>NC_056624.2:18170102-18480727 GCF_002870075.4 Lactuca sativa
TTGTGAACATGCTAATAATATCCCATGGTATAGTTATTACACCCTGAGCATGATTGAGTTAAATGTATATTACTACGTACAAGAGTTGTTGATTCCGCGGTTTATAAGTTTCTCATAACCATACTAGACGTGGTACTAATGTCGACATTTGTTACCCCAGACCTATTGGTCTAACTGGAGCTTACAGTTTAGGTGCGGGTTTGTCAAACCCGTATAGATCTATACACAAAAATGCGCTCTCCCTCCAGGAGACTATGGTTAAATATGGGGACTTTCGTTTTGGTACTAACAAATCCATATGTCTCACATGATTGCTAACAACAAGTTCACGAGTAATATAATGAAATACCTTTTGTATGAAAAGATTATCCTTGTTATGAAGAATGCATACTTGTAAATAAAACGTTGGTATACTTAGATCCGTAAGTGTTCTTATACTATAGTATTTTAGTATGTTCTCTTTGTCATAGTATATTAGTATGTTCTCTTTGTCATAGTATATTAGTATGTTCCTTTGGTTATAGTATTCTATGTTATAATATTTGTATACGATAGTATTCTCCTAAACTATACATATTATAGTGTACTAGTAAGTTCTGTTATAGTAATTGAAGAAATGAATGTACACCTTTGCTACGCAAAGGTATTGAACTGATTGAATAGTACTTTTATATCAACATATGGATACATAATATATAACTTTAAAAGGAAATTTCGTAACACATTTGAATGAGATTAATAATAAATATTGATGACTTGATGTCAGTTTATACGACGATTTAAAAAGTAGTTTATTTGATATGACAATGTAAAGAAAAAGAAATTCTTTGTTCGAAAACACAGTTATAAATCACATGTTATTTATTATATAACAAAGACTATACCAAAATATTTATGTTTTTCACACGATGATAACCGTGTGTTCACTTGTATTCCCCCCTTAAAGTGTATAAAATGCATTTATAAAACATTTGAAAGTGTAGTTTATAGGGGTATGAAATCATTTGATTGATTGGGAGAAAGCGAGATGATAATCGAGCAGAACTTCGACATGGAAGAGTTGATTTTCTTGGGATTATCGGGAATCTCGGGAGTGTAGAACCTTCCTTTGGAATTTGAGTTTGAAAACTGGGGCTTCGGGATGGCTTTTCGAGGTAATTACGCAGAGTAACACCACTTAGATGGAAAGAGATGAGCACCAAACCCGATAGCCTTAAGCTTGTATTTATAGGGGCATATCTGGTGTGCCACATCCTGGCCAACTGTGTCATGTCGTGGTGAGCAAATCTTATCGTCTTCCATTGATTGGACACCCTCAGTCACTTGCCGGATCACAGCCAACTATGCCACGTCATGGCAGACCTGACAGCCTCGGATTTTGAGCCTTAAACTTGTAAAATCCATAACTTTCGCGTACGAGCTCCGTTTTCGACGTTCTTTATATGCACGTGTAGCTGATAATATACTCTACAACTCTCGTTTAGACTACGTCGGCTAATTTTGAATTTATTTTGAATTATTTATTTTTAACAGGCCGGGACTGGAAAAGCCCGTTAAAAATCCATAACTTCTTCATCCGACGTCCATTTTTGCCTGACTTTTTACCTTTGTGTTACCTTGGTTGAGACCTTCGATTCTCATTTAGGTTGTTTCGGCCAAAAGTCTCTTGAATGGTCATAACTTCTTCGTTATAACTCGGATTTTAGATACTTAATGATATCTACAACTTTCATTTAGATACTTCAGGCTAAAAACTATTGTATTAAACTTCGCATTTTTCGTTTAATCGGTGTTGCCGGTTTTGTCAGAAATCTTAGAATGGTCATAACTTCTTCGTTATAACTCAGATTTTAGGGTTCTTCGTATTTTTGTAAACCTTAACACGATATCTAGCATAGTAGGCAACCTAATAGAGACTTTTGTACATTTTATTTTCGAAGTTAATTTCATTATTTCAAAAGTGGTTACAATACCTGACTTTTTAGGTCATTACATAGAGTCGAAATATCGGGTTGTCACATCATCCCCCCGTTAGAGAGAATTTCGTCCCGAAATTAGAGTTTAAGCAGAAATAATCATGCTATGGATAGAAGTTTCATTTGCTCCTCGTGTTCTTAAGTGAACTTAGGTCCTCGTTTGGCATTCCAGCGAATCATTCACTATCGGTATACGACTTTGCTTCTTTCGTTTGACTTCATTGGTATGATAACTCTTCTTGGTCGAATGTATGTTGAATTTTTTGTGGTCTGTGAAAATAGTACACCTTGTAACCTACAAGTAGTGTCTCCAGATCTTCAGAGAAATTACCGCTGCTCCTGACTCAAGATCATGTGTTGTATAGCTAACTTAGTGTGTCTTAAGCTGTCTTGAGGTATAGGCAGTGATCTTTCCTCTTGCATAAGAACACAGCCAAGCCCTTGGTTGGATGCATCGCATTACACCACAAAATCTTCTATCCCCTTTTGGGAGGGATAATATGGGTGTAGTGCACCAGGCTTACTTTAGCGTTTGGAACGCTCTTTCTTGTTTATAGACAAGTCCGGTGCTCATCAAGGTGAGAAACTTGGCCTAAAGAATCCTCTTCTGAGGAGTATGTTAAGCTGTCTGGGAAGTTCCAGTATCTTAGTTGGAGCTACACGATAAGGTGATTTGGCTACTGGGGTAGCCCTTGTAACTAAGTCGATTCTAAGATTGAATTGACGTTGTGGTGGTAATCCCGGTAGTTCTTCTGGAAACGTGTCGGGAAAGTCGCGTACTTTTGGGATATTCTGAATGTCCTTCGCTTCTTGGCTCGCATCGACAATGTGTGCAAGGAATGTGTGATATTCCTTTCGTAAGCGCTTTTGAGCTTAAATACACGAAATGATGAAAATGTTCGTACTTGATTTGTCGCCGTAAATGACTAGAGATTCTTTGATAGGGAGGTTAAGACAAATTGCTTACTCAAAGCACTTGATGTCGGCTCGATGTAGACTCAACCAATTCATACTGATTAGTATGTTAAAACCTCATGGTGTATTAGATGTCGTGAAGATCTAAAATAAAGTATGACTACTCATGAGTTAAGCAAAAAGGATAGGTACTCTTGTTCCATCTGTCTCTCTTGTCCCGATCGGCAGGAAGGGCATGTGTTTGGCTTCTAAGTTTATTCGCATGGCAGCACAATCACTCGTAGTCTTAAGTAGTCTTCGTCCTGAAGTTCATATTAGAACTCATACTTGGTTCATCAACCACAGTTTCGCGTACACGAGTCGTATATAATTTAAGATTGAAAAAGGCAGTCGAATAAATGATTCTTCTTTAAGCTCATATCCAAACAAGGAAAGTAAGTTAAAGTGCAATCATAAATCCTAAGCATGTAGAACCTTGAGTACGTACCACTCTTGCATATACATTCCTCAGTGATCGATTAACCATATGAGTCTTTAGATTTGAACTTGACGTACTGTACGAGTGGTATTCCAGGGAGGTTTGCTGAGGTTACTTTGAGAAGGATACGGAACATTTGGCACTCTACGCGTGAGTACCTCGGATTTCTTAGAATGACGACTCGGCTATAAAGTTGATTATAAGGAAAATAATTTTTCATACAAAATGGGCACTGTGAGGATCAAGTTGACTAAAGTCAAATGACAATGTCGGACTACTCGGAGTAACTGGCGTCAGACTAGATCAGAAAGGTATTACAAGAACATGACAGTGCAACTTATGGAAGAGTTACAGTACCTTAGTTTTACGTATGATAATATTGATGCGAGTAAGGTATACTGCAAAAAGCAAGTACAAGCAGTACGAGAGTTCCTTGAACAGATGGGATCTCGCAGAAAGATACGTATAGAGTTGCACTAGTATTTTTAAAAATTTATAAGTATAATTACTATGGTTCGGAAGTGTACCCCTATTGTAGCAGGATCCTTTGATGCCTTTTGTTATCCTGTGGTCAAACTCCTCCTATTCCCCCGTTATTCTTCTCTATTAGGAAGTCCCTCTTGAAATGTCCCATTACACCACATAGATGGCATATCCGAGAAATTTCAACATTGGTGGTTGAGGTAATATGCTGGATCCAAGTCTTACAGAAACGGATAGTGTGTCCGTTCTTGTTGCAGCCCTTGTAGTGTAACTGACGACAACGACCTAGATGATTGAAGCTGCACATATTGCACTTCGGTAGATTTCCAGCATACTGTCTAGTTGGGATAGGGGTAACCAGAATGCTAGTAGGAATGGTAGCAGGAGTTATAGTTTTCGTTGCCGTGAAGGCTGCCACAGGTTTCTGCCTTTTCGTCGTCCCTTTGAGTGATTTGCACTTAGATTTAATCAAGAACTTCCATTTATTGCTCTTGGTTTTGAGGTTTAGGGTGTCGTGGTAGTTTGATACTCGTTGATGTACTTGATTTTTACTTGGATTGGAATTATAGATAACAATCCCACTAACATTTACATTTTTAGTGTTAAGGTGAGTCATGACAGCTATCACGATAGCTGAGACCGCAGCTTGAAAGGTAGCCGCATCTATCTGAAGGGTTGGTGTTTTGTTGATGGGTTGATTAGTTTTCTTCGATGACATGATTCTGTTACACGATAAGGAAAATGAGTTCGTGAGTTATTATGGTCAGCCCTAGATGTATTCTAATCATTCATGTAAATGTAAATTTTTCGCTTTGGTTAAACTGTTCTCAGTGGCTTGACCTACATCCCTATGATGCAGTACCAGTAAAGAGTAGGAGTAAGTTCATAGAATGGTCACAAGACGATTGGTATTTCGAACTAGGCTATCATTGGTTGGTGTATGACATGATTTAACCTTTGACAAGATGTGAAAGTGAACCTTGAGCTAAATTATCATAGTTCAATAGATTGACTAGGGTGAGATTTAGATAAAGTCTTAGCGATAGTAGAATGAAAGTATTTGAACAAGGATTGACTCAGAAATTAGCCTACTGTCAATATTATTGATATTTAAGATGTAATAAGTTTGGGGAAAATTGACTTGGTAGTGGGTCATACATCATATCCAGATTAGAAAAAGGTTTGACAGCATGAAGGCCTAACTAAAAGTACCTAATGTACTGGAATAGTTACATTGAAAAAGTGCTACTTAGAGCATAGATAGGAAGACTATTCCCTAAACTGAAAGGTAGGAAGGTAAAGCATCTCCTACTGGTGACGGTTATCCCTTGGATGAAACCTTAGTTCAGCCAGTTGACGCTCCATATCTAGTTGGTGTCTTTCGTACACCCTCTGGCGTGCTCGGAGCTCTATGATTTCGGCTCAAGTTTTAGCTAATCCTTGTAGTAAAGTTTCGTTGTCCTGCAATGCTTGGTCATGAGCATCTACCAGACGATGGATGTGAAGTGTATTCATCCTAGTATTGGCAACAATTCCACGATTCGGTTGATGGCTGTCCTGCCTTGTATTTCATTGCGAGCAATCCTACGGACCATGATTGGCAGAAATCTATCTACTGAGCCCCTTCGCTCACGTTGTAGAAGCTTCTATCTCCATTGTATGGTATAGGTTGATCTTGTTCTTGATCCCATGTCTCTAATCCTTCCACCCAATAGGGCGTCGGACCATGAAAGTCTTGACGAGGGTTCTAAATTGGAATTAGGGCTTCTGGAGGTAAGTTCTCGACTTCAGGTTCGGGTTTAGGATCCTCCGGGAAATCTTCAGCAAGTTCAGCATTAGGGGGAATTGCAGGTTTTGCTTCTGGTTCTGCATCTATTCCTCCTTCATTCTCTTGGCCAGGAAAGTAAGGGTTGCTGGGGAGGCGAACACCAGCCATTGCTATCTAAGCGAGAAATAAGGGTAAGAAGAAATTAGTAATTCTAATACAAGCGATAACAATTACAAGGTACTATAAGAGAAACTTACAACTAATCCTAATTAATATGACTTTTACTATGTCCTTTTACGAAAACATAGTGGATACCAATTATATACCACATGGGTCGAATAGACCTTCTAATACATAACCCTACTCTATGTCCACATCCAAACAAGGAATAGGAAATAAAGCATAGGTCATGCATTCTCAGTCTATGAAACATAATTATATATATATATATATATATATATATATATATATATATATATATATATATATATATATATAACCGTGTTGCATGCACTTAGTACTCGTAGAACTATCAGTAAAAGCCTTTTGCTCTTATGAAGTTTGTTTCTTAAATGAATAGTGCCTAAAACACTCCTATAGTATTTTACTTTATGTTTGGTTCTAAAGGATTCCTTGGACCTAGAATTTGGTAAGTTTTAGGTTTGTTGCAACACCAAAATCACTCCCAAGCACATGTGCATCATATCACAAATGAATATAGTTGATCAGGCTATATTGATTCCTTATATGATTACATAATTGTCCGGGTTTGACTGTTGGGTCCGACAATTTAAATACTTTTGTTCTGTTCTAGTATGACATTGTTCTGTTGTAAGTATGTAGGTATTGTATACTTTTGATTAATCATTTTAGTACTTAAAGTATCAACTCTTAGTCAGAGTATTTTAATCCCAATGTGTTTATAGTTCGTATATCTTTTATGGGTTGATACACTCAATTCACTATAAACAATGCTCTGATACCAATCTGTCACACCCCCAAACCAGAACGGTGGAATCGTTCGAGGGTGGATGACTTCATGTACAACATCATAACAATGCAAAGTAGTGTATAAGTAAAATGAAAACGTTTGAAATTGTTCAATGTAATTGTTTGTATATGTTTTTAAAACTCTTAGAAAATCCCATATTTTTTACTAGTATAAAAGTACCCTTTTATCGAGCCCTGACTGTTTTTGAATATTTGTTTCTACAAGTCCAACATTCACCCATAACTGTGTGGTAGTTTAAAAGTTCCAAAACTATAACACAATGATGTTTTTCATGCCTAAATAATAGATTTATGGATGTATAAAATCGCTAAGCCACTTGATGACTCTGTAAACCAATATATTTTTAATACTCCCTGTGAGTCTTTTGTTTAAGTAAAACTGGTAACAACTTCATGTGTGTTCTTTCATAGTAATAAGACATCACAACAAGTAATCAAAATAAAAGACGAGCCTTGACTGCTCTGTCTTCGCAAAACTTGGTCATCGTACCTGTCTACTGGTGACCTGAGAATGCAAGTTATTTTGAAAGTGTAGGTCAGCGTTTAAGCTGGTGAGTTCATAAGTATTTAATGTCATTGTTTGTATAAGTAAAATGAAAACGTTTGAAATTGTTCAATGTAATTGTTTGTATATGTTTTTAAAACTCTTAGAAAATCCCATATTTTTTACTAGTATAAAAGTACCCTTTTATCGAGCCCTGACTGTTTTTGAATATTTGTTTCTACAAGTCCAACATTCACCCATAACTGTGTGGTAGTTTAAAAGTTCCAAAACTATAACACAATGATGTTTTTCATGCCTAAATAATAGATTTATGGATGTATAAAATCGCTAAGCCACTTGATGACTCTGTAAACCAATATATTTTTAATACTCCCTGTGAGTCTTTTGTTTAAGTAAAACTGGTTAAAAGGGTGTTTATCTCGAATTGTGAACATGCTAATAATATCCCATGGTATAGTTACTACCCCCTGAGCATGATTGGGTTAAATGTATATTACTATGTACAAGAGTTGTTGTTTCCGCGGTTTGTAAGTTTCTCATAACCATACTAGACGTGGTACTAATGTCAACATTTATCACCCCAGACCTACCGGTCTAACTGGAGCTTACAATTTAGGTGCGGGTTTGTCAAACCCGTATAGATCTATACACAAATTCGTGCTCTCCCTCCAGGAGACTCTGGTTAAATATGGGGACTTTCGTTTTGGTACTAAGAAATCCATATGTCTCACATGATTGCTAAAAACAAGTTCACGAGTAATATAATGAAATACCTTTTGTATGAAAAGATTATCCTTTTTATGAAGAATGCAAACTTGTAAATAAAATGTTGGTATAGTTAGATCCGTATGTGTTCTTATACTATAGTATTTTAGTATGTTCTCTTTGTCATAGTATATTAGTATGTTCTCTTTGTCATAGTATATTAGTATGTTCCTTTGGTTATAGTATTCTATGTTATAATATTTGTATACGATATTATTCTCCTAAACTATACCTATTATAGTTTACTAGTAAGTTCCATTATAGTAATTGAAGAAATGAATGTACACCTTGGCTACTCAAAGGTATTGAACTGATTGAATAGTATTTTTATATCAACATATGGATACATAATATATAAATTTAAAAGGAAATTTTGTAACACATTTGAATGAGTTTAATAAGAAATACTGATGACTTGATGTCAGTGTATACAACGATTTAAAAAGTAGTTTGTTTGATAAGACATTGTAAAGTAAAAGAAATCCCTTGTTAGAAAACACAGTTATAAATCCCATGTGATTGATTATATAACAAAGAGTATAACAAAAGATTTATGTTTTTCACACGATGATAACCGTGTGTTTACTTGTATTCCCCCCTTAAAGTGTATAAAATTCATTTATAAAACATTGGAAAGTGTAGTTTATAGGGGTATGAACTCACTTGATTGATTGGGAGAAAGCGAGATGATAATCGAGCCGAACATCGACTTGGAAGAGTTGATTTTCTCTGGATTCTCGGGAATCTCGGGAATATCGGGAATCTCGGTAGTGTAGAACCTTTCTTCGGAACTTGCATGTGAAAACTGGGGCTTCGGGATGGATTTTCGATGTAATTACGCAGAGTAACAGCACTTACATGGAAAGAGATGAGCACCAAACCCGACACCCTTAAGCTTCTATTTATAGGGGCATATCTGGTGTACCACATCATGGCCAACTGTATCACGCCGTGGTGAGCAAATCTTATCCACTTTAATAGATTGGACGCCCTCAGTCACTTGCCGGGTCGCGGCCAACTGTGCCACGTCGTGGTAGACCTGACAACCACGAATTTTGAGCCTTAAACTTGTAAAATCTGTAACTTTCTCATACGAGCTCCGTTTTCAAATTTATTTATATGCACGCGTAGGTGAGGATATACTCTACAAATCTGTAACTTTCTCATACGAATTTTTAGCTGTTTACAGCTATATCCGGATCTTGGAAAAATCATAACTTCCTCATACGAAGTCATATTTGGACATTCTTTTTATGTACGCTCATGGTTTAATGATATCTACAACTTTCATTTAGATACTTAAGGCTAAAACCTATTGTATTGAAACTTCGCGTTGTTCGTTTAATCGGTGTTGTTGGTTTTGTCGGAAATCTTAGAATTGTCATAACTTCTTTGTTATAAATCGGATTTTAGGGTACTTAGTATTTCTGTAAACCCTAACACGATATCTAGCATAATAGGTAACCTAATAGAGACTTTTGTACATTTTATTTTCAAAGTTAATTTCATTATTTCAAAATTGGTTACAATACCTGACTTTTTAGGTCATTACATAGAGTCGAAATATCGGCTTGTCACACAAACAGATTTCTTCAAATGACTTTCATAAACAGTTTTACACGTTAAAACTCTATTATCAAACTGCTTTACATACTATATGTTTCCTTTCAAAATCTATTACAAATGTATTTTCAAACAAAGGTTTTCCTTATACTTAAACTGTCTTATCAAACAAAATACTTTCAAATAGTTTTATAAACTGACATCAAGTCATCATTTCTTAGTATTAAACTTTTCAAAGGTTTTACAAAACTTCTTTTATTATTTTATATTGACAAATGCATTCCCATATATGTATAGTTATATAAGTAATGTTTAAAGGTCGTAGGATGGCTAGCTCGCTTTATTTCCTTTTCCTCGTTGGGATGTGGTGTTAGGGCATCGGTTGCTCATCCGAATGTCGTCTAAATGTTAGTTATATATCACGTATACATATATAGACATAAAGGATCCCTTAGTTTGTTCAGTACCTTTGGGTAGCAAAGGCATACTTCCGGTTATACTAGTACGTCACTAGTAACTATAATAGGTATAGTTAGGAGAAACTATTTACTATTCCAAGTACAAGGAACCACACAAGAGGCAGTCCATTCATGAGTCTATACTAATACATTACATATTACATGAATACGTTTACATAGATACGCTTACATGAATACGCTTACATAAATACGATTACAATACACGATAACAGAACAGACATTACAAGGTGCTATAGCATGGAACAAGTTCAGGATCTAACTATACCAATGAATCACTAATGCATTGTGATAGTTATATTGGGTATACATGATCATAATAATGTGGATGTTCACGGCTTGCAATCATGCAGGGGTCGCGTTTGGTTCCCAAAATCTCTTGACACGGAGCGTTTAGTATGGGATCTAGCCATCACATTATGCCTTAATCCTCAATTAAGGAAAATTAGTACAAAAGTAGTCAATTATTACAAATACTACAATACTTACACGTTACATACGACAATTACAAAAGGATAAAAATCAAGTTAATATATTATTAATATCTTTACCATGTGCCATATTCATATAATCGATGAGGTAGATTAGATAATGACAATAATAGTCGTATAGTCTGGTCTTGGTAGAAGGCCACTTTCAAAACAGTCTGGTCTTGGTAGAAGGCCACTTTCAAAATAGTCTAGTCTTGGTAGAAGGCTACTTTCAAAACCGTCGGGTCTTGGTAGAAGGCTTTTTTCAAAACAGTTAGGTGTTGGTAGAAGACTACTTTTCATGCTAGTAGGAAATATTGGATTTTTCTAGGGTTTTCAAACATTTACAATTATTTACAAACATTTTCACAGTTATACAAACTTTTCTCCAAATGTTTAAAAGTCTTTAGTTCACAGTTTTACAAATTAAAGACACATTAGTATTTATGAATTCACCAGCATTATTGTTGATACTCGCTTTCAAAATAACTTGTATTCTCAGGTTACAAATAGATAGGTACAACGACCAAGTTTTGTGAAGACGGAGCAGTCAAGACTCCTTTTTTACTTTGATTATTCATTATGTTGTCTTATACTATGAAAGAACAAACTTGTAACTAAACTTATACTATTAATGCAATGGATGATGTTGTTTCTTGTTTACTAGTTTACATTGTTGTGATACATTATATGACGTCCTCCGCCCCAGAACATTTCCGCCGTTCACGGTTTTGGGGTGTGATAGATTGGTATCAGAGCATTATTTATAGTGAATTGAGTATATCAACCCATAAAAGATATGCTAACTATAAATACAATGGGATTAAAAATACTCTGACCAAGATTTTATATACTTTAAATAATAAAATATTTAACAAAGTATACATATATGCATTCATGCTAAAATCCGTGTCACAATGACATGAACAAAAGTATTACGATTGTTGAATATCACAGGTAAGCTCGGGGATGTATGATCAGTCTTGGGAGTGGCATAGCCTGATCAACTATGCTGGTCCGAGGAGTGATTAGCACATGCCCAAGAATGGTTGTGATGTGTCAACAAGTCTAAAAACTTACTAACACTACCAGAATGAGAACCTTATAACAGAACCTAAGTCTAAAATACAATAAGAGTATTTTGTGTTACTATAATTACTTACTTGAGAACTTAATAGAATATTCATTACTAAGTTGATAGTTGCTAAGTGGATAAACTAAGTTTATATGTAACTAGGATGTCATAGACTTAGAATCTGTGAAATTTTTGCTTCACCCCGCTTCCTTGTGAATTTGGAGTTAAGGTCACGTATTCGAAGGCCGATCCTGTTTTGACTACATATAACTGGTATGCACTTTACAAATAGTGATGTAACTAATGAAGATTTTCTAATAATTATCTAGATAGTTCGTCTAATAGTTACTTCCTTACCCCAATTCTCGCATAGATAACATGGCTGGACTACATCCCCACGGCAACCCGTACCTTCTGAATGAAGGCAATGCTGGATGGTTTTGAGAACAACCCGAGAATGATCATCCAATCCCTTTGGATGATCACCATGCTGATGACCTTTTGGATGATGATAACTCCGAACCCGAGGTTGAGAACCTACCCCTGGTAGCTCCCATTCCAAATCCTATCCCTCGTCCGACTTTACATGGCCCGACGCCTCCTTGGGTAGAATGCTTGGAAACATGGATCGAATAGCAAGATCAACCTATGCCGTTTAATGGAGACCGAAACTTCTACAACGTAAACGAAGGGAGCTCGGCAGACAGAGTTCTACCAATCTTGATCTGTAGAGTTGCCTGAAATGAAATTCACAGCAGGACGACTCTCCAACGTATCGAAGAGGTTAATGCCAATGCAAGAATGCATACCTTCATTGGAGTCTATCAGAGGTTGTATCATATTATCCACCAACCTATAATATCTCGGCTGGAACGACAAATGTCTTGAGACCATTCTACGAACATACTTCTACTCTTTACTAGGACTGCATCATAGGGATGTAGGTCAGACCTTCGTGAACATACTCCTATTCCATACTAGTATTGCATCATAGGGATGTAGGTCAAACCTTCGAGAACATACTCTTACTCTTTAATTGAACCCTCGAAGTACATCTAGTGTCAATGGTAGCCTTTACTAGAAATTCTATTCATTAAAAAGGATTCGTAATAAGGTTTTTATTATGATTTTCCTAGCTTATACATTCCTGAGTTATATATAACAATGACCTAGTAGATAATAGAATGTGAGGTTTCTAATTTAGTTTCTTTTCCTCGTTGGGATGTGAAACTAGAGTAGAATCACACATTTTATTATCCGCCCAATATTGATTATATCATAACGTGTATAAGCTAAGTTTTCATGTATAATAAGTCATCCCTTAGTCTGAATCAAAATAATAAAGGCTCAACCGTAACAGCTCACGAACTCCTTTTCTTTCTTATTACAGAATCATGTCGTCATCCAGAAATAGCCCACAGAGCAACGAAACCCCAATCTTTCATATCAACCCTGCTACATTACAAGTCGCGATAACAGCTGGTGTGACAGCTTTCCTTGCACACCTCAACTCTGACAACACAAACGAGACTGGCAAAGGAGTTGACAATTCCGATTGTTGTATCGATCCGGGAAGCCAACAAATGACAACAGTCAAGGACTTGCAAAGCCGTAAAACCGAGAGGAACAAACGAAAGCACCAAGCCCAAAAGAAGCGTAAGGGAACCCAAAGACTTAGCATACAACAACAACAAGTGGCAACCCCTGCCATTTCAGCACCGATCATACCATACGAGCGAAAACTTCCAAAGTGTAACAAGTGTAGCTTTCATCATAACGGGGATTATCATGAAATGCAATGCTGCAATTGCCACAAGGTAGGGCAGCATGCCCGTAGCAGTGGAGCACTGGCATGGCCCAATTCTCAAGTCCCTGACATCGAGATCAGCCCTGCAAACCATAGTAGTGGTAAAACCGGACCCCATAATAGGAAATTTTCAAAATGGATGAATAAAGAAAACACCTGTGTCCACATAACTCTGGCTCGACACCTCACTCCCGCAACCAATGCTAGTACTAGCCAGACATGTCACCAATGCGGTGAGATAGGGCACTTCAAGAAGGATTATCCAATAATAAAGAACTCCGGCTCAGACAGGAGGATACTAAGGATCACTGCCGCAGGAGAGACTACTCCGGACCCACGTTAGTGTAATTAAGGCGTTTTGTTGTAACAGGACAATAAAACATGTTTAAAACTAGTGCAACTCGAGCCTTATCTTTTGCGAGATCTCGTCAGTTAAGGGACCCTCATGCTGTGTATACTTGCCATTTGTAGTATACCTTGTTCACAGCAGCATTCCTGTAGTTACTCTAAAGTACTATAACTCTTTTAAAAGTTTCACTATTGTGTTGTGTCTGTAATGCCTTTAAGTTCAAATCTAGTGTCTTTACTTTCAAGTATGCCCGATATTATCATACGACTTGAGTCCATTTGATCCTCGCAATACCATTTCGTGCCCACATCTCTTTCTCCGAAATCGCCTTTCTAGCGAAGTACTCGCAATACCAGAACTTCGAAGTACTCATGCATAGAGTACCTCATGTTTCATAACCTTCTCGAAGAAACCTCAGCAAACCTCCCCGAAGTACCACTCGTACAGTACGTCAAATTCAATCCAAAGACCCATACGGTCGATCTGTCACTAAAGAATGTATACATAGGGGTGGTATATAATGAAGGTTCTACAGGTTTAGAATTGATGATTCCACTTTAACTTCTTTTCCTCGTTGGGATGTGAGCTTAAAGAAGAATCATTTATTCGACTACCTTTTCAATCTGAATTATATACGACTCGTATATACGAGACTGTGATTGATGAACCATGTATAACTTCTAATATGAACTTCAGGACGGAGAGTGTCCAAGACTACGAGTAATCGCATCGTCATGCGAACAAACTTATAACCCAATGCGACTCCTATAACCAAATCACCCTATAGTATAACACCCACGGAGAAAAAAGAACCATCTGGACAACTTAACGAACTACTCAACAATGGAATGAAAAGACCAAGCTTCTCACCCTGGAGAACTCCGGTCATATTCTTCAAGAAGATACACTTCAGTGGTTGCGATCATACCAACACTAATGCATCGGATCCCATCAGAACTTCGCAATTAAGCGTTCTTGGGCGAGAGAAGTACTAGGATGGGTAACTCCTGGGGAAGTCCTCGTGGTGCAGACCCCGATAGGAATTCCATTATAAATCATTACCTTCTGCCTCGCATAGATGAATTGGTTGACCAACCGCAAGGAATTATGTACCTTTCAGAAATGGACCTGAAATCCAAATATCACCAGTTATGAGTATTAGTGAAGGGTGTTCTGAGGACAGTCTTCCAAACTCAATACCGACACTACGAGTCCGTAGTGATACCCCTCGGATAGGACCAATATGCCCGTAGTATTCATAAACTTAATGAATAGGGTACGTCATTCTTACTTAGATCAATTCGTCATTGTACTTGTAAGTGAATTACTTATCTACTCTCGTAGTAAGAAGGAAATCATAAAGATCATCTACAACAAACCATGGAAACACTACAATCAGGGAAGCGTTGCGAAAATTTCTCTAAAGACGAGTTTTAGATTTTAAGAGTCGAATTCCTAAGATACATTACCAGTAATGTGGGAATTCTTGAGGACCCTTCCAAAAATCAAAATCGTTGAGAATTTGTTAGCACCAAAGACACCTACGAGAATTCACCAAGTTCTAGGTCTCGCTGACCTACTGTCAAAAGTTCATTCTGAACTCCTCGTGAATTACGGAACCTCTTACGACTTTGACCCAGATGGGAGCGACCCTTGACTCGGAAGAGAAGCAAGAGAAAGAAACCTTTAGAAATTCCAAGTGAGAGACCATAATCTTTTGGGAAATATCACTCTAGGAAGGCTTGATACGCTTCGGAAAGCGTGGAAAGCTAAATCCAAGATAGTTAGGACCTCCGAGATTCTTACCAGAATCGGCCCTGTAACTCACAAACCCAACCTACACCGCAAAATCAGTAACGTACATTTTACCCTTCACGTCTCGAACTTGAAAACGTACCTTTCGGTCAGGACTCTCGTAATCCCACTTGACGAGATCGAGATCAACGAGAGCGTCGCCTTCGTGGAAGAACCGTACTGACCATCGACCGAGAGGTCAAGCGGACGAAGCAACGCCGCATCCCATTAGTGAAGGTTCGCTGGAATGCCAATCGGGGACCTAAATTCACATGGGAGCGTGAGAATCAATCGATTAGGAAGTATCCCCACCTCTTGACTCGATTATTCAAACCTACTTCCTTACCTAAATTCTAATTTCGGGACGAAATTCCCTCTAACAGGGGGATGATGTGACAACCCGAAATTTTCTATCATGTACAGTCAAACACTTCAAATATTTGTCAAAAACATTTCAGTAAATTTTTGGTCAGATTTAAGTCTGTTTTGTGTTTTAATTTATTTTATATTACTTTTCGTCAAACGATTAAATAAAAGGAAGTGTCGTTATTAGTGAGGGTAACGAGCAAATCAATCCAACACCTTAGCTAGGTGTTTACGGCCAAACAAGAGGTGTTTGGGCTGTAAATGCCCTTTTTCCCAAGACTCATGCATATAGCATGAGTTTACACTTCTTGACCTCATTCTTCCACTTCCCACTCAACAACACCATGTTTTTCTCTCAAGTATCATAAGTTCATTCTTCCAAATCCGCCAAAAATATAAGTTTTATTTCCTAAATTCGTTCATACAACACTTAACCTAGTGTTTATATATCATTTCATCCATGAGTTTTTTATTTTTACATAGATCTTCAAGCATTCTTCAAAACACCAAGAACACACACTAGTGTTCTTGGGTCCTAAACACTCTTATAAGCTTCATATAAGTAAGTACACTCCTCCTAGCTAATTGTTTGCTTAGTATACTTGATAATCCATGGACTAAACACCAAAACCCCCCGAGAACATGAGTTTACGGTTTGGGGATCTCCCAAAACTATAAACACCCCCAAAGGGTGTTTTGATGCCCTAACACCTTCTAATGCTTGGACAAGAGGCTAGAACCTTGCATGCATGAACTAGAAACACCAAAGCACGAAATGGTTGGAGTAACCATGAGTTTACGGTCGTAAACTCATGGGTTTACGGCTATAAACTCTCAAAGGTGGTCCAAGGACCGTAAACTCCGAAAAGTGTGCCATTTCGAGCCCTAACCACTTCCTATGCCTTTGATTCATCCCTAAGACACTTCTTTGTGAGGCATGAGACCTTGAAACACTCAAATACACCATCCCCATGAGTTTACGGCTGTAAACTCATGGGGGAAATGGTCCCTCAACCATAAACACATATAGGGTGACCATTTGAGGTGTAAAATCCATAGTGAGACCATACACTCCTTAGATGCAACCCGTAGCGCTCCTAGCACTTGAAGCAAAGTTTTCTCATGCGTTAGAGTTTCTTTACTTACTAAATTAGTGATTAAATAACTAATTGGATACAATTATGTACCACTACATGTTACACAGGATTCGCATGTGTGTTCAAGTTCTCACTTGATACCTAGCACCATACCCGACATTTCCATCCACTTCACTCACTGCAGGTGAGTGCATACCCCTTAATTAACCTTTTGAATCATGCTAGTTATTATATCAATCACATGTGATTAATAACTAGCATGCAAATGGATTTACGATAGGTTAACTGTCTTACCAAACTGATTTCTTCAAATGACTTTCATAAACGTTTTACATGTTAAAACTCTTTTATCAAACTGCTTTACATACTGTATGTATCCTTTCAAACTCTATTACAAATGTGTTTTCAAACAAAGGTTTTCCTTATACTTAAACTCTCTTATCAAACAAAATACTCTCAAATTGTTTTATAAACTGACATCACGTCATCGTTTCTTAGTATTAAACTTTTTAATGGTTTTACAAAACTTCTTTTATACTTTTATATTGATAAATGCATGCCCATATATGTGCAATTATATAAGTAATGTTTAAAGGTCTTAGGACGGCTAGCTCACTTTATTTCCTTTTCCTCGTTGGGATGTGGCTTTAGGGCATGGGTTGCTCGTCCGAATGTCGTCTAAATATTAGTTATATATCATATATACATATATAGACATAAAGGTTCCGTTAGTCAATTCAGTGCGTTTGGGTAGCAAAGGCATACTTCCGGTTATACTCGTACGTCACTAGTAACTATAATAGGTATAGTTAGGAGACACTAGTCACTATTCCAAGTACAAGGAATCACACAAGAGTCAGTTGATTCATGAGTCTATACTAATACATTACATATTACATGAATACGTTTACATAGATATGCTTACATGAATACGCTTACATAAATACGATTACAATACATGATAACAGAACAGACATAACAAGGTGCTATAGCATGGAACAACTTTAGGATCTAACTATACCAATGGATCACTAATGCATTGTGATAGTTATATTGGGTATAAATGATCATAATAATGTGGATGTTCATAACTTGCAATCATGCAGGGGTCGCGTTTGGTTCCTAAAATCTTTTGACAGGGAGCGTTTAGTATGGGATCTAGCCATCACATTATGCCTTAACCCTCAATTAAGGCAAATTAGTACAAAAGTAGTCACTTATTACAAATTCTACAGTACTTACACGTTACATACAACAATTACAAAAGGATAAAAATCCAGTTAATATGTTATTAATACCTTTACCATGTGCCATATTCACATAATCGATGAGGTAGATTAGATAATGATAATAATAGTCGTACAATCTGGTTTTGGTAGAAGGCTACTTTCAAAACAGTCTGGTCTTGGTAGAAGGCTACTTTCAAAATAGTTAGGTCTTGGTAGAAGACTACTTTTTATACTAGTAGGAAATATGAGATTTTTCTAGGGTTTCAAATGTTTACAATTACTTACAAACATTTTCATACTTATACAAACTTTTATCCAAATGTTTACAAGTCTTTAGTTCACAGTTTTATAAATCAAAGACACATTAATACTTATGAATTCACCAACTTTATTGTTGATACTCGCTTTCAAAAAAACTTGTATTCTCAAGTCACAAATAGACAGGTACAACGACCAGGTTTTGTAAAGACAGAGCAGTCAAGACTCCTCTTTTATTTTGATTATTCATTATGTTGTCTTATACTATGAAAGAACACACTTGTAATTAAAATTATACTATTAATTCAATGAATGATGTTGTTGCTTGTTTACTACCTTACATTGTTGTGATACATTACATGACGTCCTCCGCCCCAGAATGTTTCCGCCGTTCTCGGTTTTCGGGTGTGACACTTTTAAAATGCCCGGTCTCCCCACAGGCGTAGCAGGCTCGACTTACTCTGACATTGGCGGCCTGGGTGATTTGTTGGGTTGATGCTTTACAGACACAGGTTGTATGCCCCCTTTTATTGCAATTGTTGCAGTGCATTTCCCGACAGGTGCCTGTGTGGTGAAAGTTGCAGTTGTTGCATTTGGGTAGGATCCCGTCATATTGTCTCAATGATGTTGGAGCGGCAAGGGTAGTGACAGCGTGGACAACAACAATTTGTTGTCTCCTAGCGGGGTCCTATGCCGGCTGATTTTTTGGATCGACGTGGAATTGAAAATGAAAAATTTTATTCATATTGTTGCACAACACTTTGAAAAAATATCAACTTTGAAATCCCAAGAAATTCTATGGAAAATTAGCAAAGGTTTCTTTTTTTGGGTGGAAAATGCAAACTTGGTGAAATACTATGGACCAAATGTGTAACTTGTGTATCTTCTTCCCTGGTAAATGAACACAACAACATGCAATATTGAAGACATGGACCTTCAATATACAACCCTTCGACCGTTCAGTCTTCCACACCTGAAAACAATCGAAAGTTACAGGTTTAACTTTATATGTCAATTTCAAGCACGACCTTGATATTTCAGAGACCTTGTGTAAAAACTAAAATGAGGCCTCATAAAAAAATTCTTGTAAATATTATTAACTACATTTGTTACCACTAATTTAAAACATAAAATTGCTAAAAAACATCTCATAAATTTACTACCACAAAATAATGTGTACACTAATTGGTAATCAAATAAAACTGTAAAACTGTTATAAACAACTTTCAGGAAAAAAAACATTATTATTTTCTAAACATCGATCTTGTAGCATTTTTAGAAGAAAATTCATCTGAGATTTTTTCTTACTTTTTGGTGAGTTTATAAAAAATAAAAACGTTTGTCTAAAATTTATAAAGAAAACAGATTTAAATTTTTTTTGGATATAGATATTTTCCTTAAATTGTTGATAAATTTTAAATTTATGATTAGATTTTGATTTTTGTTGATTTTTTTTTTCATAATTAAAATGCATCTAAAATTGGAACCAAATGTTACCGGACTATATTTTATTTATTGATAAAAAAAAAATTAGATATCAGAAAAATATCAATACTATAACTATAAATTATCCCAAAAATCGGAGGCCCTAAAGTCAGAGGCCCGGTGCAACTGCACTGCCGGCACCACCCCCGGGCCGCCACTGGTCAATTTAGACTCCATGGATTTGACATTTATCTTGACTTCACATAACCATTTCGGTTCTTTGATTGGTCAACCCACTTCGATCTTTCATTTCACTTCGCCCTACAATTGATAATCAACCCAACTTCATTTTGATTTCAAAACTCCAATTCACATACTAGAACACCAATATTGAGTCCAAATCCTTGACTTTTCATTTGTAACCACTGGAATCACGAAGCACTTCGACTTCACAGAACCATCTTTCACTTCGTCAAACAACTTGTTTTCAGCATTAAACCACTTCAATTCTTGGTTGTGCAAATGATATTCGTCTCCAGTTCACACCGAAGTACTTAGGAACATCAATTTTGACTTTTCATATCTTCACTACTTAACTGAAAACATTACTTAACTGAGTCACTTCTATAAACGACAACCAAACATCGATTGTTTCGACTTTCAAGGTAATATCCATAAACACCAAATATCATCTCCATGAAATCATTTACGATCAAAGAGCAATTTTAATGAAATTCATCTCACGTTCTTCACTGTTCTTGATTGAGTTCATCAAATTTTTTCCACCAGCAACAATTGAGCATCAATAATCTCCAGAATAATCTTTAATTGATATGATTTGCTCATGATGAGGAAGAAATGATTAAACCAATTGTAAAACCGATTATCAATCCAAGAGACAAATGCGACGACAAGTTCACGGACTTCAATTCGATGATTAAATGATGTGTAAATGGATAACTAAAATGTTGTGAATCAATTTTATGGAAAAACCAGAATAATCAAATGTTGAATTGAACATAAACTTTGAGTAAGTAATAATGCGTTGATGATGAAGAATGTGATTTGGAGGCTTTGTTAAAGTGAAATTGATAAAGCAACATCAGGCCGGGTTTTAAGGGGGGGGGGGGGGGGGGGGGGGGGGGGGGGAGCCGCACATGACCCCGAAAAAATTAGGGCCCGAGTTTTAATTAGATTATATATTTAATAACTAAATGTATATGAATTTATTCAAAATATTGCTTACAATTTGTGTACCCCAATTGGCAAAGACGCCTCCCTTTGTAAACGCAACGCGGGTTCAAATCTTCTTCACTGCATTTTCATTTTTTAAATTAGAGTTACATATTTGCCCATTTCTTTTTGCTATATATTTCATAAACAACCCTTCCTTGCAATATGTTTAACAAATCAGTTTTTAGAAGTTATATAATTAGTCCTTAAACTTTTTATAAAATTTCATATGATCCTTTTTAATAAATTTATTTACTTTTAAGTTACAATTCGCCATCTTAAGTTTGTTTTCCTTATATATTAAAAAATTCTATTTAGGGCCCTATTTTTCTTCTTAGCACAGGGCACTTAAAATCTACCAGCTGGCCCTGAGCAACATCTAGAATACATCCGAATATAATATGAGGATAATAAGTTTTGTCATGCATGAACGAAAGAAGAAACCGACGTCGATTTGGACGTCCAACTGAGATCAAATGAACAGTAACAGGTTAAAGAATTTTGGGTCAAGATAGATTGAATTTTGAGCTGAAAACTAAAAATCATGTGAATTAAGCTTAAATTAGATCGGATGAACTTTGAACAGTAATGGATCATATGATTGGGCTAAAAACAATGTATCGATGTTTTGGGTTTCTAAAATAATAAATATATATTAAATTGAATTTTATGCAATGAAATAAAATGGATTGGATCAACAAGTTCCGCTTGAAATAAATACATCCAATCACATATTTTTATAAGCATATATTTCAAAGAAAGATGCACACGATTCAGAAAATTGGAGAGACTCAACAAGGATTTCAAAGCTTGAATCAATTACACAGGAAAGTAGTCAAATCAAGAACAGTTCCTGTTGGAAGTCAACTCTCACTAGGTCCTGCTTTTGACCGAGTTTTTGGAGAAAATGGGCATTTGGTTACCAGCTATTTAGGAGAAAGTGGATGTTGTTTTTGAGTAAAATAAAGATTGTTTTTAGCCTTTAAATAGTAGTAGTATCTTGCATTTTATTCCTGTGTATTCAGTTTTGATTAAAAGTAATAAACTAGAGAAAATTGCTTCAAAGGAGTGTTCTTTCTTCCTTCTCGTTTCAGTTGCTTGAGTGTGATCAGGTCCTGTGGAAGCTTGATTTCCAACACATGGAAGCTTGATTTCCAACACTTGGTATTAGAGCTAACCAGGTTCAGTTTATGCCCAAATACATTCGGTACGAAACAATGTCGTCTTCAAGTGAAACCGTTACAAGAGACAATGGTCGACTACGATTTCAATGTCCGATGTTGACTCCCACAAACTACACCACGTGGGCGATCAAAATAGAAGCTATAATGGATGCCCAGGGAATATGGGAATCCATTGAACCAGTAAACGGAGAAGTTGTGGAT
Organism: Lactuca sativa; assembly: GCF_002870075.4. Classification (NCBI taxonomy): domain Eukaryota; kingdom Viridiplantae; phylum Streptophyta; class Magnoliopsida; order Asterales; family Asteraceae; genus Lactuca; species Lactuca sativa. The sequence continues at coordinate 18,192,531 of NC_056624.2, forward strand.
GAGAAAAAGAACAAGTCGGCTCGGGCTTTTCCTTTTCAAGCAATACTGGAAGACATTCTGCTGCAAGTGGCGTTGAAAAGGACAGCAAAAGAGGTTTGGGAATCTTTGAAGTTAAGGTACCTGGGAGCAGGTAGGGTACAGAAAGCAAGATTACATACACTCAAAAGTGATTTCGAGGCATTACGGATGAAGGACGGAGAGTCCATTGATGATTTTGCAGGAAAATTAAGTGGTATGATTGCAAAATACAATAGTCTCGGGGCAACTCTTGAAGATGGTGTGTTGGTGAGAAAGTTGCTTGACTCAGTTCCAGATAATTACCTCCAACTGGTGGTCTCGATTAAACAATATGCAGATATTGACACAATGCCATTTGATGAGGCAATCGGTAGACTGAAAGCATACGAAGACCGCTTACGACTTCGGAGCGGGTCAACTAATGAACAGAGCACTCTACTACTTACTAAAGTAGATGTTAAGAATGTTCAGAAAACTCCATGAGGAAGTTCATCGAATGGAAGAGGTCGTGGTTCACAACATCATGACAGAGGTGGTCGGAGTGGCTCACGTGGTAGAGGAAGTACCCAAGGTAGGGGAGGCCGTGGAGGTTCCAGTTGGCAACGAAATTCAGGGATCAACTACCAAAAGAGCAGGGACAAGAAGCATATAAAATGCTTCAACTGTGAGGAGCATGGCCATTGTGCATCTGAGTGCAAGGAACCAAAGAAGAATGGTGATGAAGCCAATCTGACTCGAGTAGAAGAAGAAGAACCGACACTGCTTCTAACTGTGTGTGGAGAGGAAGATCCCACCATGGTCTTGCTAAATGAAGAGAAGGTGTTTCCAAAACAAAACGAGGCAAAGAATGAGAAGGGTGAAGATATATGGTATCTAGATAATGGGGCAAGCAACCTTATGACAGGGGTGTGACAATTCTTTGCTGAACTTGATGAAAATATAACTAGGTAGGTACGTTTTGGTGACGGCTCCAGAGTTCAAATTGCGGGGAGGGGCTCTATTTTGCTGGAATACAAAAATGGCGAACAACAACTAATCACAGAGGTGTACTTTATCCCAGCACTACTCAGCAACATATTGAGTCTGGGACAGATGACTGAAATTGGATATAAAATTGAGATGGTGCATGAATACATGAGAATAAATGATGAAGGTGGTCGGTTAATGATGAAGGTGCAAAGGTCAAAGAACCGCCTGTACAAGATAGCGCTTCGCACAACTCAACCAGTATGTCTCGCATCAAGTCTTGATGACGGAGCTTGGCTTTTGCATGCGAGGTTGGGGCATATAAACTTTCAAATCATCGAGTCAATGGTAAGAAACAACTTGGTACGACGAGTACCAAATATAACGCATCCAACACAAGTTTGTGAAGGGTGTCTGGTTGCTAAACAAGCTCGTCAACCCTTCCCGAAAGATACAGAATGGCGTGCAACTAAACCCCTTGAATTGGACCATGCTGATTATGTGGTCCAATCGATCCACCCACAATGGCAGGTAATCGATACTTTATGTTGATTATCGATGACTATAGTAGGTATATGTGGGTTTATAGGATTAAAAGGAAGGATGAAGCACTTAAAACCTTCAAAGGGCTCAAAGCACAGGTTGAGAGTGAAGGTCACTTGAAGCTAAAGCGGTTGCGGACTGATCGAGGGGGGGAGGTTCACCTCCCAACAATTTGTTGATTTTTGTAAACAGGAAGGAATCAAACGGCAATTAAGTGCCCCGTCTTGCCCTCAACAGAATGGGGGTGGCAGAACGTCGCAATCATACCATCCTCAAAGCCACTAGATCTCTGTTGAAGACGATGTAACATCCCCCTCTAGCACGTATCACAATATTGTCCGCTTTGGGCCACTCGGCACGAGGACTTCCCAGGGGGTCACCCATCCTGGTACTACTCCCGCCCGAGCACGCTTAACTGCAGAGTTCTTATGGTATCTGCTGCCCTCACGGCTTTAAAACGCGTTGTGACAAGGAAGGTATCCACACCCCTTATAAGGAGATGTTTCGTTCTCCTTCCAAGCCGATGTAGGATCAGGTGCAACCCACCTTCACCCCCCATTATAGGGTTCCAAGTCGATGTGTTCGACAGGGACGTCGAACCCTATAATGGGTGGTGAAGGTGGGTTGCACCTGATCCTACATCGGCTTGGAAGGAGAACGAAACATCTCCTTATAAGGGGTGTGGATACCTTCCTTGTCACAACGCGTTTTAAAGCCGTGAGGGCAGCAGATCCCATAAGAACTCTGCAGTTAAGCGTGCTCGGGCGGGAGTAGTACCAGGATGGGTGACCCCCTGGGAAGTCCTCGTGCCGAGTGGCCCAAAGCGGACAATATTGTGATACGTGCCAGAGGGGGATGTTACAGACGATGTGTGTACCAGATATGTTGTGACATGCTGTCGACATAATCAATCGAGTTCCAACGAAGGGGGTGAAAGGAATGACTCCATACGAAGGGTGGAAGAACAAGAAGCCAATGCTTGAGCACCTAAAAGTGTTTGGGTGTGTCGGACACGTAAAGAAACCCAAGAATCTAACCACGAAAATCAGTGATCGTAGCACGACGATGGTATATTTAGGAAGTGAGCCTGGAACAAAGGCTTATCGTTTCTTCAACCCTAAAGAAAACAAAGTAGTGGTATCACGTGATGTAATCTTTGAAGAGAAAAGAAAATGGGTTTGGGCCGGTATCCAAGGTCATGAGCCCACATCAAAAGAATCTTGGTTTGAAACATTTATGAATAATGGATACGAAAGAGAAGCCCATCAGCAAACAATTGGAGGCCAGGTTGAAAACCCTATCAACCAAGACAATGTAAACGATCCACCTTCACCATTGTTCGCATCACCTGGAGCTAGTTACGACTCAGAAAATGCATCAGATGTTATACCCTACACAACGAATGTGCAAAATTCACCGACAGATACGCACCAAGACGAGAGTTCTTCAAGGTATGATCATACACCTGTTCGAGGTTTTCGAAACCTATCGACAATTTATGATGAAACGGAGCCAATAAAAGTTGAACTAGAAGAATTAATGCTTGTGGATAATGAGCCAACAAACTATTCAGAAGCAGCAAATGATCAAGATTGGCAGGAGGCTATGAAAAGAGAGATTGACTGTATCGTTAAGAACCACACATGGAATCTGACCACTCTCCCAAGGGGGCAGAAACCAATCAGTTTAAAATGGGTGTATAAGCTGAAACGGGACGACGAAGGCAAAGTATTGAAGCACAAGGTTCATTTGGTAGCAAAGGGGTACGCACAACAGAAAGACACAGATTTTGATGAGCTCTTTGCCCCGATGGCACGGTTGGAAACTATTCGACTATTACTGGCTTTGGCAGCGAAGAAAGGGTGAAAAGTTCACCACTTAGATATAAAATCAGCCTTCCTGAACGTGGAACTACAAGAAGAGGTATACGTTTCTCAACTTGATGGTTTTGTGATTATAGGAAAGGAACATATGGTGTATCGGTTGAACAAAGCCCTTTATGGGCTACGACAAGCTTCAAGGGCATGGAATATACGCATAGACAAAACACTTAAAGAATTCGGCTTTAGAAGGTGTCCTCAAGAGCAGGCGATGTACAAGCTTCAGAACACAAAATTTTTGTTGATAGTTGAAATTTATGTCGATGACATGATCGTGACAGGTTCTAGTGAAGAAAAGGTGGCTGAATTCAAGAAACAAATGCAAAAAGTTTTTGATATGAGTGACATGGGGAGGTTATCTTACTATCTTGGCTTAGAAGTGAACCAATCCAAAAAAGGCATTGCAATTGTTCAAGCAGGGTATGCGAAAAAAATATTAAAAACGGCTGGAATGATGGACTGTAATGGCACAAAGTACCTTATGGAAACAAATTTATCCTTAACAAAGGATGAAAATGGAGAGTTGGTGAATGCTACAGAGTATCAGCGTCTCATTGGAAGCCTGCGATACTTGATTCATATAAGACCGGACCTTGCATATTCGGTAGGATTTGTTAGCAGGTACATGGAAAACCCAAGAGTAAGCCACCTCGAGGCAGTAAAACAGATTCTAAGGTATCTGAAGAGAACAATCAATCATGGCTTGATGTATAGACCAGGTGGAGATGGGAAGCTAATTTGGTATAGCGATAACAGCTATAACATGGATCGGGATGATGGGAAAGGCACAACAGGAACAACATTTTACCTTTCAGGTAACTTGATCACTTGGTGCTCGCAGAAGCAACACACGGTAGCTCTATCTTCGTGTGAATCTGAATTTATGGCTGCAACTGCTATAGCCTGCCAAGCATTGTGGCTGGGAGGTTTGTTGAAAGAATTAAATGGAGAGGAAGCTTGGAAAGTCAAGCTATTGGTAGACAGCAAATCCACGATCAAGCTAATGAAGAATCTGGTTTTCCATGGAAGGAGTAAACACATCGACAGCCGATACCACTTCATTCGTCAGTACGTCGATAGAGAGCTAATTCTTGTGGAGCATATCAGTGGAGAAGAACAGAAGACTAACATTCTTACTAAAGCACTCCCAAGATTGAAGTTCACAGAGATGCTAAGCATGTTAGGCGTCGAAAAACTGGAAGAGATAAGGCAGAGTTAACGGGGAAGAATGTTGGAAGTCAACTCTGACTAGGTCCTGCTTTTGACCGAGTCTTTGGAGAAAATGGGCATTTGGTTACCAGCTATTTAGGAGAAAGTGGACGTTGTTTTCTTTGTTGTTTTTGAGTAATATAAGGATTGTTTTTAGCCTTTAAATAGTTGTAGTATCTTGCATTTTATTCTTGTGTACTCAATTTTGATTAAAAGTAACAAACCAGAGAAAATTGCTCCAAAAGAGTGTTCTTTCTTCCTTCTCGTTTCAGTTGCTTAAGTGTGATCAGGTCCTGTGGAAGCTTGATTTCCAATAGTTCCATGAAACAATGTTTGAATCTTCATGGTTTGACTTTGAATCTTCATGGTTTGACTTTGATACCACATGAAATTTGATTTGACATTGAAGAAATCTAGATGTGCATAATCCAAAAAAAAAAAAAACAATTAATGCTTAAGCCAAACATTCCCTTCTCTTAGCAAAGAATTAGTTTTCGTTATGTTTCCTCTTTAGGTTACCTCTTTGGTTGGTTAACGTTTACTTTTAGGGGCCAAATGTATAAGAAAATGATATTTGATCATACATATATATATATATATATATATATATATATATATATATATATATATATATATATATATATATATATATATATATATATATGGGTCACGGGGTCATTTTCTCATATTTTAGGGGCTGAGAATGAAAGTCATCAACTATTTAAGGACTCTAAACCATAAAATTTGGGAATCATATAATTTGTAGCTGCCAAACCCTATGTATTAGACTTCAAGTGTCTTTGAAATGAGTTTTTCAGTGTGGTTTTTGTTGATAAAAGAACTCAAGGATAAAGAGATTATCGTGCATAATTTAAATTAATCTCATGGATCTTTTATAAAGCTCAACAATAAAAAATAGTAGTATTATAATGAAACATAATGACAACATACAACATTATATATAAACAAGTTAAAGAGATACCAGTTGAATCATAACTTCATTGGCAGCCAAAGACAAGTTATTAAATTATAAACTACAAACTATGAACAAAGGGATATAAGCGATAAGGAGACTTGTAATTCAAAGTAATAAGAGTACAATGTAGATAGAAACCCAACACAATTTCAAAAGATTACAAGATTCTCAAATTATAGAAGGAAATAGACTACGTCTGGAAATATGACAATGCAAAAGTTATCTAGACTAAGACGGCCATGCTGCTCATGTGTGGGACTAGAAAAACCAACCTCCACAAAAAGTCAGAAAAGGTGATCATTACTTTTCTGACACTACAGTATCCAATATAGAGAACAACTCTTAATTCTTTTCAACTTCTTCTATCTGGTCTTTAATTCTTATGTCAAGATGATACAACTCTTCACTATTACTTCTAATCAAAACACTTTGCTACTAACCCGTTCAAGTCTTCAAATTTCCGATGCAATCCTTATCTGCCAACGGTCACTTTATTGTATCAACAATTTCCTGCTAACTGACCTTGCAACTATCATCTTCATTGATTAAGTTTGAGAAACTGAAAGATGAGCCACATAAACTTCATGAATTAAAAAATCCATTTGATTCTCCTTCTTAGCTCAAACCGTTGGATTAGGTGTCTAAATTCATAACTATTTTTGAAATGTACTTAACCCGGTTGGCATGGTACATTTAGGTTACATGGCATTTCAACATTTGGATAGACCAAAATGAGAGAAAGGACACTTAAGGTTTATTAATATATTATAAGTTCTAATATATTAATAATATTATTTAATTAGTATTGATCAAGAATTAATTTGGAACTCATCAAGTGATCAAAAAAAGACAAATTAAATATATGGGGTTGATTATGTAAATCATCCATTCTTGTACAGTTGGCTAATTATCCATGGTTTATTGAATTGGGCTAAAACCCATAAGGTGCTCCATGGATAGTCCATGGAAGTTATAAATTCATGGATCATGGAATATTAAAGCCATGCACATTAGGGTTTACATGGAGTAACCCTACATGTGGCACAATATATAAGAAGCTTCATGGCAAGCAAAATCGGCCACTAAGAATAGAACAAGATGGCTAGCCAATTTTGAGGTTTTAGTGAACTCCTCTCAAGGTGATTCCAAGTGTTTTGGTGTTGTGTGAGACATTTGAGGCATCACACATGAGGTGCTAGGCTTACAAGGTTCTTAAGAAATCCAAGCAACAAAAGGTATGTTCTTCTAGTAGCTATTATATTTCAAAGTTCCCCATGCCGTGCTAGTTAGGTTAAGAACCTTCGAAAAACAAATTTGCATGTATCTTAGTAAAACATAGATCCAAGGGTTCTAGGGTTACATCTACACCTTAGTTGTGTTAGTATCCTCAAAACCCTTTAGTGGTATCAGAGCCTAGGCTTGTTTTCTTGATACTTGATGCAAACTTGTCGGAAAAACTCAAAAAACTGCAATCTTTTGAGTGAACTCACCGAGTCCATTAAGGGACTCGACGAGTCCATGTGTAAATTCATCCTAACCGTCGAGTAGGTTCGTGCACTCAACGAGTAGGAGGCCCTGGATGCAGTTTTTCGAGTTTTGCTGCTCGAAATGGACTAGAAACATTAGCCTAAACTATTTTGGTCTGATAAAACTTGTTTTAGATTGTGTAATAGTTATTCTAATCAATTTACAATGGCTATTATAAATATATCAAGTTTTTGTATGTGTTATTTTTGATTTTTTAAATTATTGATATGAATGTTCATGAACTTATGAGTTCCAAAGATCATAGGAATTATTTGCAAATAGCTTGTTAGTTTAATTCTTGATCTTGATGTTTTAATTGAATACATAATTTGTCCTCAACTTATGGATTACCGAAAGTCATTCTTTTAAAGTTCATTATTAAACACATAGGTTACATAAAATGAAAATTCTCTCATTTTAATAAACAATTAACTCATAAGTTATGAAAGATGAAAAGTTTTGAAAGTTACAAAACTTGCCCTCGAGTCTTGGAACATGTAAAGTCACTTTAAAAACTTTAGTTCCAACCCCTAGAATTTTAAAAGCTAAAATTTAACTCTTGTACTTTATAATATTATACGTTAATATATATAGATATATATATATATATATATATATATATATATATATATATATATATATATATATATATATATATATATATATAAGAACAAGTCGTTTTACCGTTAGTAGCCCTCATTCACGAAACCGGTCTATAAGGGGGGTATAAGGTTGTTGCCTATAAAATGGCTACTCAATGGTTGTCCACTCTTACCCACCACCAACATGACTGGTGGAGGTGATGGGTTTTGAGCACTACATCAATCCTATGGTGTACATACAAACCTTAATGCTTTGGATCTTGTTTGTCTAATGAACATGCAGTTGAATATCCAAAGCAATAAACCCTAGATCTATCATAATATGAAATGAATTATCGTTTAGAAATTACCTTTTATTGTTATGTAGCAATAACAATCAATTCCTTCCTTTGATTGGCTTCAGAAAGCTTAGTGCCTCAAGTGTTGCACCTCTAATGGAGTCACAAACACCATGAGCAACAAGGATGATAAAGAGAAGACATGAGGCAGCCAAAAAACGTCTAGAAACCCTAAGGAATTAGTTAGCCATGTTTTTGGGGCCTAAGGGGTCTTTTATATACTTGTGTGGGCTGCTAGGGTTTCAGGCAAAACCCTAATGGACAACTTAAACTCTAAGCAACCCATGGAACCTTCTGGAATAAGGCCATGAATGAAAATATGATGGATCCCATCAAAATTTCGTTCACCTCTTGTTCCTTTAGCATTCCCTAGCCCAATAACTCAATTATGAAATAATTGCAGTCCAGTCCCATATATTTAATTAATCTCTTTAGTCACAACATTAAATCCCAATTAATTCTTAACTACTATTAATTAAACAATATGATTTCTCCTTTAATAATATTATTCTCGTAATATATTAATAAATCATAATTAATACTCTCTCTCCATAATTAATCCTATCAAGTTGCTTTGTTAAAGGCAACCCAAAAGGACCATGCTCATAATCGTGTCAAGTACATACGAAAATAGTTATGGACTTAGACACTAATCCAACAGTCTCCCGCTTTGAAAAGCCGCTGTGAACTCTGATCTTATCAGATACGCGTGTCCTTTAGATAAGGGATTATATATTCCTCCATTCCTTAAGATATCATATAGACACGAGACATGGATTTAAATCATTCTCTCTATCCATGTATTGTTTCCTGACTTCTGATTTATGACGACTGACAATAGACTACAATTGAACACATCAACTTTGTCCCGGCTTGGCTAAGCACTTAGGGTGTCATCATTAAATCATCGAGGAGCCCATAGATATCGCTTTTATACCACTTTGGGTAAAAGGAATAGATAAACTTCGACTCCAATGCTCACTTGCTCTTACTCATCAAATCACACAAAATAAGAAACATTATAACACCAAGTTACCGGTGTGTTTACTTATTATCTATGTGCAACCGAATCGTAATTACAACTCACACGTCTCGGTCTCAACAGTATACAATATTATCATCTCACAATCACTCGTGATAAAATCCATGAAGTGATTCAAGTGAGCGTGGGTTTAATCCAATACTCTAATCTTATGAAAGCACTCGTGAACTCTGCAGCAAACTTGTGATATGTCTAAACACTTTAGACAATCTACAGACATATTTGACAGTCTTCCTTCATACCTACTTCCAACGTATGACCGATTGTGGAGGTTCGAACAACCCAGTTATTTTGGAAGTCAAAACATGAAAAGTGAAACACAATAATAATACTTAATCCTATATGGCCTCAAAACTTTTGAGTATAAATAAAACACCTCTTATTTAGTCACCATATTGATTACTCATTATTGATTGTATAATGTTTTGGATCATCAACTTAACACTCGAATTATAACAATAGTTGTCCCATGCACTAATCATGCGCACTATGTTTCCTATGGTCCTTACGTTGTGAAATAGATCAATCCAAAACTTTTCCAATGACGCTCATTTCATAATTCCTAATCCTTATCATTAGTGTAAGAATACCAAATTCTTGCCACTATCAGAATATGCTAGATTCTAACATTTTATGCAACGATCCTTTCGTAAAGGCACAGCACAAAGTCACCAAGACTCAGCCAATGAAATCAAAAGGTTCTCTATTAGAAATTGTTACAAGACAATTCCATAGTCGTGAAGTCTCTCATTCAAAGTACATTCCTTTAAACATCGTTCTTGCATAAAACTTTCTAATATAGACATATATTCTTAATACCCAACTCTCATTATGGAAACATTTCCATATTTTTCATATGCCCGCTCAATCTAAATAGAATCTTATCTATTCATAATAATGTCGATATGGTCCATCCACTTCTATACTTCCAACTACTCACAAGCAACCAATCCTTAGTGAACTTTGGATTTTCCTTTGATAGTTGTTTAATTATTTTAGTCAAAACCAATTCTAGTCCCTTTTCTCTCTTAATACACTAGGCATTTGGAAACTTTTAGAATGGTCAAATATTATAGCATATGCAATCGATCCTATACCCGAAGCGTATGAGACACGATGCATGATGTCTTACATAAAGATATGATACTTCCTCAATTTTCTGCCATAACATTTTATGTGCCACATTCTCACAATTCTAACTATGAAGAGGGATGTCGTAATCATAATCGAATTTTGAGAATGCACTGTCTATCCTTAACTAAATTTATTAACATTTCTAGATCTAAGCTTTAGATTTGGAAACGAAGTATAATATTATCTCCCTTAATTATAGAAAAACAACTTTTCAACCCCTAAAGCTTTGCAAAGTGAATCTTTGTTTTCTACAATTAATATTGCTAACTCGCAATACTTACCATAATAATCATTCTCCTACTAACATGATGATTATTTTCTTACCAGCATAACACTTTTTCTCCCACTAGCTTTGAAATGTATTCAGAAAATAGCTGAACTTCCAGAAAACAATGCTTATTGAATTCCTTAAGTTCATATTTTGTATATCTGATGCTTTAATAAGCCTTTATCTAAGCTTCTTAAACTTATATACCTTTGCCTTAGAAGACTCACATGTGTGTCTAAAGAAATTCAGAACATATGTTACTACGTCCCAAATGTTCAGACCACAATTGCTTTCTTCTTAAAATCTTTCTTAGTGAAAGCATTTCCTCACAATCATTTTCATGAAGGAGAGAAACCTTATGAAACTTAGATTTTATGGTGTATGTGTTCCTATCCATGTGAATTTTCCAAAACCAAGGTTTGTGAGAAATCTAAACTCATATGGACTAAACTTGTTCAATCTTTATTTCTCGCCTCATGGTAGCACGAATGCCCACTATTGCTTCTAGGTTGTCAAGAAGCTCACCCTTACCTATCCATGTACTTTCATTGATCAGGATGCCTTGCCTCTATGCAATCCAATTGAGAACTCATAGAACTCATATGCATATATGATTTAAACTGGAATGGTACAGAGAACAAACTTGTGTCAACACGATAGATTGCAAACCTCAAGTTGCGTGCTAGTGATGATTGATAAGGTTTATTCTTGAAACTTTTCAAGATCATTAAAACTCCCACTGACATCTTGACATATCTGATTCTCTTGTCAAGAAACATTCCTTGACAAAACAAATATTCAAGAGTTAGTGTAGTTATTATCAAGACGAAACACTTCACATAATGGGTCTTAGTTGGTCTTTGTCTTATCCAAGACATCACAACTTACCAATTTCAAATGTGCAAGAATAAGAAAACCCTTTTCCAAATTCCTCATTTGATGAGTGTTATAAACCTTCTTAAGACATGCCACTCAATTCAAAATCTTGGAGTATAACTATAAGACTCCATATTGGAACGAAGTATGATTCACTTCTTGATTTAACTATTTCCACAATTCTCGATTCCTCCGCTTACACATACAAATGCACTAAGACTCACTTAGAGGACCAATTGAGAAATGGTTCTTAATCATTATGACTTATCATAAAACGCAAAAAAGGTTCTCTTCCTTCTTCATTGAATGGAGAAACTTTTATCTTTCTGCCAAATTCATTCTTCTTATTCGTTATGTCATTCATTGAAACTCTTTCAATCAACTTAGAATTACACTTAATCTTATAAGTATAACCATATTTACTCAACTTTAGTAAATCATGATGAATATTTTATCACTCTTTGTGGTGGACTTGATCAATGCATAACCAAGTGTACCTGATCCCCTAGCCCTTCACTTGACACTTTGTCAAGGAATTAGTCTAATTTCCAAATATGAAAGTTTTTTCATTCATCATACAGTACAGGTTTCTTGATTCCAAGTTTCTGTCCAATTGAAACTTGGGCAATGAGAATCATTCCTTATTTGGCAATTTCTCGACATTTCCACAAATAACATAATTAAGAATCAAATCCAATTCAACATTCCAAAATTAGAAATACACAAACATCCATTTTCACACATGCCATTGCAAGGATAAATACAAACTCAAAATTTATTTTATTACGGAAAAATTTGTCCTTATAATGAAATTCAAATGAAAAATATGCAATTAAATATCTCTAAGCAATGTATTCTAATTCTAAAGTAGCAGCTCAAAGATCCGATGTTTGAATCCACGCGATTGAAATCCATTTCTTCATGATTAGATTCAGCACACTTCTTCCTTAAACTTCCTTTTTTTTCGCTCCTGCAAAACATCAAAATATAATCTTATAACATCATGCATTAAGAATCAAAAAATAGGAACTTATAGAGTTAGTTAACGGATTTTACCTGAAGTAGAGCCATACGTCTTGACTCTCCCCTCTCTTAGATCTCTCAGGTAAATAGTACAACTTCGTCTCTAATGCTCCTTCTCTTCGCAATAGAAGCAAATGGACCTTTTTGGAATGACACAAGGAACTATCTCATACTTAGTCCTTTATGGACTTCCAATGTCGCCAGTGTGCATTGAATTTTGGGAGTTTGATTAACCAGACAAGTTTGCTTGATCAGCACGCCAAATCATTGATGATTCAGCAGCTATAAGCAAATAGGTAAGATCAATGAGGGTCACGTCATGGTCCATCATATAGTACTCTCTTACGAACTCACTATATGATTTAGGAAATGACTGAAGAACCCAGTCAATAGCCAACTCACCAGAAATCTCGACACCCAAAATCCTTAACCTGTCAATGTGTCACTTCATCTCTAAGACGTGTGCACATACAGGTTTCCCATCTTTGTGTTCACTTGCCTAAAGGACTTGAGTGATCTTGAACTTTTCAAGCCTTCGAACTTGTGGGTTAGGGAGAATAATTGGAGGAGGTGGAGGAAGTGAAGCATGATCTCTTGTTCCTTGATCATATCGTGGAATATCATCTTCAAAGGATTCAGGAAGACCATGATTGTCAGAACCAGACATCTACAAAACAGGAGAAAATTCAAGTCAAGTTGATTGAGCCCTTAACAAAACACCCAAATGAGTCATTAAGGCTAGGATCCAACACAATGCTCTACAACCAAGATGAGGTATTCCGTAATTTAGTTGTAGAATATTTGAAGGTAGGTAAATGACGTTTACCAATTTCCACCATGAAAAACGAAAACGAAGTTTAAGTTTTAAATGAATTGAAACTCCTAGATCTTTTGAGATTCATTAAACTTTTCAATGGCATGTTTAAATGTCAATTATGTTCTTTAGGTTTGCGACTGGGAGGCCGTGGATCACAAAAAAGGTGTGAATAACCATGCGAATCACGTGGTGCACCCAATGCTACTCTCTACTAATCAATGTGTCGGTTATCCACACACGCTCCATTGATCTATGATCAACATCGAGCCACCATTCACTACCAATGTCAACCCCAAATTAGTGTGCTAGTTAACCACACATGCTCCACTATCATTTGACAAGGGTATGAAGTGTAATTCCATGGATTGGCATACAATTTCACATTTTGGCTAAAGTAACTATGATTTGGGAATTTGTAAAAGCATTTAGTTACTTTGTACTTCATTATACATATAATCGAAGGTTTCGTCCTATCCTACCTGTTCGGCTAACGACCCTCCACTAGTCAAGAGTGCGGTGGTAAGAGTGGATACCCATTCAATCGCCATTTTTTAGGCAATTTCCTTAAACACCCCTTATAGACCAGCTTCGTGAATCAGGCCTACTAACGGTAAGACTGACAGTTTAGTCATATATATATATATATATATATATATATATATATATATATATAATATTAGACTTTTAATGTTATATATAGTATATGGTGTATTGTAAACTTTTAAAATACTAGATTAACTAATTTAACTAATTATACTTTTAATTTAATTAAATGTAAACCAAACTTAATGGATTTATTAACTCTCTTTTAATTCTACACTTTAATTAATTAACAAAACCATAAGGATATAATTTGAACTTTTCAAAATACCAGGGTTTTAGAATTTAATATTTCAAAATTAAACTTTATTCAAATTTTAAATTCCAATACTTGAGGGCAAGTTTTTGAAACTTTTCCAAAACTATATCAAGAATATTCTAGATCATAAAATTCAAATAAGGCAATTAACAATTAATTGGTAATTATCTAATTATGACCTAATCCAATATCATGTAAGATAATTCATCAAATAACTCAAATAGTTAAATCCTATCTTATAAGGCAACAATAATTTGATTAATTGGTAATTATCTACTATTTTGGTAAGGATAAACACCCGACATCAATGAAAATCATATTTTATTAACTAAAAACATTTTTTGTAATTATCCTAAGCCAAATCAGCAAGAAAATCGTGAAAATACACTACCAGACTCGCTGACTCGTCGAGTCTGCACTGGACTCGTCGAGTACCCAGTGAACTCGGCGAGTTCAGTCATGGACTCGGTGAGTCCCGCCCCAAAAAGTCAAAAATTTGATTTTGAAGCAATATTCGATCAAATAAGCATCAAATTCATTAACAACCATCCCTAGGCCCTGATACCACTGATGGTTTTTGAGCGCTACATCAATCCTATGGTGTACATGCAAACCCTAATGCTTTGGATCTAGTTTGTCTAATGAACATGCAATTCATAATATGAACTGAATTAGGGTGTAGAAATTACCTTCGATTGTTATGTAGCAATAATAATCAAGTGCTTCAGAAAGCTTAGTGCCTCAAGTGTTCCACCTTTGATGGAGTCAAAAAGACTATGACCAATAAGGATGAAAAGGAGAAGAGAGGAGGTAGCCAAAAAACGTCTAGAAACCCTAAGGAATTAGTTAGCCACGTTTTTGGGGCCTAAGGGGTCCTTTATATACTTGTGTGGGATGCTAGGGTTTCATTCAAAACCCTAATGGACAACTTAAACTCTAAGCAGCCCATGGAACCTTCTGGAATAAGGCCATGAATGAAAATATGACGGGCTCCCATCATAATTTCGTTCACCCCTTGTTTCTTTAGCATTCCCTAGCCCAATAACTCAATTGTCAAATAATTGTAGTCCAGTCCCATATATTTAATTTATCTCTTTTAGTCACCAAATTAATTCCCAATTAATTCTTGACTAATATTAATTAAACAATATGATTTCTCCTTTAATAATATTATTCTCATAATATATTAATAAATCATACTTAATCCTCTCTCTCCATAATTCATCCTATCAAGTGGCTTTTGTGAAAGAAACCCAAAAGGACCATGCTCATAATTGGGTCAAGTACATAGAAAAATAGTTATGGACTTAGACACTAATCCAACAGGAGGGTCGTTAGCTAAACGGGTTGGACAATGACTTCAATTCTCATTAAAAGTATGATGATTGTAAAGTAACTAAATGTTTTATGAATTCCCATTCCTAGTTACTTTAGGAAAATATGAATAAGGTGCTAACCCATGAAATTACACTTTGCATTTTGTTTAAGTCGTTAGTGGAGCTTGTGTAGTTAACCGACACACTAACCTGGACTTAACAAGGTAGGAAAAGGGTGGCTTAAGGTTTATCATAGATCGGTGTAGCGGATGCGGTTAACAGGCGCATCGGTTGAGTGATAAACATTAATAGTACCAAGTAATTTGCATAGTTACTTCTCACCTTGTTTTGTGATCATCGGCATCCCAGTCACAAAACTTGAAGGGAACACTTAAGATTGAAACATGCCATTGAAAATTTCAATGATTCTCAAAGAATCTAGGAGTTTCAAAACCAATTAAAACCTAATAATTTATTTCGTTTTTCATGGAGGAAACTGGTGAATTGTCATTCACCAACCTTCAAATATTTTATAGTTTGGATTAAGGCATCACTCTTCTAAGTTATAAAATATATATTGTGTTGGGTCCTAGCCTTAATATTACATTTGGGTGTCTTATTAAGGACAATCTATATATCTAATTTAAACTTCTCTTTCTTTTTCAGATGTCTTCCAACAATGTTGCTTTTGGGTCAAACCCTACCAACTCCTTCTCTCTCATGAACCTTTGTGGGAGAGTCATCTTTGATGGTTCCAACTTTATGGATTGGATCCAAAACATCAGGATGGTCACTCGTTACAAGGACGAGGAATATGTCCTCGACAAGGAGCTTAAGGAACTTGATGAGTCGTCTTCTACTCCTAAGGAGATCGCTGAATTTTAGACTCCTAAGAAAGATGTCACTACAATGGCATGTATCATGATGGTCACGATGACGGACGAGCTCCAAATGTCCTATGAGGACTATTACCCTTTTGAGATGCACCAAGATTTGATGGAACGCTACCTTCAAAGTGCTCGCCAAGAGAGGTATGACATCATCTCCTCCATGATAACAACTCGAATGAAGGATGGTAAAGCCATCATGGGCCACTTACAGAAAATGCAATGGTATGTGGACCGTTTGATGAAGCTAAATGTGAACTTCCCTAAGGAGTTGGAAATTGATGTCATTTTGCACTCCTTACCCTTTTGTTTTGATCAATTCTGAATGACATACCACAAGAACAAAGAGGAAGTTACACTCAACAAACTTCATGGACTCTTGAAGACCGCCGAAAGTGGTCCTAAGGGTAAATTGGTTGTGACCACTCCTACTCCTACTGCAACCCCTATCTTGGCAATCAGGTAAGGCAAAGGAAAGAAGAGGAAGAGACGTTCGAAGGGTACCAAGGGAAAGTCCCATATGGCTCCTCTTCAAGTGGAACCAGGAAAGGTTATATCACTCCTTCTGCTAACCCAAAAGAGGCTGAATGCTTCTATTGCCACGAAAAGTCGCACTGGAAGCGAAACTGCCCAAAGTACATGCAAGATGTTAAGGATGGGAAAGTGAAACCTAGCCATGCAGGTATTTACATTATACTGTCTAATAATTCACCCCATTCTATGTCTTGGGTCCTTAATACATGTTGTGGTATTCATATATGTTCTGATTTGCAGGGACTAAGAAGAAGTGAGAATGTGGAGGATGGGAAGATAAACTTGGTCATGGGGAATAAGAAAGCTTCACCTGTCAGAAAGATTGGAGTTTATTCTTTGTTGCTAAGTAGTGGGCTAGTATTAGATTTGAATAAATGTTGGTACTCGTCTGAAATGGAAAGAAATATTATTTCCTTTCATAGTTCTTACAAACAAGGGTTTACCTTTTCTTTTGATAATGAATGCGGTGGTATTAATGCTTTCTTTAATAATGTTCTTTATTTTAAAGCGTTACCTTGTGATGGTGTATATGAAACTGTGTCGCTTATAGATAACCTAGGAAATAATACGTTGTGTATTGATTCTTCTAATAACTTGGATAAAGCATTATTGTGGCATTGTCATCTTGGACATATAAGCAAAAAACACATAGGCCAACTCCAAAAGATGGAGTTTTGGAATCATTTAACCTAAAGTCGAATGATAGTTGTGAATCTTTTTGCTTGGGAAAATGACAAAGTCACCCTTCACTGTTACTTGTGCTAGGGGTGAGGGTTTGTTGGACCTCATACATACGGATGTGTGTGGACCCTTCAGAACCTGCCGGTGTTCGCACTCACGGGAGAAGAAGGCCCCGTGACAAAGATGGCCGACGAAAATACCGATATCACCGGATAATTCAAAATACACTTTGAAGGATGTTGGGGGCATGAAAATGCTCTACAATGTTGAGTGTTTATTAGGTTAGAATATTCCCTTGTATGAAAAGCATATTCCCTCCACTAGTATATAAAGTGGAGGTGATGGTCATTTTATTGTAAGTGTTCAAAATGTAGACTTTGTAGATCAGAGTAAGTGTGGTGGGATCTCTCCCATCAAGGTAGAGTTATTCTCTCCCAACCCATGAGTGTTCTTGTAATATTTTTTTGTCTCTCTACTTATCTACTATAGTTTTACTCACATATCTTCTTCATCATGTTCATACACGATTATCTTCTTGGTTATATCTTCCACACCCATCCAATCCATAAAATGTGAACCTACAAGTGGTATGAAAGCGTAACCTTGAAGATATCATGATTTGTTCAAGCTATTACAAGATTTATGTCATGATTGTATAAGTATCAATAGCCTGAGATTGAAAGTCAAACAAGAATTCCCATCAAGAATTAATTTTTGCTTGCATTTGAAGATTGTCACCATCATGTGCCAACCTCAAGGCTAATCTCGGCTTCAACATTTGAAGATCACACACCATTCACCCTTCGACATTTCATCGCCTGGTCCCACAAGTGTTGTTGACCTCTCTATTGTGTAGTCGGGTGTTGACAACACATATGCAACTAGGCATAGGGGATTATTGAATGTCTCGAGTGAGGCAACATCTTTATTGTTGTCTTCACATGTGAGCCTTAAGCCCACTCACTCCTCTAGTGAGTGTCTCACACACTCAAATCAGCTGATGACATGTAATCAAATTTGGCCCACATGCTGCTTGTCCAATATCTATTGATGCATGCCTACCACCTAAGAAATCAAATCACTATGAAATTTCTTCTCTCTATATATGTATTACTTTTTTCGGCTAAAGACTACACAACTGGTCACAAGTCCCGAAGCTTGACTATCCTTCATAATTCTAGCCCCACCTCCATTTAATTTTCATGTGTGCTCTTTTGTCGTATCTTCACTTTAAGTTGTCGTTTTGTTTGCTGGAATCCTATGAAATTAGAAGGAATTGGAATCTAATTCCATCACTTTCCTTTGTTTGGTTCAAGCTTTCAAAAGGAATTGGATTCTTAAATGAGTCAAATTTTCTTTCTAATGAGCGAAAATAAATTTCATCCAGAAACTTAAGGAATTAAAATTCCTTTTAAGTGAGAATGTTGAATGTTACCATATTACCCATTTTACTTTTAACACTACATATGAAACCCCTATGTCGCCACCACTACCACCCATCACCACCGCTACATACCACCTCCACCGCCACCCATCATCACCTCCACTGCCACCCACCATCACCACCACTGGTAACTCCGCTACCACCTCCATCTACCCACTAGCACCACCACCTCCACCACCATCGACCATTGCCACTGCTACCCACCACCGCTATCAACATCTCGACCACAACCACCACCACCACATATCACCTCCGTCACCACCCGATACACTCCATCTCTACCACCACCCACCACTATCACAACCACCTACCACCACCACCGTCACCACCTATACCACCATACTACCTTCCACCACTTGCCACCACGACTATACCATCATTGTCACCACCATCGCCATCACCTCCGTCACCACCACCAACATCACCAGCGTTACTACCACCATCGCCACCTCCACCACTACTCATGACTGCCACCATCACCATCATCATCACAATTACTACTACCACCATAGTCATCACCTCCGCCACTACCCACCATCACCTCTGTCGCCATCATCACCACTATTGTCACTGTCAACATCACTGATACCATCACCATCATTTATTAAATTTATAATTTATATAATATATTTTTACATATAAGCTATTAAAAAAATAAAAATAAGAAAAAAAAGGATAATTTTGTCATTTCATATTATTTCAGCTCTATTTTCTGCCAACCAAACATAATATGGAGTTGAATTCAAATTTAATTCCTACCAACCAAACAGAGTATGGAATTGGATTGCAATTCCTGATATATTCAAATTCCTTAACATATACTAATACCTTTAAAAAGATTATGCAAACCAAACGCCACCTAAATGTACGAGACTCAGCGTGCACCCACCCATTTTAGTTTAACCATTCCTAGACTTTCTTTTTTTATTGTTTTTCATTTTGTACCCTCACTTATTTGTATCGGATCTTAATGTGAATCCATCCACATTCCGAGACCTTAACCATTTCAAACCTTTTTTGTTTACCCGTCTCGGACCTTTTCTTTTAAAACCCATTTGGGAAGTCCTTTCCCATACCCATTTATGACCGAATTTTTTTTATTATATTTTGGACCCTCCAGCTTCTAACCCATATTCGACTTATAACCTTTAAAACTTCCAAGACTTAACCCATTTTCAGAAGTGAATCCTTTTTCATTATGGATCCACCTTTTACTTGTTTCCTATTTTTCTAAATCCGAAATCAATCATTCTTTTTACGTTATTTCATTTTATTTTTTTACTCATTTCCTTTTTTATATAATAATTTTATCCTTCATTTTTGTAAGGAATTATTTTTATTTAGCACCTATTATTTTTTTTTAAAAACCCATTACTTTTTCTAATGCCAATTATGTTATTAAAACCATTTTTTTTTATTAAAACCAATGATTTTTACACCAATTTTAGCCTCTTGGTTATAGGCTTCATTCTTCTTGCTGATTTTGAGTGAATATACAGTTGGTTCAGATATTATTATTTGTGTCTTACTTCTACCAAACTACTCACATTTGCAGCCTCATATTTATGTGCTTCAGAGATTGATCATTCTGAGTTTCACATTTTTACTCCGTTCAGACTGTATACATATGGTCTCGGAGCATTATTTGAGAGTTTGGGTTTGCATTTCAGTTTTTGGCTTTACCTCGCTTCAGTGTTATGATTCTTCAACAACGGGTTTTATGATACATATTTTAAGTGTTTGTTCAGTTCAGCAATACATCACTAAATCTACCCATGACCGAAAGTTATATGCTCGCTTTTACGGGTAGATGTTCACATCAAGGGGGAGCGTGTGATGCTCCATCATATCCGACATAGTCTATTGCCTGGTTTCATGATTATTTTTTATCCTTGTTACTTGCTCGATCAAAAATAAGGGGAGAATCATGAGCATCCATTTTGGTTTATTATTGGAGTTTTGAGTTAGAGACATTTGAAGATGAAGATTGATTTAGTAGTAGATGTTCATTGGATTATGATTATTTATCTTCAGACGCTACACTTTGGGGTGTCTGATTTGTGTTTGCATCCAGTTCAGATCTTATGATTTCTCGAGTTTGGATTTGTGATATTTTGAAGACGTTGATTATTTTAGCGATGCGACATGGCACTTATTTTTGATCTTTCGATCAAATTTTTGGCATTCCTAGACCATGTCCTCGGATTCATATTATTTCTCATTCAAACATTATTATTGGGCTCTTAAATTTTCAGTAGGTTATTCTTCAGAGATTATTTGGTGAATGATCGGTCGAGTTCGGAATATTGATGACGTTATGTGATTCGACATTGTGGTCTTCGGTTCAACAGTCGAGCGGAAGACTCTATACATGGTTAATTTTTTGGGGATTGATCACATTCGAAGATTGGGATTTCAAACTTTTAATCAGAGACTGGGGTTCTTTGTATGTTCTTTTATGATAGAGATTCCATTGCTATATTTTGAGATCACGAAACCTTCGACACTTCCGATACGCTTCAGCACCTGACCTACCGAACCTGCCAGTCGAATGTTCTGCATTTTATCACTACATTACCCTGACCATTTCTGAGCATTTACGCTAAGATTTTTGGAGCATGAAAATGCTCTACAATGTTGAGTGTTTATTAAGTTAGATTATTCCCTTGTATGAAAAGCATATTCCCTCCACTAGTATATAAAGTGGAGGTGATGGTCATTTTATTGTAAGTGTTCACTATGTAGACTTTGTAGTTTAGAGAAAGTGTGGTGGGATCTCTCACACTAAGGGAGAGTTATCTCTCCTAACCCATGAGTGTTTTTGTAATATTTTATATCTCTCCATTTATCTACTGTAGTTTTACTCACATATCTTGTTCATCATGTTCATACACAGTTATCTTCTTGGTAAAATCTTCTACACTGATCAAATCGATAAAATGGGAACCTACAAAGGAAAGTATTTTTTTAATAAATGAATGAGTACCATCGTTTTATATAAACATTATGTATGAGATAACAACGATGTCAAACCTCAGGTTTTTACTAGCCTTGAGAACCTATGTCGTTTGTAAGGCGTGAATTAAGATGTCAAATTTGTATATACTTAATAATTTTATATACATTTATTTTATAATACATTTTTATACTCGTGTATGACTTAAGAAAACATTTTTCTTAAAGTGACAACAAATAGACACTTTGGAGCTATAACAAGATTTTTAGAAAATTCGTTGTAACCAACTATTGATATGAAAAATCATCACTAAGAGACTAAGGTACATTTTCTTTATATTAATGCAACATATTCTTATGTCATCGTTAAGAAAGATGGTTGGTGCCTCGTGTCGTAGATTGGTCCTAGATTTAGAAATCTTCAATATTTTTAATACCACGTTACAAACTAATTAATATATAACTTCTATAATCTGAATAATGTTGTTCTAGAGTTGTATTTTGCACTCAACACCTTGTGTCGAATAAAATAGAATAAATAACACTTCTAGACCAGAAATAATCCAAATTGCCTCAATTAAAATGAAGCAAATCAAAGTAAAAATACTTTTATGAGGAATGCAATTCGGATCCCTAGTTGCAAGAATACCACCTGTCACCGAAACGGTGGAAAAGTTCAAGGGCGGAGGACGTCATGTTTAAGCATCACAACAATTGTATAATAGTAATCAAAACAACAACAATCATTGTATTGAAAACATAGTTTTTACATTGTATCCAAAACATTGTTGGTTTAACAGTAAAACTATAGAAAAAGATATGACGAGATGCTACTATGCTTCGTGTTCGAAACACTTGAGGAGGTACCTATGTACTAACTTTCCTGAGAATAAAAGTGGTTTGAAAAAGTGTCAACATTAAAGTTGGTGAGTTCATAAGTATTTTGTAGAAAAAGATATGTTCTTTGTTATTGAAAGCGTTAATGTATTCTTCTAGAAATCCAATATTTTCTTACTAAATAGATCGTAATCTTAGTACTTTGAGACTAAAAACTATAAGTTTCTTATGTTTATAACCTGTGATTCGAAGTTCTGATTCCTGTAATTGGTATGATCTGTACTATTACCTTCGATGATTATTTAGTATATATAATTTTTTTATGATTAAAACCGAATAGACAGTCGATTGGGCGATTCTGCCCTACGCCCACAACCAAATGAGGAAATGGAAGTAAAGCAGAAATCGCACATTCCAGTACCTATCGGATCTTTATTATATAAAATCCTAACATAAACATTAAGTAATCATAGACTTTAGCAAATGAATACTCGATATATGTTTTTCTGATATTCTGTTTGTACCATATTAGTAACCAATATAATATATTGCTATTCATGTAACTGTGTGTAAATCTAGAAATTTAGTACTTACAAATAATGTAATATAGTTTTATTATTTAAATAAAACCTGAAAGTACATTTGCTCTGAAATCCGTACGTAAGGTTAATAATCAAATAAAATTATTCGATAATATATTATTCGTAAATATGTCGTTGTTTTCTCTTTGTGAGTTGTTATAACCATACTGACATAGTCGGCTTGATCGCAATGTTTTCCAGTTGTCGTAATGTTAACGACATTTTTCACCCCAGGCCTGCCGACTTGACTATAGCTAACAGTCAGGATGTGCGATTATCGGTCCCAAAAAGATCAATACACAAATATCTCGCTCTGTCTACAAGAGACTCTTGTTATAAAGTCAAGACTTTTACCACTACTTAGATAAGTGCATGAAAACATCTCACAAATGGCTTCAACGATTTTACGAATAATAACTGATGTTTTTGTTCATCTGTTATCTGTAATCCCTTTCTGTTCATCTGTTATCTGAAATGCCTTTTTGTTTATATGTTAACTTGTACTTTGTAAAATAGATACTTTGTTCTATAAACTATACACCTCTATAGTTTATAAGTTTGTATTTGCGTTGTAAACTAAACTTTGTAAAATAGTATATTTCTTCCATAAATAATACCTATTATAATTTATATGTATGTTCTATTTGATATGAAATATTGATGAAAGTACTCCTTTGCTCGACATATTACAAAGGGTATTAAACTTATTGAAATAACTCTACCCTAAGTCCACATCTAAACAAGGAAAATGAAATAAAGTAAAATTACTAGCCCTAAGCCCTTTAAATCCTATTTATATATATATATATATATATATATATATATATATATATATATATATATATTGTCACACCCCAAAACTGAGAACGGCGGAAACGTTCTGGGGCGTAGGACGTCATGTATGTATCACAACAATGTAAAGTAGTAAACAAGCAACAACATCGTCCATTGCATTAATAGTAATAGTTTAATGCATGTGAGTTCTTTCATAGCAATAAGACATTACAACAAGTAATCAAAATAAAAGACGAGTCTTGACTGCTCCATCTTCGCATGGTGATCATTCAAATGGATTGGATGATCACTCTTTAGTTCTTCTTCAAACCATCCAACATTGCCTTTGTTCGGAAGGTACGGGTTGTCGTGGGGGTGGAGTCCAGTTATGTTATCTACGCGATAATTGGGGTAAGGAAATAATTATTAGACGAACTATCTAGATAATTATTAGAAAATCTTCATTAGTTACATCGCTATTTGTAAAGTGCATACTAGTCATATGTAATCAACACATGATAGGCTTTCGAATAAGTGACCTTAACTCCAAGTTCACAAGGAATAGGGGTAAAGCAAAAATTTCATCAATTCTAAGTCTATTACATCCTAGTTACATACAGTCTTAGTGTATCCACTTAGCAACTATCCACTTAGAAATGAAGATCCTTTTTAGTTCTCAAGTAAGTAATGATAGTAACACAAAATACTCCTATAGTATTTTAGACTTAGGTTCGGTTATACTGATCTCATTGTGGTAATGTTGGTAAGTTTATAGAATTGTTGTTACATCACAACCATTCTTGGGCATATGCTAATCACTCCTCAGACCAGCATAGTTGATCAGGCTATGCCACTCCCAAGACTAACTATACATCCCCAAGCTTACTTGTGATATTCAACAATCGTAATACTTTTGTTCTTGTCGTTGTGACACCGATTTTAGTGTGAATGCAGGCACGTATAGTTACTTACATATATTATTATTTAAAAGTATACACTCTAAATCAGAGTATATTTAATACCATTGTATTTATAGTTAATATATCTTTTATGGTTTGATATACTCAATTCACTATAAACAATGCTCTGATACCAATCTGTCACACCCCAAAACCAAGAACGGCGGAAACGTTCTGTGGCAGAGGACGTCATGTATGTATCACAACAATGTAAAGTAGTAAACAAGCAACAACATCGTCCATTGCATTAATAGTAATAGTTTAATACATGTGAGTTCTTTCATAGCAATAACACATTACAACAAGTAATCAAAATAAAAGACGAGTCTTGACTGCTCCGTCTGCACAAAACCTAGCCATCAAACCTGTTTACTGGTGACCTGAGAATACAAGTTATTTTGAAAGGGTAGATCAACATTTAAGCAGGTGAGTTCATAAGTATTAAATGTCATTGTTCGTATAAGTTTTATTATAACATTTGAAATCGTTCAATGTAATTGTTTGTATAAGTTTTGAAAACTCCTAGAAAATCCCATATTTTCTACTAGTATAACAAGTAGTCTTCTACCAAGACCTGAATGTTTTGAAAGTAGTCTTTAACCAAGACCTGACTGTTTTGAAAGTAGTCTTTAACCAAGACCTGACTGTTTTGAACGTAGCCTTTAACCAAGACCTGACTGTTTTGAAAGTAGTCTTTAACCAAGACCTGACTGTTTTGAAAGTAGTCTTTAACCAAGACCTGACTTTTTTGAAAGTAGTCTTTAACCAAGACCTGACTGTTTTGAATGTAGCCTTTAACCATGACCTGACTGTTTTGAAAGTAGTCTTCTACCAAGAATCGTATGTTTTGTTGTAACAAAGATGGTTTTCCCCTTTATGACTACTATTAACAATATATATAGTCTACTTCATCGTTTACGTGAATGTATCGCAAAATAAAAGTAATAGGGAAAATATAGCCATATAAGTATTATCCTTTGGTATTAGGATAAACACGACATCGCGACTGCCGAAACGTTCTCACCGTGAATATCCATAGATGTTCATTTTCCTCTGTAGCTAACAGCAGGTGGAAAGAATGGTTAGTTCCTTAAATGTCTTCCTAGTATAAGTATTAACCGTAGACATCCGTAGATGTCCATTTACCTCTATTGCTAACAGCCGGGTTTAGGAATGGTTATCCCTTATTGTTTCTTACCACATAGTATCTATGTAAAAGTATCCCTATAAATGTATCCATGTAAGAGGAATCTTTGTAAAAGTATCTATATAAGTGTATCCACACAAGAGGAATCTCTGTAAGAGTATCTATATAAGTGTATCCATGTAAGAGGAATCTCTGTAAGAGTATCCCTTCATATAGCATGTAGTTTAGACTCATGAATGAACTGACTCTGGTGTAATTTCTTGTAATAGGGATCATGTTTTGTATCCCCAAAACTATCCCTATAATAGTTTACTAGAATGTAATTGATGAGTGTCCGAGTAAGTTTTTACACCCTTGCTACCCAAGAGTGTCGGAACTGAAATAACTGATGGAACATTTATGACTATATATGTACACATGATATATAACTAATATTTAAACGACCTTCGGACGAGTACCCGATATCCCACCAGACCACATCCAAATCTTGGAAAAGGAAACAGGGTGGATAGCCTTCCTAAGTCTTTTAAACATTTCTTATATAACTATACACATAGAGGCATGCAATTTATAATATAAAAGCATAAAAGAAGTTTTGTAAAACCGTTGAAAAGTTTAATAAATAAGAATTAATGACTTGACGTCAGTTTATAAATCGATTCGAAAAACGTTTGACAAGACAGTTTAAGTGTGAGAAAACCTTTGTTTGAAGCACAACTATAACAGATTCAAAAAGGAAACCTATAGTTTGTAAGACAGTTTCTAAAAGTGTTTCAACATGTAAAAACGTTTGTGAAAACTATTTGAAGTACCTATGAAAATGTTCGTTTGTTCTTGTATATGAATGTATCTCCTTGAAATAGTATTTCTAGTATATAAAAGTTCATGATGTTCTCGTAAAACTATACCTATTATAGTTTTCTAAAAGCGTGTCTCGTTTGTATAGTAATCCCTAGTGAAATGCTCACTTGTTATGAAAAGTACGATTTTTGTAGTGCCTAAGATGAACACATATACATACAGTATAAACATAGTGTTTGAATTATACATATATAACAACATTTTTCATTTCAAAAGATATGATGTTATCGTGATGTATTTTGCATACGAAAGTTTCCTTATACTAGTTATAAATCACATATGATTCCGTTGATAAAAAGTGTATAATGAAACTGTTGGGTAGCATAGCTTTATTGTATATTGCATCTATTGGGCTCGGTTAATAGTCCATGTTTTGTTCTCCGGTTTGGGCCTGTCCAACCGTGAGCTTATAGGGTTTAGTATATAACAATGTGCTTGCATGCATATTAGAAAAACGATCGATTGATAGAGTAACGATTGATAGCTTTACAGTTTTTCCTTCATCGTTCTTGTAAACCCTAAATCCTCTACAGTAGAAGTTCTTTATCGAGCTCTTCTGAGGATTGTTTATTAATCATTCGACATCTTTGATCCATTCTTGTGTTCTTGCTGTTTACTCGTTTATTGATTTACTTGTTTTATAGATCTAATCGATCTTCAAGTTAGTTTTTAACTTATCAATTGGTATCAGAGCAGGAGGCTGTGTAATCGATACACTTCTTTTCTGTGAAAAAGGTTTCGATTAGGGTTATTCCGCATTTATTGATATTTATTGAGCCGTCATCTCATAATTGACATATCTTGATATTTATTGTTTTGCCCTAATTTGACATATTACAAGTCTGATCTTTGAACATGTTATTCGATCAATTATGGACGAGTCGCAATCCAATCCTATTAATATTTCGAACATCATTGGATCAACAACGAAGATTCCCATCCTGTACACCCACGATTATGAAGTCTGGGCGCATCACTTTGAAGATTATGTTATAGGATCTGAGGATAATGGATACCTCATCTGGGAAGCAGTCGTTTCTGGACCCTTTTCTCATTCGGCGACGTCATGGATTATTAAAACTCAAAAGGAGTATAATGATCTTCTGAAAGATGTTAAAGATATTGCGCAAGATGAAAAAGATAAATTTCAGTGCAATATCAAAGTGTTAAGATTGATCAGATTCGCCCTTCAGTCCGATACTTTCAGGCTGGTGAGTTCATGCACGACGGAAAAAGAGATATGGGACAGGTTACGTGAATTGTACTCTACAGATGAAGATCTTGAACACTCCATTCAAACCTTACTCTTGTCTGAGTTTGGTGAATTCAAGCAAGGAGCCGAAGAAACTGTGACTCAAACGTTCGATCGCTTCAATCATCTTCTTAGCAAGATGATCAAACACGACATCAAAAGGAAGCTTATTGAGCAGAAGGTTACATTTTTGAACGGTCTCAGATCGGAGTGGAGAGTAGTTGTGTCCACAGTTAAAGCCCACGAGCAATTTAAATCCTATTCTTTGGCAAAACTGGTGGGCATTTTAAAATCTCAAGAAAAGATCGTGCTACAGGAGAAAAGTGTGGTTTCAAGCCTAGGTTCGTTGGCCCTCCTGTCCAAAAGTAAAGCTGTGATGGATGAAGAAGACCTCAGCTTGGAGGACTATGACCTCACTTCTGAGGACTTTGCTATGATGGTGTCGAACCCCAAGAGGTTCATCAAAAGGAGATTCCCCACTAACAAGAACCGAAACTGGAAAGGGAGTTATAGCTCAGAAAAGGTGAAAGAAGAACCGAAGGCTGAAGAATCAAAGAAGGAACCGAAGGCTGAAGGAGATTCCGGAATAAGCTGCTATTATTGTGGTGGAAAGAACCACTATGCAAAGGATTGTGTCCTCAAAAAGATGGAAGAAAAGGATGAGGAAAAGGATGAAGAAGCTTTGCTGCAGAAAAAGCTAGATGAAATCAGGAAGAAGAAATCTACTGCTAACCCTTCTATGAATGCGTTAATTGTGCAGGGTTCGGTAGCTGATGATGAATTCGGTGGCGTGGAAGTCTGGTCAACCGACTCTGAAGATGATGAAGTGAGGAAGCCTTCTCATGGAAAGGCTTATGTGGCGAAAGAAGAGAGCAGTGGAGGAAGATGCTTGATGGTGTCCAACGTATCACAAATGAGGGGATACAACACTGATGGTGGAAATGATGACACGAAAGAGCACCAGAACTTGTGCTTTACAGCTAAACCGCTCAGCTTGCAGTTCAACGAGCTTGACGAACTGATCAAGAAGGTACAATCAGTTTTTATCTCATTTAAAGTCCCACAATGCTCATATGAAAAAGAATTAAAAAGTGTTAATTCAAGAATCTCTCATCTAGATAGTAGTTTAACTCAAACTCGAGTCACCAATTCTAACCTAACTAACCAATTAAGTAGGGTGTCTTTGAAGAGTGAGGAACGGCGCATGTGGATAGAACTGAAGGAGCCGGAGTTAATCAAAACAAAAGATGAAAACGTTTATTTACAAAGAGACAATTTAAAGCTTTTGAAACAGCGAAATGTTTTTTATTTGATTGCTAAACGTCTTTACACTAATATTACTCACCTTCATTTGGATTGTGAAATAGGACAAAAGATTCATCGCATGATTTTGCCCTTCCTTGAGTTTAAGGAGGATGAAATTGATGCTGAAGCATATAATTGTGAAAGTGTTATTTCATCTGAGGATGTGAATCCGACGTACATGTATGGACCGGACAAAATCGAATCTTTCATTAAGTCAACTTTTGGATGAAAATGATAAACTGAAACTGAGAACCGAAACCATACAAAAATTTTACTCTTTAAACGCCAACTTGAGCTCAGAAAATAAAATTGATGTTCAAAATGCATCTGAGCTTAATGAGGACGACAATATGAGTGAAATTTTTGTAGAGGACACAGTTGACTGTTCTGAATTTGTCAAGAGTGAAACTGAAAAACACAAGAATCTAATTTCAGAAAATTCAGTGGAGTTCGCCCGTATGTCCCAACAAAAGTCCCCGATTCTTGCAGAAAA
Organism: Lactuca sativa; assembly: GCF_002870075.4. Classification (NCBI taxonomy): domain Eukaryota; kingdom Viridiplantae; phylum Streptophyta; class Magnoliopsida; order Asterales; family Asteraceae; genus Lactuca; species Lactuca sativa. Next base: position 18,222,635 of record NC_056624.2, read on the forward strand.
GGCTGTTGTATATCAAAAGGTTAGAACCACTCCAAATCAGGTGTACAAGGTCACAGGCGTAACCGAACATCAGACTGCTGAACTCACAGCTATTGTAAATGAAGATAATGCTGATGGCTGCGATGAGTTCTTCTGGTCAGCTCCAATCGATAACGCTGATGAAACGGTAGGTTTGTCTGAAAGGACCTCATGGAAAAGCAAAGACAGATATGTGCCAGAACCCTTAAATAAACCTGATAGCTTCGATGTGCTAAGTACTAGCGGTACGAAAGACATTCCTCAAGAAAAAGGAATTCCTGCAAAAGAAGACACTCCTTCTAGTGAAACTTCATCAGTTCAGAGTGAACCAGCCAAAGAAAACCAGAAATCGAAAGCCAATATCCATCATCAACCAAAGCAGATGAGAAATCAAAAACGGCAAAGGAATCAGAGATACAGAAAGAATCTCTCTGAGAGAAAACAGTTTTGGCAATCTCAGAATGCCTATTTCTCACATCAAGACAGGAACTTAAAGTCCGAGAAAAATTATGTTCAATCGCAAGAGAGCAACATCAACCGAAAGCAAAGGTTCGGTTCTGAGAATGACTTCAACCCAAAGCAGAAGTTCAGTTGTAACGACCCGTTCCCGGTACGATGATTCCTTGGTATTTATTTTGAAGTTTTGTAAAAGGACTCGGCGAGTTCATAGCCTGACTCGCCGAGTAGGGACGGGATTTCGAGCACGTGTTAGTTGGCGACTCGGCGAGTCCATATTCTGGACTCGGCGAGTCTGTCCGTCTGGGAGAAACCCTAAATCCTCGGGTTGCCCACTATTTAAGCCACCTTATAGCCCCCAATCTCGCCTCCTTCACCCTCAAAAGCTATGAGAAAACCCTAATTCGTTCTTGATTGATTCTAAGTGATTTTGTGTGCTAATTGTGAAGGCTTGAAGAAGGAGAAGAAGAAAGGAGCAAGGAGAAGGATTGTAGAGCAGAGATTCAAGGGAAAGCAAGAGCTCTTTGAGGTATTCTTCAGATTTCCTTCCCTTTTATGCTTTAAAACTCTTTCTAGATCTTGTTTATGCTTTTCTAAAGCCTTATATGGATATGGAAGCTCTCTTATGCCGAGATAACCTTAGATCTGTTCATTTAGGAGTTGTAGAGCCCAGATCTATTGCCTTTATGGAGCTATTTTGCATATTAACCCTAGATCTACCCCTTTTAAGCATCTTTTAGCCTTTATTCCCTTGTTCACGCGTTTGTACACGTAAAGTTGGAAACTTTACGTGGTAAATCAGCTTATTGGACTCAGATCTATCATTTGTATGTTTTGGATTCGAGCAGAATCGAGTGTAGAATAGTTGCATGGCGGTGACTCGGCGAGTCGGAAGAACGACTCGGCGAGTCGAGTCGCGAGTCCCCGATTTCTTCCTTTTTCGCGGTGTCGAATGGGACCAGTGAGTAGTGGAGTGGACTCAGCAAGTTTGAGGGTAGACTCAGTAATGGAGGGACTCGGCGAGTTGTTCATACAACTCGACGAGTCCAAGGCAATCTTCTTATGCTCAAGAACAACTCGTCGAGTTGTTCATATGACTCGGTGAGTCGGATGAAGATTGTCTGAGTTCTTGGATCGAATGAGTACTCGTCGAGTCGATGCCATACTCGATTAGTAGCAGCGAGTAGGGTCGAGGAGTGAGAACAGGGACTCGGCGAGTTGGCGGCCCAACTCGGCGAGTCAGGTCAACTGTGGGTTGACTTTGACCGAGAGTTGACTTTGTCCGAGGGTTGACCTTGACCAAGGGTAAAAGAGTCATTTTACCCAGTGCAGTGTTTAGTATTTGATTAAGTGTGTTTATGGACTTGTAGCCGGGGAGATACCGGAGCAGTAGCAGTTAGCTTCCAGAGCCATACACTCAGCAACCAGTTCACGAGGTGAGTTTCCCTTCAGTAGGAACGGGTCTTCGGCCACAATACCGGCCCGTGTAATTATCAGTAGTTCCGGTCTTTAGTTTGATGTAGTAGCTAGATTGCTTGACGTCTTTGTGATTTAAGCATATTTATGTTATGTGTTCCGGAATTCGGTCCGATGCAGTATGCAGTATGTGTGAATATAATAGTTGTTATGTGTTATGCTATGTCATGATCAGTCTGTTCCGGACTTCGGTCCGATGCAGTTAGTTCCGGACTTCGGTCCGATGCAGTTAGTTCCGGATTTCGGTCCGATGCAGTTAGTTCCGGATTTCGGTCCGATGCAGTTAGTTCTGGACTTTGGTCCGATGCAGTTAGTTCCAGACTCTGGTCCGATGCAGGGGACAAGGTCCCAGTCAGTTCCGGACTTCGGTCTGATGCAGCTAGTTCCAGACTTCGGTCTGATGCAGTGGGCAAGGCCCAGTATGTGCTTTATATGTATTGTATGGTATGTGGTAGTTTGGGGGAGCTCACTAAGCTTCGTGCTTACAGTTTTAGTTTTGGTTTCAGGTACTTCCGCTAGCAGAGGGAAGAGCTCAGGATGATGGCATCGCACACACCACAGCTTCAGCTTTTATCCTGGGAGTTGATTTAGTTCTTGATTTTTATATGACATGGATATGATACAGTTTTTCCGCACAGTGTTTTATTATCATTTTGAGATACATCATGTATGGTTTTATGATATGACACTCAGATTATGGTTTTTGGTTATGTTGAAAAACGAAATTTTTGGGTCGTTTCATCAGTTCGGAGAACTACATCAACCGAAAGCAAAGGTTCGGTTATGAGAACAAAAGAGATGAAAACTCTAAGGTCGGTCCCACCAATGATCAAAAGCAGAAGGTTCATCTAGAATCTCCAGCCAAGAAGACGTCTCAATCTAAGCTCTCTCATTCTAATTCTTCTAATTCTTCCAATTCTTCTCCACCTCATTCCAAATTCCATTCTGTTCCTTGTCAAAAATCTCAAACATCGACTGAACTAAAAGGAAAACAGAAGGTTTCAGCGGATAAACCAGAGTCTAAACCGAAAGCACTGAATCCTAATAAAATTAAAGTTTTTACCATCAAAAAGAAAGATGAAACAACACTAATAAAACAAACATATCTTGTTGACATCTCTCTAACTATTCCTGTTCCTGTGAAAGGCTCACGTGGACCCAAGAAACTTTGGGTTCCTAAATCTGCTTAATTTTTGCAGGTTATCAGTGACGAGCAGTTTGACAAAGAATGGTACATTGACAGTGGCTGCTCGCGTCACATGACAGGAAGGAAGGAAGAGCTAAGGGAATACAGGTCTCTTTCAAATGGTGGAAACATCAAGTTCGGGAACAACTCCTTCGGCACCATAAAGGGATATGGAATGATTACAAACGGTGATTTCACGATAAGGAAGGTTGCATACGTGGAAGGACTACAACACAACCTCATCGGTGTATCTCAGCTTGTTGGAGGTACCGGTCTTAAAGTCTCGTTCGACGATGTGGGCTCTGAAATAATTGAGAAGAAGACGAAAAGAGTTATTCTCAAATCAGAGCGTAAAGGTGAAATGTTTCCTCTTAACCTCAAACCCATCAAAGGAAATCCAGCCATTTGGCTGTTATCCAACGCACAATCTGACAAAAACTGGTTGTGGCACCGAAGGCTCTCTCATCTTAACTTTAAGGACATCAACAAACTCGTAACTGGAGGTCATGTTCGAGGTCTTCCATTACTCAAGTATGATAGAGATCATTTGTGTGCTGCATGTGAAATGGGGAAGCAGAGTCGTCAAAGTCATCCATCTATAATAAACACTAAAGTTTTTGAACCACTAGAATTACTTCATATTGATTTGTGTGGTCCATCGTCTATCGAAAGCATCGGTGGTAGAAAGTACATTCTTGTTATTATTGATGACTTTTCGCGTTTTACATGGGTGTTCTTTCTGAAGCTTAAATCTGAAGCGACTCACAAGCTCAAAGTCTTCATCAAGCAGGTTGAAGTACAGCTGAAGAAGGTCGTTCGCAACATCAGGAGCGACAATGGATTGGAGTTCAAAAATAGAGAATTCGATGAATTCGTGGCAGAAAAGGGAATTAGTCACAACTTCTCAGCTCCCTACACACCTCAACAGAACAGAATTGTCGAAAGACGAAACCGGTCTTTGTGTGAAGCAGCCCGAACCATGCTAAGTTTCACTTCCTTACCTTTATATTTTTGGGCTGATGCTATTTCTGCTGGTTGTTTTACACAGAACAGGTCATATCTCAACAAGCGCTTTACTCTCACTCCTTATGAGATCGTCAACAACAAGAAGCCAAATGTGAAGTTTTTCCATGTGTTCGGTTCACGGTGTTTTATCCTCAATTCTAAAGAAAACCGCAACAAGTTCGATGTCAAAGCCGACGAAGGAATATTTCTGGGTTATTCTCTCACTTCTAAAGCATACAGGGTATTAAACAAGCGTTCGAGGAAAATAGAAGAAACTTACTATGTGACTTTCGATGATAGCTATGTCAAAAAGATAAAGGCCAATGAAGACACAGCTGGAGAAATTTTTCCTCAAACTGGCCAAGTCACTGCCTCGATTGCTAATCTATTCGAGAAGTTCATGGAGCTATTTGATGAACCAGAGAAGGCCTCTCTCTTTGAAGCCAGTGCATCAGACAACAAGGTCGATCATATGAAGCAAATTGTTGAAGACGCTGCAAGGAGAATGAATGAAGGAGGATCAAGTTCTGACGACACTCCATCACCCAATGCTTCAATCGAGGGGGAGGATCCGCCATCATCATCCCAGCCGAGCTCACAAGTTGAGGGGGAGCTAAGATCTCAAACTACTCCCGAAAGCACTTCACCAACCGAAAGTGCCTCACCATCCGAAGGTGCATCAACGCTCGAAAGCTCAGCACCACGGGAAACCTCTATAGCTCAAGATTCTCAAGATATTACTGTAAGATCATCTATCGAGGGGGAGCAAGCCGATATGTCTTACGACTATGAAAGTCAGTCCGAACCAGAAGAAATGATAAACGCTGAATTAGATCCAACCTTTGATCCAAATTACCCTCCTCTCACCAAATGGACCAGAGATCATCCTGTCTCTCAGGTTGTTGGTGATATTTCTGAAAAGGTTCTGACCCGATCACAACTCAAGGCAAAACAAACTTCCTTGTTTTCAAAAGTTGAATTCTGCATGTTTAATTCATTCGTATCAAAAATGGAACCAAAGACAGTTTACACTGCTCTTGATCACTCCGATTGGGTTCAAGCTATGGAAGACGAACTGAATGAATTCGAAAGGAACAAAGTTTGGCGACTTATTCCAACTCCTCCAGATGCCTCGGTTGTTGGTCTCAAATGGGTCTTCAGGAATAAAATGGACAAGGAAGGAAACGTGATTCGAAACAAAGCACGTCTGGTAGTGAAAGGATACTGTCAGGAGGAAGGCATTGACTACGAAGACACTTTCGCTCCTGTAGCTAGGCTGGAATCAGTTAGAATATTTCTAGCCTATGCTGCCCACAAAAACTTTGAGGTCTACCAAATGGACGTCAAGTGTGCATTTCTCAATGGAGAACTCGAAGAAACTGTGTATGTGGAGCAACCTCCTGGATTCGTGAACGAAAAGTATCCTAATCATTGTTACATTTTGGATAAAGCCGTTTCTGGACTGAAACAAGCTCCGAGAGCCTGGTATGAAATGCTGACTAAATTTTTAAAGATGTCCAAATTCAAACAAGGTTCGGTTGACCCAACCTTCTTTCGTAAGAAGGAAGGTAACCACCTTATGATTGTTCAAATTTACGTCGATGACATCATCTTTGGCTCAACGAATCCTAGCCTAACAGCTGAATTCAGAAAGCTGATGGAGACTAAATTTGAAATGAGCTCAATGGGTCCTATTAACTTTTTCCTTGGTTTAAACATTAGACAGGGACCCGAAGGCATCTTTATTAATCAAGAAGCTTACACGAAGACTCTCCTTGCAAAATTTGGCATGATGGGAGACTCAAAAGTCAAAATTCCCATGGCGTTTGGCACCAAGCTCACTCCATCCCTAGATAAACCGGCTGTTGATATAACGTTGTATCGGCAAATGATAGGTTCTCTGATGTATCTTACTGCTAGCAGGCCTGACATTATGTTCTCTGTTTGTTACTGTGCTAGATTTCAGGCCAACCCACGCGAACCTCACATGCTTGCAGTAAAGAATATTCTACGATATCTCAAGCGAACTTCATCTTTAGGTCTATGGTATCCTTCCAACTCAGGCTTCTTCGTTCAAGCCTACTCAGATGCAGACCTTGGAGGATGTGGACTAGACAGGAAAAGCACAACTGGTAGCTGCCAATTCCTTGATGGGCAGTTGGTTAGCTGGCAATCAAAGAAACAAATGTGTGTGTCTTTGTCTACAGCTTAAGCAGAATACATAGCAGCTGCATCCTGCACCTCTCAAGTGATTTGGATCTAGAGTCAACTTCGAGACTATGGACTCAATATGAAAAAGATCCCACTATATTGTGACTCTGAAAGTGCAATTAGGATCTATCATAACCCAGTGCAACACTCAAAGACTAAGCACATAGCACTGAGGTATCACTTCATCAAAGATCATGTGGAAGATGGAAACGTTGAAGTACACTTTGTTAGAACCACTGATCAACTGGCTGATGTCTTTACCAAAGCTCTTCCTGAAGCGTCATTCAACAAAATTCTACAAGGGATAGGTATGATGGAATCAGAGTCAGTACCACAAACTACCTCTCAATCTCATAAGTAAGAAGCGAAATAGACTGAATGTTCGGGTTCGGTTTTTGTACTCATATACCGAAATGAACCGAATGCTCAGGTTCGGCTGAATGATCTGCACTTCGCTCCTCAATTAAAGGTGGTCTTCTTGGTTGTAAATTTCATGTATAAGTGTTTCTATTTCATTTCTTTTTTGTCAAAAGTATTTCCTTTTTGAAAATCTAATTTCTTCGGTATCCGAAATACACCGAACATTCGGGTTCGGTTTTCCAAAATTTTTCAAAACCGAAACCAACCGAATACTCGGGTTCGGTTTTCCAAAAATTTTCAAAACCGAAACCAACCGAACGTTCGGGTTCGGTTTTTCAAAATTTTTCAAAACCGAAACCAACCGAACGCTTGGGTTCGGTTTTTCAAAATTTTTCTCAACCAAATTCAACCGAACGCTCGGGTTCGGTTCCAACGTTTTCCAAAGTTTTTCTTTCCCCAAAGTTTTTTTTAAGTTTCTTTCTCAGTCTTATTTTTTTATTTTATTTTTTATACATCAAAAACTCCAAAAATATTTTTGTTCTCTATTTACTTTATGTCATTAATTTTTATTTGTGTGTTCGTTCGTTTATGGGGATCTGTAAAATTAGTTAAGTGTCCCTAGAAGCATGCTTCTGTATGTGCCCAAAGCCTCATCAGATTCTGAATAATAGCCTTAATGACTTGGTATACACAAACCTTGTCTTCCCAATTAGGCTACCACACTTATTCTAATTGTGAGCTACCTAACTCTCTTCTCACATGAGCTAAGAGTTTTCTGCTTGGTCCTACTTTTCGCAGCAGAGGTACTTTGATTTCTTACACCATCTCTATTACATTTCTCCATTAAATTCGTTTCACCAACGTAACCCTTGAGACTCTCAGAAATTACCACTGAGGTTTATGGTTACTCACACACTGTGTTTATGATCTTAGTTTCGTGCCACTACGAGCTGAGTGAAACCCAAAATTCAATACCAAATCTGAATTGACGGTGAACAATTAATTTGCTCAAGCTTTCACTAACGAATTGACGGACGTGTTCTCATGAAATCTCATCTTTTTATGTTGTGTGATTCCTATGAAATTGTTAAACACCATAACATTTCTTCCCTTGGGATCCAATTTTAATTTTTTTTGTTGAGATTTTATATTTTCCAAGCCACTTTAAAATTATTTCCTACCTACTTGTTCAACAAGACTACACCGGTCTAACAAGTACTTTGTTCACTTTCTATCTTATTTCAAGATTAGGACTGTTGAATCAAAGCTAAAGCCACCTTAAGAAGCCTAATTAAAAGAAGCCTTTCAACACTTCTTAATAAGTGCTTGATCGTTATTCAACGGGAAACCACACTAACACTTTAAGGTCTCTCTTGACTTTGAAGGAAGAGATTCGTGCCCGGGATCATTTGTTTCGTGTCTTTATTGACATCACAATTACTCCTAAAAAGATTTGCTTTATTTCTTTTCTTTTTACACCCTTAGCACGCAAATCTTTGATTTTCCATAATTCTGGTACTAATAATTACAGGTTTTTCTTTGGATTGGTAATTAATTTCAAGATGTGGTCAAAATTAATCCACGTGGGCGTGTTATTCAAAAGATGTCGTTACACATTAAAGGGATAAGATGAAGAGTTGCTGACTCAGGCAGGAGGTTAATTGATTTGATTTCAAACGGCGGAACAGGGAAAGCGTGCGAGTTTGAAGCGTCCAATCTCTAATTGGCGTCGCAGACGCGTGTTAATTTGATACTGTTCCTCTCTGGCACAGAAAGGCGCGTGAGAATGTGAAACAGTTTAGCAGAAACGGCGCTTGATGGGAGGCGTCTTCTTCGGAATCTGACACTCTCTCTCCTGCGTGATCATCGGTTCCACAACTGTCACGCATCAGTCACTCCAAAAAACTCTTGGTATTTCGATAGAAGATTTGGGAAGATCCTTCTCTCTCCCTAAACCTCAGTATAAAAAGGAGTTAGCATCTACCATTTACCTCTTTACTGCAATCAAAATTCCCAGAGCAAAAGAATTCCCTGAACCCTAACTGTTCATCATCTTCTTCCCTCCTCTCAACAATGGCAGATTCCTCCTCCGTTCATGCTACTTCTCATATCCTGCCCATTTGCCCTCAGCAATGTCTCATTATTGACTTAACCCCTCACGCATATGACTCCTATATGGTCCCAGTCATCGAATGCTTGAAGTATTCGCCCATCGCACCTGCACTTTCACGGGCGGAGTCTGTACCAATGGAGTTTCTCTCACAGATCTACGCGACGGCGCATTACGATAAGGTGGTTGATCGGATTTTCTTTGAAGTTGCTCATCACAAAGCATCTATTTCCAAGCAACGATTTGGCTCACTGCTGGGGTTTGAAGCTGACCCTTCAAGGGTTAATCCGGAGACTATTCCGATGGGGCATCTCTTCAATATGTTCTATAATATGGGGTACACGGAGGCGCTCACCTCCGTCGCAAAGTTCAAAAAGTCTTGTTTACCGCCACAGTGGAACGAAATGTTCACTGTGCTTTTCAAAGGTCTCTCAGAACAGAGCTCAGGTTCAGATGGCTCCAGTCGACTATTCCTGTCCATTCTGTACGGAGTTTACAACGGTGCCAACGTCGACTATGGGTTTGTTCTCTGGCAACAACTCATCCAAATCTTGTCTTCTTCTTCACGGCATTCTGAGGTGTCGTACGCAAGGTTTTGGACCATCATCACGAAGTGGGTTATGAAGAAGTACAGCATTCCCACTGCCGCCGGCGCACCGATGTCTTCGATTGGTACATTCCATACCACGAAGATCATCGTCTCCGATGCATCGAAATTCCCTTTCAATGGTTCGATTCCGGAAACCATGTACGCTGATGTTCCAGCTGACAGCAGGATCATCCGGACCTACAAGGAGTTCAAGAAGTCTGGTCCGAGGGATCTCACGCCGGAGATGCTTAAGTCCATTCACGATGCCGATAAGCCTGCTCCAAGAGGTAAAAAGGCGGATAAAGGGAACAAGTCACAAAAGGGGCTAAAGGCCCTTCTCCCAAGAAGCGGAAGTCTACCAAAGTTGCTCAGTCACCACAGCAGAAGAGGCGAAAGACTCAACCAAAGCGAAAGCTCATTATCGCTTCTTCTTCTGGTGAGTCGGAAGGTGAGAGTTCGGATTCGGACGATTCTCCTAGAGGCAACACACCTCCAAGAGGCAATACCCCACCCAGATCACCTACTCCAGAAATGGAAATCCATACCTCTCCAATTCCCTCTCCAACTCACACAGTTCCTACTTCCATTCTCACTGTAAACCCCTTTACTCACATACCAAAAACCTCATTCCCAATGCCACCACCCATCTTCACCGATGCTACAACAACATCCACGACAAAGGTTACAACCAATGTATCTGATACGGGGGTTCATACCGATGCAACTGAACCACCACCTGCAACCGAACCCATACATACAACCGAACCTACACCTACTCAAACACCACCCTAACCTACCCCTACCCAAACTCAACCCGAACCCACCCATACCACTACACCCCCAACTTCTCCACCACCACCATCTCCCGGTCATGCCTCTGACGGAGATAACCCTTTCCTTGGCGGGGAAAATATGACATTTGATTCAGTCTATTACAGTCCGTTTCAAGTGCAAAGCGATGATGATGAGGATGCTCCGTTAACAAAGAAGCTCCTTAAGGAGCTACATGAGAAGGTCGATTTGCTCATTGCCTCTTCCTCCAACTCTCAATCCTCTCTCTCTAAAGCTGCTCTTCAGAAGATTGTTGATGCCTTCTCTAGGGCTCAGCAAGATTCAGTCGCTTCTTCCACTGCCGCCATTGACGCCTCGACGAAAGCTTGTGAGGCTGCGACCGAAAAAGTCGATAAACTATTCTCCGATGGCTCTACCCTATTACAATCTTTACAGGAGAGTGCCACTGCTACAAAGACAACGTTGGAACCAATTGTTCAACAGTTGGCCATGTTCGTCTCTACAGAGTTGAAATCATTTGCCACCCTTCGTCAATCTCTGACTGACGACAACTCTGCCTTCCGTGCATCCATTGACGAGCGCCTCTCTAAACTCCAAGAGGATCTGGCCGCTGAGAACTCGTTGATGGACGTTCTTGCAAGGAAGACCACCGTCCTAAAGGTCAAGAGTGCTCAACTTTTCAATTCTCAACAACAAATTGACGCTCTTTGATCCGAACGGGAGGTCATCAAGACGTGTGTTTCGGATGTACACTCTGCTATATCCAACATTCTCGAAGCGCAAGATCCGATCCTAAACCACTCTGTGAGGCGTACCCTTACAGAGAAACTCGCTCCTGCCATGGATCTCCTTAGTAAAATAGAAGGTCTACCTAGTTTCGTGTCCAATCCGAAACAAAGGGGAGAAAAGGAGTCTGGATCTCAACCACCTCATTCCTCGAAGGCAACTCACACAACCGAACCTCCTCCTACAGGCCAAGCCTCTGGTTCGGGTGTGAAGGACAAAGGCAAGAATCTTGCAGAGGATGAAGAGGAAGATGATCAAGAAACCATTGCCGACTTGCTGAAATGCAAAAGTCATCGCAATGCTGAAGCTGATAATGTTCGTGTGGCGAGAGAAGCTGAAGAAGCTGAACGCAAGCAGAATGAAGCCCACGACCTACTCGAGAGCAGGAAGACTCTTTTCCCTGCTTGGACTCTCGAGAGGATGATAAAGGAGGCAATCGATACTCCGAGTATCTTATGGCTTGAACCGGTAATCTCCTTTGACTGCTACAACTCCGTCGACTCTCAGTTTGACATGCCCTTAACCCGAAAGGCATTCGTCTTTCATGCCTTCGCCAACGTTGCTGAGTTCCCTCATCCTCATCCGGAGGTTGATCGGGAATTGATCGAGTTCTATCTGAAGGCTGCTCAACCCCAGTACCAAACCCGGAGCGCTCAGAAGATCATAAACGTTCGGGTTCTGAAGCCATATACTAAAGGGAGATTTATCAACGTTCGGTTCAAAGTGCTCAGAGGGTCTGCAAAAACTAAACATGCCATATCCTTAGCAGATCTACCAAACCTCAACCGCCATGACTGGATCGTTCTGCACAACATCCTCTTGACTAATGAAGCTGAATATGGTCCGATCATTGTCCATCTCAAAAGGATGTTGGTGTGCTATATCATGGAGGTCGCCCTGATGGATCAGGAGATTGCAACTGTCTTCAAGAAGAAACCGAAGATCTCTCCTGTTGGCTCGGCCAGTGATCTGAACCAGATGAAGATGGGAAAAATTGACCCTAGGCGAAACTCGGTCATGTTCACTAGGAGTGAAGGACAGAAATGTCTCTTTGCCTTAGCTGATAAACATCTTTATACCACTGCTTGTCTCAAGCATGTGCTGGGGATCATCCACAGGTGCAAAGAAAATACAGCGGATGATATCAAATATTTTGATGATATGATACAATGGTATATCCGATTCAGACAGACAATTCTCGCACTCATCTCTCGTCTGTTTGAGACTGTAAAGAAGAAGGTTCCTGCTGCCGCTGGCCCAAGTAAGAAGACAAAGTGATCTCGCTCAAATTGACGCAAAGGGGGAGATTGTTGGGTAGCATAGCTTTCTTGTATATTGCGTCTATTGGGCTCGGTTAATAGTCCATGTTTTGTTCTCCGGTTTGGGCCTGTCCAACCGTGAGCTTATGGGGTTTAGTATATAATAATGTGCTTGCATGCATATTAGAAAAACGATCGATTGATAGAGTAACGATTGATAGCTTTACAGTTTTTCCTTCATCGTTCTTGTAAACCCTAAATCCTCTACAGTAGAAGTTCTTTATCGAGCTCTTCTAAGGATTGTTTATTAATCATTTGACATCTTTGATCCATTCTTGTGTTCTTGCTGTTTACTCGTTTATTGATTTACCTGTTTTATAGATCTAATCGATCTTCAAGTTAGTTTTTAACTTATCAAAAACTTTATATAACACTCGATAATAATCGTGTGTTTTACTTGTATTTCCTCCCCCCCCCCCCCCCCTTAAAAGCTTATAAAAGCATTTATAAAACATTTAAAAGTGCGGATTGTAGGGGTATGAACTCACTTGATTGATTGAAGAAAGCGAGATGAAAACCGAGCAGAACTTCTACTCGAGAAAGCGGATCTCTCGAGATTCTCGGGAATCTCGGGAGCGTAAAACTTCCTTCCGAGCTTGGATATGAAAACCGGGACTTTGGGATGGCTTCGAGGGTTGAAACGTAGAGCTTCGGCGCGAGAAGGGAAGGAAATTAGCAAATATGGCCGGCACCCTCGCACCCTTTATATAGGGGCTGAAAGCCTCGCGTACGCTGGGCGTACGCTTATACGCGAGGCGTACGCGACGTCATGGATGACCGCATCCTCGGTCGAAGCATCGGAGCGACGTGGACAAACTGGAGCGTAGCATCCAAGTACGCTGGGCGTACGAGGGTATGCTGGGCGTAGCCTAGATTGGTCCGATGACTCCTCCTTTGGATAATACCGGATTTTAATTAAATTTATATTTTAATTAATTAGTAAACTTCAAAAATTCATATCTTCATCATACAAACTCCGTTTTCGACGTTCTTTATATCCACGCGTAGGTGAGACTTCTTCATCCGACGTCCGTTTTCGTCAGACTTTTTACCGTTGCGCTAGTATTGTTCAGCCCTTCGATTCTCATTTAGATTATGTCGGCTGAAAGTCTCTCGATCTCTATTTCAAGTTTTTAGTTGTCTACTGTTATATTTGTAGCTTAGAAAAATCATAACTTCCTCATACGAAGTCAGATTTGGACGTTATTTTTATGTACGTTTACGGTTCAATGATATCTAAAACTTTTATTTAGATACCTAAGGCCAAAAACCATTGTATTGAAACTTCGCGATTTACGTCTATTAGTACAGCCGGTTTTGCCGTGAATCTTCGGTTGGTCATAACTTTTTCGTTATTACTCGGATTTTAGGGTTCTTTATATGTATGAAAACCTTGATACGATTCCTACTACTTTATTTAACCCAAATAAGATTTTAGGAAAGTCAAATTTTGACCTAAATTTGACTTGCGTTCCATCATATTGCCTCGAAATATCGGGTTGTCACATCATCCCCCCGTTAGAGGGAATTTCATCCCGAAATTAGAGTTTAAACAGAATTGATAAACATGCTACGGATAGAAGTTTTATTTGCTTCTCGTGTTCTTAAGTGAACACACTTCCTCGCTTGGCATTCCAGCGAACCTTGCACTATCGGGACACGACTTTGCTTCTTTTGTTTGACTTCACTGGCATGACAACTCTTCTTGGTCGAACGTATGGGGAATGTTTTTGTGGGCTGTGAGAATAGTACATCTTGTACCCTACAAGTAGTGTCTCCAGATCTTCAAGGCAATTACCGCTGCCCCTGACTCAAGATCATGTGTTGTATAGATAACTTCCTGCGTCTTAAGCTGTCTTGAGGTATAGGCAGTGACCTTTCCTCTTGTATAAGACCAAAACTAATTCGTACTGATTATGAAGTCAGAACCTTGTGGTTAATTAGATGTCGTGAAGATCTAAAATAAAGTATGGTTACTCATGAATTAAGGAAAAAGGATAGGTACTTTTGTTCTATCTGTCTTTCTTGTCCCAATCGTCAGAAAGGGCATGCGTTGGGCTTCTAGGTTATTTGCATGGCAGCACTATCACTCGTAGTCTTGGGCAGTCTCTGTCCTGAAGTTCATAGTAGAACCGATACCAGGTTCATCAATTACAGTCTCAGGTATACGAGCCGTATATAAATAAGCTTGAAACTGTGGGTCTTTGGATTGAACTTGACGTACTGCACGAGTGATACTTCGGGGCGGTTTGCTGAGTTTTTCTTTGGAAAGGATGAGAAACATGAGGTGCTCTATGCATGAGTACTTTGGTGTTCTGGAATGGACGGCTTTGCTGGAAAGACGATTTCGGAGGAAGAGATGTACGTATGAAGCTGTTTTTGTGAGGATCAAATTGAATCAAGTCGTATAATAATGTCGGAATCATAAGGAAACTTAGAGACATTAGGTTTGAACATAAGACGTTTACAGACAAAACACAACCGTGCAACCATCAACAGAGTTACAGTACTTTAGACTACTACAAGACTATTGTCGTGAATAGGGTATACTAAAAAGGCAAGTATACGCAGCATGAGCATCCCTATACCGACGGGATCCCGCAAAAAGATAAGACTCTGGTTGCACTAGATTTGGATGGTTTATAAGTCTGTTACAACGAAACGCCTAAATTACATTAACGTGGGTTCGGAGTAGGTTCTCTTGCAGCTGTGATCCTGAGAATCCTACCGTCTGCACCAGAGTTCTTTGTTATAGGGCAATCCTTCTTGAGGTGTCCTATCTCCCCGCATTGGTGGCATGACTGGCTAGTACTAGCCTTGGTGGAGGGAGTGAGGTGTTTAGCCAATGTTATGTGGACACGAGTTCCTTCCTCATTACACCACCTTGGAAATTGCTTCTTAAAGCGTTCTGCAGGAGTTGCCACGTGTTGCTGTGGCATGGCAAGTCTTTGGGATCTCTTGCGCTCCTTTAGGGCTTGACAATATCGTCTCTTCCTTTCTGTCTTACGGTTTCGCAAGTCTATGACTGTTGCCATTTTGTTGGTTTCCTGGTTTGGTACTACCATCGGAAATCTCGACTCCTTTTTCGGTCTTGTTTGTGTTACCTGAGTTGATGTGTGTAAGGAAAGTTGTCACAGCAGCTGCTACTGCAGCTTGTAATTTAGCGGCATCGATATGGAGGATAGGGGTTTCGTTGCTAGGCTGATTGTTTCTGGATGACGACATGATTATGTAACGTAAAAGATAAAGATTTAGTGAGTGATTCTAGTTGACTCAAGATGTACTTCGATTGTTCAAGGAAAGAGTAAGACTATGTTCTCGAAAGTTTGACCTACATCCCTATGATGCAGTCCTAGTACGGATTGGAAGTATGTTTGCGGAAGTTTGACCTACATCCTTATGATGCAGTCCTAGTACTGAGTGGAAGTAAGTTCGTAGAATGGTCTCAAGACCCTTGTCGTTCAAGCCGAGGTATCGTTGCTTGGTGAATAACATGATCCAACCACTAAAAGAGACTTGGAAATGTTTCCGGAGCTAAATTACTATGGTCAAATGACTTGACTAGAGCATGTTTTAGATAGACTCCAATGAAAGTATGATAAGAGTACTTGAATAAAGAATGACACAAAAGTTAGCCGACTGTCAACATCTTTGATATTCATGACGTAAAAGTTCGGGAAAATGACCTTGTAAAAGGTCTCACATCATATTCGGAGTAGAAAAGTCTTTGACAGCATAAAGTGTCACACCCCCAAACCTGAACGGCGGAATCGTTCGGGGGCGGAGGACATCATATTCAGTATCATAACAGTTCATAGAAAGGAAAGTACACACCACCATAATATAAATATGTTTGAAAAGTTTACATGATTGTAGGTTACATGTTTGCAAAAGAAATCAAATATAAAATGGTGATCCAAAATATGTTACTAACGCCAATGCGTTAGTCTTCAGAAGTAGTTGCTACCTGGCTAGCGGTTTCCTGTGAATACAAGTTATTTCAAAGAAAAAGTGTCAACATTTAAGTTGGTGAGTTCATAAGTAGTGTTTTGAGAAGATGTATGCCATTCGAAAGTGTTTGCATGTTTTCCAGAAAAACCCTTATTTTCTTATAAAAGTATGCAATGCATATGAATGTTCGAGATGTAAATTGCAACTAATTGTACCGAGAAAATCCCTTATTTTCCTATTAGTTGTTTGGTTTGTATACAGGAAAAACCCTTATTTCCCTGACATAACTGGCAGTCTCTAAGACCGAAAATCGCAAGCAAGCTACGTGCTCGAAAGGTGTGGCATAGTTTTACATAGTAAAGCTATACGAAGATCGCACTTATTAGATGAAGAATAGTTTTAATGACCTACTCGTTCATAAAAGCATAATACCATAATAATTGTATATCCGATGAGTTTTATAACCATACTAAACATAATATGCCTGTAGCGACGTTCTTCAGGCGTCGTAGCGTTATGACAACTGTCACCCCAAAAGACGGACTGTAGCTAACAGTCAGGGCGCGGGATCATGACTTCCCGTATAGATCTATACACATTTGACACGTTCTCCGAACGGGAGACTCTGGTTATAGACAGGACTTGCAGCATTATTTTCTAATAAAGAAAGTAACGTTTGAAGATATACACGACTCATGGATTCTCAACTAAGTCTGTATTAAAGTAGTAGTTTGTATGCAAAGTTTAACTTCTTTCACAATGTTTGACAAAGCATAAATCATAAATTCTTTGAATGCATAAAATGATTTAGTAAAGAATGTTACCCTTGATATGATGTATTTGTATGTAATAGTATAGATAAAACATATTTCTATATATAAACATATTGTATCCCAAGAGGGTAAAGCTGTGTTGTGAGGTGTTTTGCATCATAATAACTTCATAAGATAGTTAAAACAACAGTATGAAAAGTATAGCAAAAGATCGGTGTTTCACACGATTTTAGTCGTGTGTTTACTTGTATTCCTCCCCAAAAAGAGTATAAAACATTTAAAATGTATTTAAAGAGTGTTCGAAGGGGATATGAACTCACTTGATAGTTTGAAGATTGTGAGGTGGAAAACCGAGCAGAGTTTCGTCTCGGGAAACTGATTTTTCTTGGGATTCTCGGGAATCTCGGGAGTAGAATCGGCCTTCGGGACTTGAGCCAAAAAGACCAGAGCTTCGGGTTTGAACGGACACGGAAAACGAGGAAATGCTGAGAGAGAGAGAAGAGAAATGAACCCTTTCTTTGGAAACCCTCGCATTCTATTTATAGGAAGGCAAGTCTGCCTCGGTACGCGGGGCGTACGCTCGTACGCGCTGCGTACGCGTACGTCATGCATGACCGAAGCCTCGACTGCCTCGGTTTGGATGGGACGGGTTCTTGGGTTATCGGGTCGGATGGGACGGGTTGCTGGGGAGGTGGGTCGGATGGGACGCCGGGTCGGATGGGACGTCGGGTCGGACGGGTCGGACGGGTCGGACGGGTCGGCTTCCTCGGATATGGCGACGTGGACGATCCGAGGCCAATCCTCTCGGTTACGCGGGGCGTACAGGAGTACGCAGCGCGTACTTCGGAGAAGGACGCTGACTCCTCTTCGGATAATATCCGAATTTTGAATTAAATAATTAATTAATTTATTTAATAAACTTCCAAAATCCATATCTTCTTCATACGAACTCCGTTTTCGATGGTCTTTATATCCACGCGTAGGTGAGACTACGATCTACAACTTTCGTTTAGACTCCGATGGCAAATTCCAAAATTATTTTTATTATTTATTTTTATAACTAATCGTTTTTAAGGAATTTCTTTGAAAAATCATAACTTCCTTATGCGAAGTCAGATTTGGACGTTCTTTTTGTGTACGCTCACGGTTTAATGTTACCTATGACTTTCATTTAGATACCTAAGGCTAAATGTTATCGTATTGAAACTTTGCGTTTTTCGTTTGATCGGTGTTGTCGGTTTTGACAGAAATCTTAGAATGGTCATAGCTTCTTCGCCATAACTCAGATTTTAGTGTTCTTTATTTATTTGGAACCTTTAAGACGATATCTACTACATAGCGTACTCCAAATCAGAGCTTTTGAACAATTCATTTATCGATGATATTCCCATTATATTCAAAAAGGGTTACAAGACTCGGTTTATAATGCCCGGGATAACGGGTTGTTACATCATCCCCCCGTTAAACGGAATTTCGTCCCGAAATTTAATACAAGGTAAGAGTTTTAGGGGCTGAGGAAGAGATGCGGATACTTCTGTAGCATTTGGTCTTCCCGTTCCCATGTGAATTCGGGTCCTCTCTTAGCATTCCATCGAACTTTTACTATTGGAATGCGACTCTGTTTGGTCCTTTTAACTTCCCTATCCATGATCTCGACGGGTTCTTCCACAAAGTTGAGATTTTCGTTTAACGCGATTTCATCGAGTGGAATTACAAGTGTTTCGTCGGACAAACACTTTTTCAGGTTCGACACGTGGAATACTGGATGCACTTTGTTAAGCTCGATTGGAAGTTGGAGTTTGTAGGCCACTGGACCAACTCTCGAAATGATTTCAAAGGGTCCAATGTACCTGGGGTTTAGCTTTCCACGCTTCCCAAAGCGTATCATGCCTTTCCAGGGTGAGACCTTCAGTAACACACGGTCGCCAATCTGGAATTCCAAGGGTTTACGTCTCCTGTCGGCATAGCTCTTTTGCCTATCCCTTGAGGACTTCAGTCGTTCTCGTATTTGCACGATCTTTTCGGTAGTCTCTCTGATGATCTCTGGGCCAGTAAGGGTGCTCTTAGTGACTAGACCTTTTGCCAATTGGGTGTCGCCCACTTCCGTCCAGCACAGGGGTGATCTGCACTTACGGCCGTAAAGGGCTTCGAACGGAGCGGTCTTGATACTAGTATGATAACTATTGTTATAAGAGAACTCGACCAAAGGCAAGTGAATATCCCATGCCTTGCCAAAGTCGATTACACATGCTCGCAACATGTCTTCCAAGGTTTGGATCGTCCTCTCACTCTGTCCGTCAGTTTGAGGGTGGTATGCTGTACTCATGTCCAACCTTGTTCCCATGGATTTTTGCAGTGATTGCCAAAATCTGGAAGTGAACCTGCTGTCTCTATCTGAGATGATGGACATTGGTACTCCATGAAGTCGTACGATCTCCCGGATGTAGGTTCTTGATAGTTTTTCCATCCTATCGGTTTCCTTGATAGGTAAGAAATGGGCTGATTTGGTTAATCTGTCGACGATTACCCAAATAGTATCTTGGCCACTCTGAGTTTTGGGCAGTTTGGTTATGAAGTCCATGGAAATCTGCTCCCATTTCCACTCAGGTATATCAGGTTGTTGGAGTAGGCCTGAGGGTTTTTGGTGTTCTATTTTTATTTTGGCGCAAGTTAAACACTTGCCCACGTACGTAGCGATCTCCGCTTTCATGTTTGGCCACCAGTAGAGTTGCTTGAGATCTAGATACATCTTGTCTGACCCTGGGTGTACGGAGTATGGGGTCCTGTGTGCCTCGCTCATAACTACCTCTCTGAATCCCCCAAACTTTGGTGTCCAGATCCGGTTCATGAGGTAGCGTGCTCCGTCACTCTTGATTTCTAAGTTCTTGTCCATTCCTCTAAGGGCCTCACCTGCCACGTTTTCGGGTTTCAAGGCCTCTAATTGAGCTTCCTTGACTTGCGTTGATAGGTGCGAATGGATCGACATAGCTAATGACTTCACTCTCCGGCCTGAGTACTCCTTTCGACTAAGGGCATCGGCTACGACGTTTGCCTTTCCCGGATGATAGCGAATATCGCATTCGTAATCACTGAGTAGCTCGACCCATCGCCGTTGTCTCATGTTGAGCTCCTTCTGATCGAAAATGTGTTGTAAGCTCTTGTGGTCGGTAAAGATAGTGCTCTTCGTTCCATACAAGTAATGTCTCCAGATCTTCAGGGCAAACACTACTGCTCCTAGCTCAAGATCGTGGGTCGTGTAGTTAACCTCATGTGTTTTCAACTGTCTCGAGGCGTAGGCGATGACCTTACCTCGCTGCATCAGAACACATCCGAGTCCTTGGTTTGATGCATCGCAATAAACTACGAAGTCTTCTATTCCTTCGGGAAGGGATAGTATTGGTGCGGTGCACAAGGCTCGTTTGAGCGTTTGGAACGCTCTTTCTTGTTTCTCTTCCCAGTCAAAGGCCACACCTTTCTGGGTTAGGGTTGTAAGAGGCTTCGCTATTCGTGAGAAGTTCTGAATGAACCTGCGGTAGTAGCCAGCGAGACCTAGAAATTGGCGAATTTCTGTAGGAGTCTTCGGTGCTGACCAGTTCTCAATGGCCTTAATTTTGGATGGGTCCACGTGGATTCCCTCTTCGCTTACCACGTGTCCTAAGAATTCGACTCTTCGGATCCAAAATTCACATTTCGAGAACTTCGCATAAAGTTTCTCTTTTCGTAATATCCCTAGAACTTGTCGCAGATGATCGCCATGCTCTTTCTTACTTCGGGAGTAGATCAGGATGTCGTCAATGAAAACGATGACGAACTGATCCAAGTAAGGTCGGCATACTCTATTCATCAGATCCATGAAGACTGCGGGCGCATTGGTCAATCCGAATGGCATCACCACGAACTCGTAATGTCCGTAACGAGTTCGGAAGGCGGTCTTCGGCACATCCTCCTCTAGCACTCGTAACTGGTGATACCCGGACCTCAGATCAATCTTAGAAAAATAGTTCGCCCCTTGCAGTTGGTCGAATAGATCATCTATGCGCGGTAGAGGATAACGATTCTTGACCGTTAGTTTGTTGAGTTCTCTGTAGTCGATGCACATTCTGAACGATCCATCTTTCTTTTTCACAAACAACACGGGTGCTCCCCATGGTGAGAAGCTCGGTCTGATGAATCCTTTTCTCAGTAGTTCATTCAGTTGACTGGATAGCTCCTGCATCTCTGCCGGGGCTAATCGATAGGGTGCCTTGGCTACTGGGGTAGCTCCGGGAATCAGATCGATTCTGAATTCGACTTGTCTTACGGGTGGTATCCCTGGAAGGTCCTCGGGAAATACATCGGGAAAATCGCATACGTCGGGCACATCCTTGATGTCCCGGACTTCGCGTTTCATGTCTACAACATGTGCAAGAAATGCGTGACACTCCTTTCGCAAGTGCTTCCGAGCTTGGATACTTGAGATGATTCTAAGAGTGGTACTAGGTTTGTCGCCCAAGACGAGGAAAGTTTCGCCGGTTGGCAGATTAAGGCGAACGGCCTTATCGTAACATAGAATGTCCGCACGATGTGAACTCAGCCAATCCATGCCAATGATGACATCGAAACTCTTAATCGAGACTGGCATGAGGTTGATTTGAAAGGGATTATCGTTTAGAGTTAGGGTGCAGTTTAAGTATAACTCTTTAGTGCTTTCAGTTTTCCCGTTGGCCATTTCTACTACGAACGGTTCACTTAATGATTGTGGTAACGGTTTTAGCATGCTTTTAAATTCGTGACTCACAAAACTCCTTTCCGCTCCACTATCAAACAAAATGCATGCATACGAGTTATCGAGAAGAAACGTACCCGTAACAACAGTAGGGTCCGCAATGGCTTCATCTTGTCCCATTGCGAAAACTCGGCCTCTCCCGCCGATATTCCTGTTGTTTGCCTTCGGGCAGTCCTTGCGGTAGTGCCCTGTGCTCCCGCACTCAAAGCAAGCGCGGCTTACTCCGGTATTAGCAGTGGGGGCGGATTGTTGGGTTGGCTCCTTGCAATAGCGGGCTGTATGACCCTTCTTATTGCACCTGGTGCATTGAAGGCCATGACAGAGACCGTGATGGTGGAAGTTGCACTGATTACATTTCGGTAGCTTTCCATTGTATGAACTTGTGGGGGCAGAGTTGGTGGGTACAGTAATGGCGTGGGTCGCTATCACTTGTTGTTTCTTAGGGTTCTCCTGGAGGATTTGTCCCCTCCTCTTGTTCCAAGGCCTACTCTGTCCCTGAGCCTCCCTAGGTGGATTTGCGGCTGTTGTGATGGTACTCTGTTTCGCTCCGTGATCGATGAGTCGTTGCGCCAGGCGTTTAGCGCTGTTGTAGGTGATAGGGTTGGAGGCTAGGACATGCCCTTGAATCTGGGGTGACAACCCCCAAATGTATCTTTCGACCTTCTTTGATTCTGGGTTGACCATGGTAGGGCACAAAGCAGCGAGATCGTTGAACCTAGCTGTGTAAGCGACTAGGTCAGACCCGACCATTTTCAAATTCCAGAGTTCTTGCTCAAGCTTTTGCACTTCACCCCTTGGGCAGTATTCTTCCAGTAGTAGTACCTTCAGTTCTTCCCAACTCATGGCGTTAGCGACAGTGAGTGTCACTGAGTTCACATGGCTTTTCCACCAAGTGAGGGCTCGATCTATGAAGGTGCAAGCAGCGAACTTAACCTTGCTTGTTTCTTGGCACGAGCAGATCTCGAAGACCGTTTCGGTCTTTTCGAACCATTGCATTAGTGCAATGACTCCTCCTGTTCCATTAAAAGTTTTTGGTTTAGCGTTAGAGAACTCCTTGTAGGTACATTCTCTTCCTTGGCCATGACCAGTGCCATGATTTGGATGATTCGTGCTGCTTCCCGCCCCTCCATTCCCTTGGGAGTTTATTTGCGAGAGGGCTGCGGTTACCGCTGCTGTGATAGCAGCCTGAACCATGGCCGGATCATAAGCTGGTGGTGGAGGTGGTGGTGGTGCCGTGCCCGGCCTGGGCCTTAAGTTTGGACGAGGAGGCATCTTGCTGCCAAAAGAAAAATATGGAAGAAAATTATAAGTTTTGGCAGTTCAAAGTTGAATGATATTGAGTTAACTGCCTTAAATAGATTAAGAATTTGGTTTGATCAACAATGGGTTTTGAGCTTGATTTATTAATAACGTTTGAATGGATGCACTTATGAGTTGAACGGAATACACATATTGAAAATCAGAGAAGGGGGGGGGGGGGGTATGCCCCATATATATAAAACATATAGTCGTGTTACATCCGAGTTTAGACAAAACTTTTTGACCTTTCTAAAGGTCTCCGATTACAGAAAGTTTCAACGAAAAGGAAATTCTTATCCGAAGTCCTAATTTATAACAAAATTTGAAATCCTGGCAGGCACTACTTGCGACGTAGGTTGCGCTTGGAGCTTGACTCCGCATCTGATTGCTTCGATTCCATTAGGCGTCGATCAAAAGCGGCTTGTTGCTCCCTTAACTCGGCTAGGGCTGCAATTATCTGTGCCTGAAATGCCTCAGACTGGAGTTGGACATTATCTTGTATCTTGTCCAGTCTACGGATATCGGAAGTGTGAACCTGCACTTCCACGTTGATATCCCGGAGTCGGCTTGCTTGTACTCCGGACTGATAGGACTGATTGGCTAACTTACCAACCATTACCGGGAGTGCTCGATCAGCCGAACTGCCACCGCGGACATCGTAGAAGTCCCGACACATGCCGTAGGGAGGGCGTATGCCTTGTTGTTGGCTCCAATAATGTAGGTGACTTCCCCAGACGGGAGTGGGTCCTTGGAAGTTCCTCACATGGACAGGAGGTTGAATGGGTGGTGGATCGATCACTTCAGGTTCTGAGTCAGTACCGGAGTCATCACCCAATTCTATGGGTTCCTCATCCTCTTCTGGATCATCTTCGATCCATCCTCCGTTGCCTTGGTTGGGAAAGTAGGGGTCATTGGGGTGGTGAAATCCAGCCATTTGACTGTACGAGAAATAGGGTCATAAGAATTGAATAAAGTCGGAACATGCACAACATGTAAGTTAGTTTAAATAGCAACTACTCCTATAGCATTTAAATTATTGTGTTTGATTCTAATAACGGTTTGGTAAGTTTTTAAAATTTGTTGTCCACTGCAGACACCCCTCGGCACACGTTAGTCGGCTCTCGGACAAATATAGTTGATCAGGCTATATCCTTCCCAGTTCCGATTACATGTCCCAAGGCGTACCTGTACTGCACAACTCATTAATAATACTTCTAATATGGTACGATGTGGAACTGTTATTTATTACTAAATGAATGCATGCTTACTCACAAAAACTAAATAGATTAAATTTTCAAAAGCATGTCTCTTCTCAGAGTGTTTTTGCCCAGTTGAGTTTATAGTTGTATATAAAAAAAAATGGTTTTGATATACTTAATTCACTATAAACGAAGCTCTGATACAAATCTGTCACACCCCCAAACCTGAACGGCGGAATCGTTCGGGGGCGGAGGACATCATATTCAGTATCATAACAGTTCATAGAAAGGAAAGTACACACCACCATAATATAAATATGTTTGAAAAGTTTACATGATTGTAGGTTACATGTTTGCAAAAGAAATCAAATATAAAATGGTGATCCAAAATATGTTACTAACGCCAATGCGTTAGTCTTCAGAAGTAGTTGCTACCTGGCTAGCGGTTTCCTGTGAATACAAGTTATTTCAAAGAAAAAGTGTCAACATTTAAGTTGGTGAGTTCATAAGTAGTGTTTTGAGAAGATGTATGCCATTCGAAAGTGTTTGCATGTTTTCCAGAAAAACCCTTATTTTCTTATAAAAGTATGCAATGCATATGAATGTTCGAGATGTAAATTGCAACTAATTGTACCGAGAAAATCCCTTATTTTCCTATTAGTTGTTTGGTTTGTATACAGGAAAAACCCTTATTTCCCTGACATAACTGGCAGTCTCTAAGACCGAAAATCGCAAGCAAGCTACGTGCTCGAAAGGTGTGGCATAGTTTTACATAGTAAAGCTATACGAAGATCGCACTTATTAGATGAAGAATAGTTTTAATGACCTACTCGTTCATAAAAGCATAATACCATAATAATTGTATATCCGATGAGTTTTATAACCATACTAAACATAATATGCCTGTAGCGACGTTCTTCAGGCGTCGTAGCGTTATGACAACTGTCACCCCAAAAGACGGACTGTAGCTAACAGTCAGGGCGCGGGATCATGACTTCCCGTATAGATCTATACACATTTGACACGTTCTCCGAACGGGAGACTCTGGTTATAGACAGGACTTGCAGCATTATTTTCTAATAAAGAAAGTAACGTTTGAAGATATACACGACTCATGGATTCTCAACTAAGTCTGTATTAAAGTAGTAGTTTGTATGCAAAGTTTAACTTCTTTCACAATGTTTGACAAAGCATAAATCATAAATTCTTTGAATGCATAAAATGATTTAGTAAAGAATGTTACCCTTGATATGATGTATTTGTATGTAATAGTATAGATAAAACATATTTCTATATATAAACATATTGTATCCCAAGAGGGTAAAGCTGTGTTGTGAGGTGTTTTGCATCATAATAACTTCATAAGATAGTTAAAACAACAGTATGAAAAGTATAGCAAAAGATCGGTGTTTCACACGATTTTAGTCGTGTGTTTACTTGTATTCCTCCCCAAAAAGAGTATAAAACATTTAAAATGTATTTAAAGAGTGTTCGAAGGGGATATGAACTCACTTGATAGTTTGAAGATTGTGAGGTGGAAAACCGAGCAGAGTTTCGTCTCGGGAAACTGATTTTTCTTGGGATTCTCGGGAATCTCGGGAGTAGAATCGGCCTTCGGGACTTGAGCCAAAAAGACCAGAGCTTCGGGTTTGAACGGACACGGAAAACGAGGAAATGCTGAGAGAGAGAGAAGAGAAATGAACCCTTTCTTTGGAAACCCTCGCATTCTATTTATAGGAAGGCAAGTCTGCCTCGGTACGCGGGGCGTACGCTCGTACGCGCTGCGTACGCGTACGTCATGCATGACCGAAGCCTCGACTGCCTCGGTTCGGATGGGACGGGTTCTTGGGTTATCGGGTCGGATGGGACGGGTTGCTGGGGAGGTGGGTCGGATGGGACGCCGGGTCGGATGGGACGTCGGGTCGGACGGGTCGGACGGGTCGGACGGGTCGGCTTCCTCGGATATGGCGACGTGGACGATCCGAGGCCAATCCTCTCGGTTACGCGGGGCGTACAGGAGTACGCAGCGCGTACTTCGGAGAAGGACGCTGACTCCTCTTCGGATAATATCCGAATTTTGAATTAAATAATTAATTAATTTATTTAATAAACTTCCAAAATCCATATCTTCTTCATACGAACTCCGTTTTCGATGGTCTTTATATCCACGCGTAGGTGAGACTACGATCTACAACTTTCGTTTAGACTCCGATGGCAAATTCCAAAATTATTTTTATTATTTATTTTTATAACTAATCGTTTTTAAGGAATTTCTTTGAAAAATCATAACTTCCTTATGCGAAGTCAGATTTGGACGTTCTTTTTGTGTACGCTCACGGTTTAATGTTACCTATGACTTTCATTTAGATACCTAAGGCTAAATGTTATCGTATTGAAACTTTGCGTTTTTCGTTTGATCGGTGTTGTCGGTTTTGACAGAAATCTTAGAATGGTCATAGCTTCTTCGCCATAACTCAGATTTTAGTGTTCTTTATTTATTTGGAACCTTTAAGACGATATCTACTACATAGCGTACTCCAAATCAGAGCTTTTGAACAATTCATTTATCGATGATATTCCCATTATATTCAAAAAGGGTTACAAGACTCGGTTTATAATGCCCGGGATAACGGGTTGTTACATAAAGTCCTAACTAAAAGTACTTATAGTACAAGGTAGTCACAGGGAACATTGCTACTCAAAACTTAGATAGGAACACGATTCTTTTTAAAACAAAGATGTAAAGTAAAGTATCTCCTACTGGCGATGGTCACCCCTATCGTGAATCCTTAGTTTGGCTAGTAGACGTTCCATATCAAGCAGGTATCCTTCGTAAACCCGCTGGGGTACGCGGAGTTCTATGACTTCGGCCCGTGATTTAGTCAGTGCTTGAAGCAAAGCTTTAGGGTATCTTTCAGATCTCTCACGAGCATCTTCTAGACGAAAGGTACGGAGGGTATGCATTTTTGCATCGATATTAACCTCTTCAATATGTTGGAGAGCCGTCCTGCCCTGAATTTCGTTTCGGGCAACTCTACGGATTAGGATTGGTAGACTCTGTCTGCTGGGCTCCCTTTATTTACGTTGTAGAAGTTTCGGTCCCCATTAAACGGCATAGGTTGATCTTGCTCTTTGCTCCATGTTTACAAGCTCTTTGTCCGAAAGGTTTTCAGCATGGTGATCATTCAAATGGATTGCATGATCACTCTTTAGTTCTTCTTCAAACCATCCAACATTGCCTTTGTTCGGAATGTACGGGTTGCCGTGGGGATGGAGTCCAGTTATGTTATCTACGCGATAATTGGGGTAAGGAAATAATTATTAGACGAACTATATAGATAATTAATAGAAAATATTCATTAGTTACATCGATATTTGTAAAGTGCATACCAGTCATATGTAATCAACACATGATAGGCTTTCGAATAAGTGACCTTAACTCCAAGTTCACAAGGAATAGGGGTAAAGCAAAAATTTCATCAATTCTAAGTCTATAACATCCTAGTTACATATAGTCTTAGTGTATCCACTTAGAAACTATCCACTGAGTAATGAAGATCCTTTTTAGTTCTCAAGTAAGTAATGATAGTAACACAAAATACTCCTATAGTATTTTAGACTTAGGTTCGGTTATACTGATCTCATTGTGGTAATGTTGGTAAGTTTATAGAATTGTTGCTACATCACAACCATTCTTGGGCATATGCTAATCACTCCTCGGACCAGCATAGTTGATCAGGCTATGCCACTCCCAAGACTAACTATACATCCCCAAGCTTACTTGTGATATTCAACAATCGTAATACTTTTGTTCTTGTCGTTGTGACACCGATTTTAGTATGAATGCAGGCACGTATAGTTACTTAAATATATTATTATTTAAAAGTATACACTCTAAATCAGAGTATCTTTAATACCATTGTATTTATAGTTAATATATCTTTTATGGTTTGCTATACTCAATTCACTATAAACAATGCTTTGATACCAATCTGTCACACCCCAAAACCGAGAACGGCGGAAACGTTCTGGGGCGGAGGATGTCATGTATGTATCACAACAATGTAAAGTAGTAACCAAGAAGCAACATCGTCCATTGCATTAATAGTAATAGTTTAATACATGTGAGTTCTTTCATAGCAATAAGACATTACAACAAGTAATCAAAATAAAAGACGAGTCTTGACTGCTCCGTCTGCGCAAAACCTAGCCATCAAACCTGTTAACTGGTGACCTGAGAATACAAGTTATTTTGAAAGAGTAGACCATCTTTTAAGCTGCTGAGTTCATAAGTATCAAATGTCATTGTTCGTATAAGTTTTATTATAACATTTGAAATTGTTCAATGTAATTGTTTGTATAAGTTTTGAAAACTCCTAGAAAATCCCATATTTTCTACTAGTATAACAAGTAGTCTTCTACCAAGACCTGAATATTTTGAAAGTAGTCTTTAACCAAGACCTGACTGTTTTGAAAGTAGGCTTTAACCAAGACCTGACTGTATTGAACGTGGCCTTTAACCAAGACCTGACTATTTTGAAAGTAGTCTTTAACCAAGACCTGAGTGTTTTGAATGTAGCCTTTAACCAAGACCTGACTATTTTGAAAGTAGTCTTTAACCAAGACCTGACTGTTTTGAACGTAGCCTTTAACCAAGACCTGACTGTTTTGAAAGTAGTCTTCTACCAAGAATCGTATGTTTTGTTGTAACAAAGATGGTTTTCCCCTTTATGACTACAATTAACAATATATATAGTCTACTTCATCGTTTACGTGAATGTATCGCAAAATAAAAGTAATAGGGAAAATATAGCCATATAAGTATTATCCTTTGGTATTAGGATAAACACGACATCGCGACTGCCGAAACGTTCTCACCGTGAATATCCATAGATGTTCATTTTCCTCTGTAGCTAACAGCAGGTGGAAGGAATGGTTAGTTCCTTAAATGTCTTCCTAGTATAAGTATTAACCGTAGACATCCGTAGATGTCCATTTACCTCTATTGCTAACAGCCGGGTTTAGGAATGGTTATCCCTTATTGTTTCTTACCACATAGTATCTATGTAAAAGTATCCCTATAAATGTATCCATGTAAGAGGAATCTTTGTAAAAGTATCTATATAAGTGTATCCACACAAGAGGAATCTCTGTAAGAGTATCTATATAAGTGTATCCATGTAAGAGGAATCTCTGTAAGAGTATCCCTTCATATAGCATGTAGTTTAGACTCATGAATGAACTGACTCTGGTGTAATTTCTTGTAATAGGGATCATGTTTTGTATCCCCAAAACTATCCCTATAATAGTTTACTAGAATGTAATTGATGAGTGTCCGAGTAAGTTTGTACACCCTTGCTACCCAAGAGTGTCGGAACTGAAATAACTGATGGAACATTTATGACTATATATGTACACATGATATATAACTAATATTTAAACGACCTTCGGACGAGTACCCGATATCCCACCAGACCACATCCAAATCTTGGAAAAGGAAACAGGGTGGATAGCCTTCCTAAGTCTTTTAAACATTTCTTATATAACTATACACATAGAGGCATGCAATTTATAATATAAAAGCATAAAAGAAGTTTTGTAAAACCGTTGAAAAGTTTAATAAATAAGAATTTATGACTTGACGTCAGTTTATAAATCGATTCAAAAACCGTTTGACAAGACAGTCTAAGTGTGAGAAAACCTTTGTGTGAAGCACAACTATAACAGATTCAAAACGGAAACCTACAGTTTGTAAGACAGTTTCTAAAAGTGTTTCAACATGTAAAAACGTTTGTGAAAACTATTTGAAGTACCTATGAAAATGTTCGTTTGTTCTTGTATATCAATGTATCTCCTTCAAATAGTATTTCTAGTATGTAAAAGTTCATGATGTTCTCGTAAAAGTATACCTATTATAGTTTTCTAAAAGTGTGTCTCGTTTGTATAGTAATCGCTAGTGAAATGCTCACTTGTTATGAAAAGTATGATTTTTGTAGTGCCTAAGATGAACACATATACATACAGTATAAATAGAGTTTTTGACTTATACATATATAACAACATTTTTCATTTCAAAAGATATGATGTTATCGTGATATATTTTGCATACGAAAGTTTCCCTATACTCGTTATAAATCACATATGATTCCATTGATAAAAAGTGTATAATGAAACTTTATATAACACTCGATAATAATCATGTGTTTTACTTGTATTCCCCCCCCCCCCCTTAAAAGCATATAAAAGCATTTATAAAACATTTAAAACTGCGGATTGTAGGGGTATGAACTCACTTGATTGATTAAAGAAAGCGAGACGAAAACCGAGCAGAACTTCTACTCGAGAAAGCGGATCTCTCGAGATTCTCGGGAATCTCGGGAATCTCGGGAGCGTAAAACTTCCTTCTGAGCTTGGATATGAAAACCAGGACTTTGGGATGGCTCCGAGGGTTGAAACGCAGAGCTTCGGCGCCAGAAGGGAAGGAAATTAGCAAATATGGCCTGCACCCTCGCACCCTTTATATAGGGGCTAAAAGCCTTGGGTACGCTGGGCGTACGTTTGTACGCAAGGCGTACACGACGTCATGGATGACCGCGTCCTCGGTCGAAGCATCGGAGCTATGTGGACGAACCGGAGCCTAGCATCCAAGTATGCTGGGCGTACGAGGGTACGTTGGGCGTAACCTAGATTGGTCCGATGACTCCTCCTTCGGATAATACCGGATTTTAATTAAATTTATATTTTAATTAATTAGTAAACTTCAAAAATTCATATCTTCCTCCTACGAACGCCATTTTCGACGTGCTTTATATCCACGCGTAGGTGAGACTACAATCTACAACTTTCGTTTTGACTCCGTCGGCAAATTTTGAGTTTATTTTTGATATTATATAATTTTAATAGGTCGGGACAGGAAAAGTCCGTTAAAGTTCCATAACTTCTTCATCCGACGTCCGTTTTCGTCAGACATTTTACCGTTGCGCTAGTATTGTTGAGCCCTTCGATTCTCATTTAGATTATGTCGGCTGAAAGTCTCTCGATCTCTATTTCGAGTTTTTAGCTGTCTACTGTTATATCTGTAGCTTAGAAAAATCACAACTTCCTCATACGAAGTCAGATTTGGACGCTCTTTTTATGTACGTTTACGGTTCAATGATATCTAAAACTTTTATTTAGATACCTAAGGCCAAAAAGCATTGTATTGAAACTTCGTGTTTTACGTCTATCAGTACTGCCGGTTTTGCCGAGAATTTTCGGTTGGTCATAGTTTCTTCGTTATAACTCGGATTTTAAGGTTCTTTATATGTATGAAAACCTTGATACGATTCCTACTAATTTATTTAACCCAAATAAGATTTTAGGAAAGTTAAATTTTGACCTAAATTTGACTTGCGTTCCATCATATTGCCTCAAAATATCGGGTTGTCACATATATATATTTGATTTGGGTAAAAATATAAGATTAAAAGGAGTTTAAAATTGTTAAACGAGTTTGACAATAGTTGAAATCGTTTAAAATAATTTAAATTTATAACACAATAATTCTTGTGTTATACTTGTAACCCCCACATTGAAAAATAGTAAAAACATAAGGGTATGAACTCACATTGTGTGCGTGCTTTTGATTGGGTACAACTTGGTCGCGATGAATTCTTGGGTTAGAACACATATAATTTAAACGTATCCTAATTTATATTAACACATGTTATCATAAATAAGTCAAATGATAATAATTTAAATACTATGTTAAAGTGTTAAAAAAACACTTAATTATTGTCAGAAAACATACAATAAGCCTTAGAATAGTTCTTTGTGTTCTTCTTGTTCTTGGTGAAACTAAGGAGATTGGGTGTTTTTGGTTGGAATTAAGAAGATTGGATGTTGATTTCGGTTGGTAGTTTAAAGATTTTTCATATATGTTTTGAGAGCAAAACGGTAAAAGATATTTGGATGTAAAATGTGATTTGTGTGGTGTGTTTTCGGTTTTTTGCTCATATATGGATGTGCTCATATATGGATGGGCATTTAAATGTACAAAACAACTTTGAAATGTGTGCCAAAGGAAAGGAATTAGGAGTATTCCGCCGAGAACACAAACCGAAAAGAGGGATTTCGGCCGAGAAGAGTATACCACCGAGGAAGTTTTATTGTTGCAGGGGTTTTTGGTGGGAAGGATTTCGATCCTAAGTCCATGCGAGTTTATAGTCGGGACCTGTTTGTGGTCTAAGGTTATTAGCCGAGAATGGTTCTCAGTGGAGCATGTTTTCGGTCTGAAGATTGAAGCAACCTTGTCATACCTTTAATTTTTGGAACACTTTTTGTTAAAGGTTTCTTTATATCAAAAATCATTAATTTAACTTTAATAATTTTAAAAAACAACAAAAATTGACTTCTATTTACCATGTTTGACTTTTGTTGAGCCTTATTAACTTTGATTAACTGAAATTAACGGGTTGCTATATTATCCGCCCGTTAGAGGGAATTTCGTCCCAAAATTCTTTCTAGTGTAGGTATTCTTTGAATTGGGAAAAGATACAGGCACTTTTGTTTATTTGTCTTTTCTGGTCCTCAATGAATTCAGATTATCGCTTGGCGTTCCAACGAATATTCACTAACCACTATTAGTATACAGCCTTTTTTTGTTTAATCTGATTGTTTGTACTAGTACTGTATTGTACTTAAGATGGGAGAAAGTGTGAGTTTGATTTATTTGTCTATGTTTACTTGAACAATAGCATTATCACTCATAGACTTAGACAACATTGTCCTGAAGTTCATGGTAAGACTCATACTTAGGTCATCCACCACTACCTTGTGTATACAAGTCGTATATAATTAAGACTGAAAAGATGTTCGAATGGGTGGCTCTGCCCCAAGTCCACAACCAGACAAGGAACATGAGATAGGGCAGAATCACACATCCTAAATCTATAAAATCTTAATTATATACCACCCTCGCTTATACCTTTAGTAGTGATAGGTTACCGCATGAATCTTTAGTCTCTATTATTGAACTTAACTTTCTGTACGAGTGGTATTCCTACTGTATCTTTTGGGGATACTTTGGGAAGATTTTGGATTTCTAGAACATTCTCGGTGTTTCGCATTGATTTTATTGTTTAAAGAGTAAGCTAGGAAAATGTGGTACTCCTCGCATGAGTACTTCTGAGTTTTAAAGCGAGAGACGATACGAATGTTTGTTGTTGTAGGTTGAAAAGTTTTCATTAAACGATCGGGTAAGGCGAAGTGTCTTTCCGTAGCAATAGAGTTCGTATGGTGAGGACCAAGCGAATTCATGTCTAGTGACGACATCTGAATTCTTATCGTAATGGGGTTAAGTCATCTAGGAGGCAGTGTTTGTTTAGAGTGATAGTACATTCTAGGTTTATGTCTTTAGTGTTCTCTGTTTTATCCTTGTTATTACCACGGAAAAAATTTGTACACTTAGTGTGTACAGATTATATTTAACTAAGATCAAATAGACCATCGAATAAGTGAGCCTACTCTAAAACCATAACCAAACAAGGAACAGGAAGTAGAGTGAAAATAAAAAATTCTAAGTCTACAAAATCTCAATTATATATAACCTTAATGTACACACTCAGTAATTATAGACTTACGAGAAAGGTCTTTTAGTTTTCACATGAGTTAGTTATTGTACTTAAAATACTCGTATAGTATTTTAAATATATGTTTGATTCTAGAGCTTCTTGGTATATACAGTCGATAAGTTTCTGGACTTGTAGTTATTGTATAGTATCATAAAATACTCCTATAGTATTTTAAACTCTATATTTGGTTCTACTATTCCATTGTATATAGAATTGGTAAGTTTTAGGCTTGTTGCAACACCACTATCACTCCCAAACACATGTCGGTCATATCACAAATAAATATAGTTGATCAGGCTATATTTATACCAGATATGATTACATAACTATCTAGTTTTGACTTTAGTGTTTAACATCTAAATACTTCTGTTTTGTTCTTCTTGTGATACTTGTTCTAGTATGTATGCATGTTCGTATACTTCTTATAAAATACATATATTTTTAAAAGTATACTTTTAGTCATAACACTTTGGCCCCATTGTATTTATAATTGTATATATTTTATGGGTTGATAAACATAGTTCACTATAAACAATGCTCTGATACCAATCTGTCACCCCTCCAAACCGGAACGACGGAAACGTTCAGGGGCGGAGGACGTCATGTTTAAGTATCACTACAATTGTATAATAGTAATCTAAGCAACAACAACCATTGTATTAAAAACATAATCTTTACATTGTATCCAAAACATTGTTAGTTTAACTATAAAACTCTAGCAAAAGATAATAGGAGACGCTACTATGATTCGTCTTCGAGACGCGTGAAAAGGTACCTGTCTACTAACTTTCCTGAGAATAAAAGTGGTTTGAAAAAGTGTCAACATTAAATTTTGTGAGATCATATGTATTTTTTTGGAAAATATATGTTCTTTGTTATTGAAAGTGTTAATGTATTCTTCCAGAAAATCCAATATTTTCCTAGTAAAGAAATTGAAATCGTAGTACTTCGAGACTAAAAACTATAAATTTCATATGTTTATAACCTGTGATTCGAGCTTCCAATTCATATAATTGGTATGACCCATACTATTACCTCCTATGATAATTTAGTGTATACAAATTTTATATGATTAAAATCGAACATACAATTGATTGGGTGATTCTGCCCTAGCCCCACAACCAAACAAGGAAGAGGAAGTAAGGCGTAAATCACACATTCCACTGCCTATCAGATCTTTATTTTATAAAATATTAATGTATACAATAAGTAATCATAGACTTTAGAAAAATAATACTTGATATATGTTTTTCTGATATTTTGTTGGTACCATATTAGTAAATAATATAATATATTGCTTTTCATGTAACTGTGTGTAAATCTAGAAATGTAGTACTTACAAATAATTTAATATAGTTTTATTATTTAAATAAAACCCTGAAAGTACATTTGCTCT
The DNA here is from genome assembly GCF_002870075.4 of Lactuca sativa. Classification (NCBI taxonomy): domain Eukaryota; kingdom Viridiplantae; phylum Streptophyta; class Magnoliopsida; order Asterales; family Asteraceae; genus Lactuca; species Lactuca sativa. The sequence goes on from NC_056624.2 coordinate 18,257,937, forward strand.
AAAATACGTACGTACGGTTAATTATCAAATAAAATTATTTGATAATATTTTATTCGTAAATATGTCATTGTTTTCTTTTTGTGAGTTCTTATAAATATACTGCCCCAGTCGGCCTGATCGCAACGTTTTTTAGGCGTCGGAATCTTAACGACATTTGTCACCCCAGGCCTGCCGACCTGACTATAGCTAACAGTTGGGATTTAGGATTTTCAGTCGTAAATAAATCTATACACAAATATCTCGCTCTCTGTACAAGAGAATCTATTTATAAAATCAGGAGTTTTACCAATACTTAGATAAGTACATGAAAACATCTCACAAATTTCTTCAATGTTTTTGCCAATAATAATTGGAAACCCTTTCTATTCATATGTTATCTGAAAATCCTTTCTGATCATCTGTTATCTAAAATCCCGTTATGTTTATATGTTAACTTGTACTTTGTAAAATAGATCCTTTGTTCCATAAACTATACACCTCTCTCTCTCTCTATATATATATATATATATATATATATATATATATATATATATATGTATATATATATATATATATATATATATATATATATATATATATATATGATTTGGGTAAAAATATTAGTTTAAAATGAGTTTTAAATTGGTAAATGGCTTTGACAATAGTTGAAATAGTTTAAATTCATTTAAATTGATAACACAATAACTATTGCGTTATACTTGCACCCCCGCCCCCCCCCCCCCAAAAAAAAAGAAATGAAAAATAGTAAAAATGTAGGGGTATGAATTCACCTTGTTTGAGTGTTTTTGGTTGAGTACAACTGGGTAGCGATGAATTCCCCGTGTAGAACACGTATAATTTAACCGTATCCAAATTTATGTTAACACATGTTATCATAATTGAACCAAATGATAATAATTTAAATACTAAGTTAAAGTGTTAAACAACATTTAATTATTATAACAAAATTTACTATAAAGGTTAGAATTGTTAACAGGTGTTCTTGGTGTTCTTCGTGAAACTAAGGAGATTGGGTGTTTTCGGTTGGAATTAAGAAGGTTGGATGTTGATTTCAGTTGATAGTTTGAAGATTTTGCATATGTTTTGAGAGAAAAATGGTAAAAAAACTTTTGATGGAAAATGTAATTTGTGTGGCGTGTTTTCGGTTTTGTTGTGACAACTAGAAATTTCTATCTTGTACAAGCAATTCAACTCAATCAACGTCAGACTTGCATTTGCTATCTTTTAGCCTCGTTAAGGCTCTGTTTGAGTATTCTAAACCCTATACCTTAAAAGATAAAGAGTTAGGAAGTATCGTATAGAGTTCAGTGTGCATCATACAAGCCGGAAACTCCACCATAAGGAGTTTACGACCGTAAACTAGAGTTTACGGCCATAAATACCTCATTCGCCGTGAACTCACCCCCTTAAATATGATATTCCTTCTTCCTTCAACACTTTTTCCCCCTTCGAACTCAACAACTCGGATTTTCTCTCAATATTCATCAAGTTTTCACCTTGATCTTCCAAAATGTAAGCATTTCTTCCATTTTATTAGTTTTTATCCTTCTTGATCTTGTATCACCCTTTGATTTCATCCATGAAATCATTCTTTTTGGCTAGATCTTCAAGTATTCAACACTTTCACCAAGAACACACACTAGTTCTTGGACCGTGAACCGTGTTCCAAGCTTCAAAAATGTGAGTACCACTTCTATCTTCTATTTAGGCTTGCTTGTCACATAATCCCTATCCTTCAATCATCATTTATGCATGAACACCAAGAGTTTACAGCCGTAAACCCTTGCATGGCCGTAAACCCTTATGTTGGTGCATGTTTTAGCCTAAAACTCATTTTAAGTCCAAACAGAACATCAATTGATAGGGAATGCTTGTTAATGTCTTAAAACACCTTGTTTGCAAGTTCTTCCATGAGTGTACGACCATAAACTCCTTGACCGTTCACTCCATGGTCGTATACTTAAAGGCCGTATATCCTTTTAGCTGTATACACATAGACCGTACACATATTGGCCATAGACTCTGTTGGGTAGCCGTAAACCCCTTAGATGTAATCCTTTGTGATTGTAACACTACAATATAAGTGTTTCCTAGTCCCTAAGGTGGTTTCTTTGCATGATTAGTTGCTTATACACTAATTATATCCATATATGTCGCATTATATGCTTATTAGGATCCGTTTGTGCCCGAGATTTCACTTAGCACTCATCATCCTTTTCCGATCTTACATTTGTACAAGTCACTACAAGTGAGTTCATTCCCCTAGCATACCCTTTTAAATGATTTTATGCGTCGGGGGGGGGGGGATAAAAGTTAAAACATTATAGTTATTATATCAATCACATGTGATTAATAACTATCAAACAGATGGTTTTCTTATACTTCGAAACTATGTTATCAAAAAACTATTTCAAAACATTTTATCCAACTCTTTTATATTCTAAAACTCTTTATCAAACTCTTTTAAACTTATATATTGTCAAAATCATATCTATTTAGATATAGTTATATAACTAAGGTTGAAAGGACTTAGGACTGATAAGTCACTTTATTTCCTGTTCCTTGTTTAGTTGTGGACTTAGGGTATTGGTTGCTTGTCCGAATGTCATTTTAATCTTAGTTATATATTATGTATACATGTATAGATATAAAAGTTCTTACATTAGTTCAATGTTTTTGGATAACAAAGGTGTACAAACATCCTCAATCATTCAAACAACATTACTAGTAAACGATAATAGGTATAGTTTAGGAGATTACTACTCACTATTTCTTGTACAATGAAACATACAAGAGTCAGTTCATACACGAGTCAGTTCAAACATACTATAATGTGAAACAAGGACGAACATACTATACACTATACAAAGAGAACATACTACATACTATACAAAGAGAGCATACAATACACTAGAACAAAAAGAGAATGCTACACAAATACAAGAATACTATAACATTAATGTGAGCCACTACTTCATGGCATGGCAAAATATTGTTGTGTCACGTTTTTTAACCAGAGTCTCCTGGAGGGAGAGGATGAATTTTTGTATAGATCCATATTGGATTGTCCATCCTACACCTTGCTGCTAACTATAGTGGGACCTGCAGGTCTACGGGTGACGAATATCATATCATTTCGCCGTCTTAGAACACCGTGTTTTCTTAGTCAGTCAAGCATGGTTACAATCTCATCACATTTTACCTTAATTAACAATTGGTTTAAGGTAGTTAGTACAACAGTATTTACTATATACAATACTACAGTACATCATTATTTTCTCATTGCATTCAGTTTGTGATATTCTCACATAAACGTTAATGTAAAACTATATTTTGATAATCATAGTCATACTTGGGAAAAACATTCACTTTTACAAACAAAAAACATGTAGAACATTTGGATTGGTAGAAGGCTACATTTCTAGTAGAAAGTATAGGATTTTGTAGGAGATACAAACATTTACTACAAACATTTACATAAAACATTTACAAACGCTTTCTTCAAACTTATAAAACATTTGACATTAAATACTTATGAACTCAGCATCTTAAATGCTGATCCTCTCTTTCAAAATAACTTGTATTTTCAGGTCACCATTAGACGAGTACCGATGACTGGGTTTTGAGAAGACGGAGCACTTTCAAGACTCTTCTTTATTTTGATTATTCATTTTGGTGTCTTATTAATATTTCATAGAACACACATGTATTGAATTATACTATTAATGCAATGGATGATGTTATTGTTTGTTTACTATAATGCATTGTTGTGATACGGTAGATGACGTCCTCCGCCCGCGAATGTTTCCAACAATTCGGTTTGGGGGTGTGACAGATTGGCATCAAATCATTGTTTATAGTGAATTGAGTGTATCAACCCATAAAAGATATACAAAATATAAACACACCGGGATTAAAATACTATGACCAAGAGTTTATACTTTTAGACAATAAAATATTTAACTAAGTATACATACCAGAATTCATACTAAAATCAGTGTCACTAGGAAAGAACAAAAAGTATTGCGACTGTTGGACATCACAAGTATGCTAATAGAAATTTAATAAGATTTGAGAATGATATAGCCTAATCAACTATATTTTTCCGAGAAGTGAATAACATGCGCCTAAGAATGTTTGTGGCGTTGCAACAAGTCTAAAAACTTACCAACACTACTACAATGAATAGTATAGAACAAAAAATTAACTTAAAAGACTATAGGAGTATTTTGTGTTACTATAATTACTTATTTGAGAACTAAAAAGGTCTTTACTAGTAGTTCAATAGTTGCTGAGTGGATACACTAAGGTTATATGTGACTAAGGTGTCATAGACTTAGAATTTGTGATCTTTGCTTTATTTCATGTTCCTTTTTTGGTTGTGGACTTGGATTTAGGGTCACTTATACGAAGGTCCATTCTATTTCTGGTTCCATATGACTAGTATGCACTACCCAAGTATTGAAGTAGCTGGTAAGGATCATTCTATAATTATCTTCCGTAGTACGTCTATTAACTATCTCTTTTATCCCTATTGTCACATAGATAACATGGCTGGATTCCATCTCACTGGCGACCCATACTTTCCCAACCAAGGCAATCCTAGATGGCCCGACGCAGAGCCAGAAAGGAATCAGGCTATCCCATTGGATGATGATTTCGCAGAGAACTTTTCGGAGGATTCTAACTCCGAGCCAGAAGTTAAAATCTACCCCCAGTGGCTCCAGTCCCAAATCCTAACCCTCGTCTAGGATTTCAAGGCCCCACACCTTTGTGCTCAACAAACTTGAACAAATGGAGTCACGAGTAGGGTAAACCCTTACCCTACAACGGAGACCGAAGCTTCCACAATCTAAGTAGGGAGGCTCAGCGGATAGAGTGCTACCTATTCTGGTTCGCAGGATTGCTTGCAATGCGGAACAGGGAAGTGCAACCGCCAACCGAGTTATGGAGGTTGATGCCGATGTGGGAGTCAATACCGTACACATTCACCATCTATAGTCTACCTAGGGAATAACCCTGAACTAGAATGCAGCCCCGTAGAGAGAACTTACTGCGAACCAAGATGAAGTCAGGGGACTACGAGCATGTAAGGCAATGTTGGAAAGGCCCATGCAAGACATGGAGCGTCTCCTAGCAGAATCAAGGACTCATCCGGGCCGTTCTCGTAGCTATTAGAGTCTATTCTACTTTCTCTTTTGGATATAACTTAGGCCTATGTAAAAGCTCTAATTTTAATATTCCTGTCTATGATAAGACTTTGTACTTGTTAGTTTATTTATGAGTCTTAGTGCTGTTAAAATTTTGTGTATATGGTTTGATGTAAGACCTACTTTTAGGTCATTTTTCCTCGAACTTATTACATCATTAATCCCAATGTTATTGACAGACCTCAAATCTTATCAGAAATCCTTATCCAAATGCTTTCATCTTTCTATTGCTAGATCTCTATTTTAATCATACTCTCATTTGTTTTGTTGGGCTATGGCGATTTAGTCCATAGACCACTCTCATTCTACTCACCATTGATTCTTACTATCATGTTCGTCTTTGTAAACTTTTAGTTGAAAAATGCGTCCATGAAGAGGGATAAGACACAACCCTCCGATAACTCTAACTCAACCACCACCACATCCTCTACAATACAATCATGCAGCCCTCCAAGCTGCGGTATCTGAGGCTATTGCGGAAAACCTAGCCCAATTTAGTCCGAGCGGTACTACCAGGGATGGAACAACGTTACATTCTACTCAGGGTGATGTTCTAGTGCGCTCTAGGGAGTACTCGTACATGGACTTCACCAACTGCATGCCCAGGTAATTTAACGGGACCCGAGGAATCATTTCCCTCTCGCAATGGTTCGAGAAAATTGAGTCGATCTTTGAGATATGCTCATGTCCAGAAGGAAGCAAAGTAAAATTTGCTGCCTGCGCCTTCTCGGACAGAGCCCTCACATGGTGGAATAGCCATGTAAACTCACTAACTCGTATAGTGGCTAACGCCATGGATGGGAAGCTCTGAAGGAGCACATGATAGAAGAGTACTTCCTGAGGCGCGAGGTTCAGAAACTAGAATAGTGTGACAACCCGAAATTTCCATTTGTACGAACATTATCTATTCAATAGAAGCTAGTCCAGTTTCAGTGAATTTCATACTTTTCCGAATAAGTTTGTGTACATTAGGGTTTACGTTTAAGGAGATATCAGGAGAGTGGATGCACCTGGGTTTGTGAAATTTGTACATTCCAAGTTTCATAATGTTATAGTCCAATATCCGGAATATAAATATTTTCTGCCAAAATATTTCAGGACTATAAATAGATTTCTGAATTAAATTAATTCATTATTCACATTTCTAACTAGAGAAAAGCCATTTTCTCTCTCACGGATCTTCGGGTTTTCATCCCAGATTGTGAGTCTACTTTCCTAGATGTGTTTTATTACTAGTTATATGCTTTATAACATTGATTACATGTCTAAAATGCAAGATCCGGGAGTTTACCGCCCAAGAACGTTCTTGGGGTGTAAACTCCAAAACAAGGCCTAAAAGCTACCTAGTCTCATTTCCATGTTAGGTATATAATTAGGGACTTATGTATAAACATTAGAGGCTAGAAATCAATCAAGATCAACTAGTTATAGGAGTTTACGGCCAAGGATATGCTCTTGGGCCGTAAACCCCTTTTTCAAGGGCTAAGAGTGCCCTAAACACCCCTAAGGCTTTAAGACAATTACCATTTAATACTTATGACTTAAATGTGGAGTAAATTACATCAAAATCATCCCTTAAAGGGATTTTACGGCCAAGGAACATCTCTTGGGCCGTAAACTCCAAGTGAAGGCACAAATGTGTGCCTAGTGTCCCCTTAAGCCTTAAACAAAAACATAAAACCAACACCCCATAGGAGTTTACGGCCGTAAACTCTAGGGGATATGGTCTTTAGGCCGTAAACTTCTCTATGGAGCATTCTAGGGCCTTAAACCACTTCAAGGATTATTCCACAAGTGCTAGGCTTATTCTAGGGATAGTTTAGCACCTTAAAACTCCCAAAACCACTAATTGTGGAGTTCACGGCCGTAAACTCAAGGGTTTACGACCGTAAACACCAAAGGTGGGGTTTGTTGGGTGGTGAACTCTTATACAAGGTCTTTGGAAGCTTCGAACCCTTTTGCCTTGTCCCGTAGCAACTTAGATGCAACCATTAGGACCTTTAACACTTATGCAAAGTGTTTTCATGTTCCTAAGTGTCCCAACTTATTTTATTAAGTTATTATTTGGCTAATTAGTTATATATATGCTTATTATATGATAACTAGGCTCGTGCGTGTAAGCAAGTCTCCGTTTGCCACCTAGCACGGTATCCGATACTTCAAACCAATCCACTGACCACAAGTGAGTTCATACCCCTTTAATTAACCTTTGAAATGCTTTTAAATGTTTTAAATACTTTAGGGGTGGAATACAAGTTAAATACTTATAGTTATTGCATCAATCACATGTGATTGCATTAATCACATGTGATTAATAACTAGAAAACCAATGATTTATTCATTGTTCAAACTGTTTATCAAATTGTTTCACTTCAAAATGTTTTACAAACTCTTTTACTTATCAAATGCTTTTATTAAACTTTAGTTTATTCCTTATAAAATTGCATGCCCATATATGTATAGATATATAAGTAATGTTTAAAGGGCTTAGGAAGGCCATCCGCCCTAATTCCTTTTCGCGCCTTGAGATGTGGTCTGGTGGGATTTCAGGTGACCATCCGAAGGTCGTTTCAATATTAGTTATATATCATATATACATGTATAGACATAAAAGTACTTCCATATTCATACTTATCAGTACATCATTAGTAAGTTACCATCGGGGTAACACAGGAACATATACAACTATACTAGAAGAAGAACATATACAACTATACTAGAAGGAGAACATATAGAACTATACTAGAAACAGAACATATACAACTATACTAGAAACAGAACATATACAACTATACTAGAAGGAGAACATATACAACTATACTAGAAGGAGAACATATACAACTATACTAGAAATAGAACATATACAACTATACTAGGAGGAGAACATATACAACTATACTAGAACGAGAAACATTACATATACATGAACACGTTAATGATTGTGATACACTGTGTCGGAGCATGCCTTAAATGTCATGGCCCGAGTTGTAGCCAGAATTCTCTTGGAGGGAGAGCGTGAGTTTGCGTATAGATCTATACTGGATTGACTATCCTACACCTTGCTGCTAGCTACAGCCGGACCTGCAGGTCTGCGGGTGCCAAACGTCATTCCGTTATTACGACCATTCATTATGTCGTTGTTACCAGTCGATAGCATGGTGCAATTTATCACATTAGACCTTAATATAAATCCGGTTTAAGGTAGTTAGTACAACAGTAGTTCCTGTTATACAAAACTATAGTACTACAATGATTTACCCATTAGATATTTTAGTGATAACCACACATAAGCATTAATGTACAAACTATATTTTATTGAATGATAGTTACACTTGGGAAATTACACACTTTTACAACAAACGAGCATACAAAACAGTTAGGCCTTGGCAGAAGGCTACCTTAATAGAAAATATAGGTTTTTCTGAGAGATTCAAACTTTTACAAACACTTACTTACATTTTACAAACTTATACATTGAGACAGGTTCAAACGTTTTTGACAACAAACATTGACACTAAAATACTTATGAACTCACCAGCTTAATGCTGATAAACTCTTTCTAAATAACTTGTATTTTCAGGTCATCAGTAGACAGGTACCGAGGCCAGGTTTTGAGAAGATGGAGCGTAATCAAGACTCATCTTATTATTTGTATTTACATTATTTTGGTGTCTATAACTGTACAGAACACGCTTGTATTAAAATTATATATTTAATGCAATGGATGATGTTGTTTGCTTATTTACATTTACTGTGTTGTGATACTATACATGACGTCCTCCGCCCCAGAATGTTTCTGCCGTTCTTGGTTTTGGGGTGTGACAGATTGGTATCAGAGCATTTTTTATAGTGAATCAAGTATATCAACCCATAAAAGATATAGTAAACTATAAACCCAATAGGGATTAAAGCACTCTGACCAAGAGTCTATACTTTAAATATTAAAATATTTAATTAAGTATACTAGTCTGCATTCATACTAAAATCAGTGTCACAATGACAAGAACAAAAGTATTACGATTGTTAAATATCACAAGTGAGCTCGGGGATGTATGGTTAGTCCTGGGAATGGCATAGCCTGATCAACTATGCTGGTCCTAGGAGTGATTAGCATATGCCCTAGAACGGTTGTGATGTGTTAACAAGTCTAAAAACTTACCAACAATACCACAAGAAGATCAGTAGAACTTAAACTTAAAATACTATAGGTGTATTTTGTACTACTAGTTACATGTATACTATATTCTTATACCTCTCTTCTCGCGTAGATCTAAATGTTTGGATTCCATCGTGGCGACCCGTACTTTCCAAATGAAGGCAATGCCGGGTGGATCGAAGAAGAGCCCGAAGATGACCATCCAATCCCTTTGGATGATCACCTCGCAGAAGGTTTTTCTGATGGATCTGACTCCGAGCTTGAAGTCAACAACCTACCGCTAGTAGGTCAAGCCCCGAAAAACAATCCCCGGCCAGCTTTTCCAGGTCCTACTCCCATGTGGGCAACCAACTTGAATCGCTGGAGTGATGAACAAGGTCAACCCTTACCATACTTTGGGGACCGAAGCTTTTACAACGTCAGCGATGGTGGCTCTGCTGACCGAGCTCTGCCTGTCATTATCCGCAGAATAGCTCGAAATGTCAAGCAAGGTCGAGCAGCCATCGACCGGGTCATGGAAATTGATGCCAACTTAGGTGTCAACACAGTCCGCATCCGCCGTCTTGAAGAAGACATGGAACGGACCCAGAGAACCAATGAAACCCTACAGCAACAGCTGAATGCCTCCCGAGCTAAGGTCATGGAACTTCGAGCCCGTCAGAGAGCTCAGGATCGACACCTTCAATAGGTGATTCGTCAAGTGTCAGACCTTAGGGCTCACCCGAGAAATTCCCATCGCCGTTAGAGGATGTCTAGTACATCTCTGTCTTTTGGTTAAGGATTTGCCTTTAAACATCTGTGCTCTAAGTAGCACTTGTCTGTAAAATATTCCTAACTTTCAGTACTCTAATTAGGAATCTAAGGACTGTCAATCTTGTCTGTATGGTATGATGTAAGACCTACTATTAGGTCGATTTTCCCTGAACTTATTACATCAGTAATACCAGAATGATTGACATCTATCTATCTGTGGGAAAAATCTGTACACTTGTGTTTTCCTACTAATATTCCTTGATGTGATTTCAAACACTCATTCAACTGTTGGGCTATGGTTAGTTAGTCCATGTGTCACTCTCACGATTGCTTGCAAATTGATTCTTACCAATTTTTCTTATCTTTATACACTTATAGCTGAAAGATGCCTCCTCGCAAATCTCCCAGGAATAACCCTGCACCTCCACCGCCTCCGGTCATCGATACTGCAGCCCTGAATGCTGACGTAGCTGCAGCAGTGGCAACTGCCATGGCTCAGTATCACTCATCTGATGCCAGCAGAGGTGGAACCCCTGTTGAATCTATTCCGGTCGAAATCCCTGTGCGCTCGAGAGAGTGCTCCTACAAGGATTTCACCAATTGCAAGCCGAAGCCTTTCTATGGCACCGGCGGAGTCATTGCCCTCTCGCAATGGTTCGAGAAGACTGAATCAGTCTTCGAAATTTGTTCATGCCCTGCTTTGAGCAAAGTCAAATATGTCGCATGCACCTTTGAGGGAAAAGCCCTAACATGGTGGAATGGCCGCGTTAAAGCTCTAACACTCGTCGTGGCTAACGACATGGGCTGGGAAACGATGAAGGACCTCATGACTGAGGAATACTGCCCGAGGGGCGAAGTCCAGCAATTGGAATAAGAACTCTGGAACCTGACCATGAAGGGAACCAATGTGATCGCTTACACTGCCCGTTTTAGCGAACTGGTGGCCCTCTGCCCCAATATGGTTCCCCCTGAAGGGAAAAAGATCAAACGGTACATATGGGGGCTAGAGCCTCCGTACCAGGGGAATGTCCTAGCATCAAACCACTCTACCTTTGACAGTGCCAAGCGATTGGCACAGGGACTCATTGACCATGGAGTCAAAACCTCTGCAACCACAACCACCCTAGCCATCTCGGAACCCTCCAAACCCGCTGACACTAAGCGGAAGTTCTGGGATGACAAGAAAAAGCAGCGAGCTGCCAAGAAACAGCAAATTGTGGCAGTTCATGCCGCGATAACCCCTACTGCTGCTACTGCTCCGATGAAGCAGTATGCTAGAAGATTGCCTAAGTGCAAAAAATGCAACTTCCACCACAACGGCTCCTGCCGTGAAATGCAGTGTTCTAACTGCAACAGGAAAGGACACACCGTCCGTTTCTGTAAATTCCCGGCACAACCGATCTCCCAAGTCCCTGGCTCTGTCGCGAGCCCAACCTACTATGGATGTGGCAAATAGGCCACTTTAAGAGGGACTACCCCAAAGCGAGAAATGCTGGAAGAGCAGGGAGGGTACTAGTTATAGGCCACGGGGAAGCAGTTGCTGACCCGACAGTGGTGACTGGTATGTTCCTCCTTGATAACTCCTATGCATGCATTCTGTTCGATAGTGGAGCGGAGCGAAGCTTCGTAAACCACAAATTTGCTCGCATGCTTAAGCAACAACCACATGCACTTAATGAAAAATTCACAGTAGAAATGGCTAATGGGAAAACTGAAAGTACAAATAGCATATACTTAGGTTGTATCCTAACTCTAGATAACCATTCATTCCCAATCGACCTCATGCCGGTCTCAATAAAAAGTTTCGACGTTATCATCAGCATGGATTGGTTAAGTCTTCATCGCGCCGACATCATGTGCTTCGAGAAAGCAGTCCGATTAAACCTCCCGCCTAACGAAACTCTTATAGTCTACGGCGACAAACCTGGTGCGAGTCTTCGCATTATATCAAGTATTCAAGCACAGAAATATCTGCGTAAAGAATACCACGCATTCCTTGCTCACATCGTCGACACGAGCCTCAAAACGAAAGAACTAAAGAACATCCCAGTAGTGAGCGACTTCCCCGACATTTTCCCAGAAGAACTACCTGGATTACCTCCGCAACGACAGGTCGAGTTCAGGATCGACTTAGTCCCAGGAGCTACCCCAGTAGCCAAGTCGCTCTACCGTTTAGCACCAGCTGAGATGCAGGAACTCTCTGGTCAACTTAACGAACTGCTCAGCAAGGGATTTATAAGACCAAGTTTCTCACCTTGGGGAGCACCGGTCTTATTCGTTAAGAAGAAAGACGGATCATTCCGTATGTGTATCGACTACAGAGAACTCAACAAACTGACGGTCAAGAATCGTTACCCTCTGCCTCACATAGATGATCTATTCGACCAACTGCAAGGGGCGAACTATTTTTCCAAGATTGATCTGAGATCCGGGTATCACCAGTTACGAGTGCTAGAAGATGATGTGCCGAAGACAACCTTCCGAACTCGTTACGCACACTATGAGTTCGTGGTGATGCCATTCGGATTGACCAATGCGCCCCCAGTCTTCATGGATCTGATGAATAGAGTATGTCGACCTTACTTGGATCAGTTCGTCATCGTTTTCATTGACGACATCCTGATCTACTCCCGAAGTAAGAAAGAGCATGGCGATCATCTGCGGCAAGTTCTAGGGACTTTACGAAAGGAGAAACTTTATGCGAAGTTCTCAAAATGTGAATTTTGGATCCGAAGAGTCGAATTCTTAGGACACGTGGTAAGCGAAGAGGGAATCCATGTGGACCCATCCAAAATTAAAGCCATTGTGAACTGGTTAGCACCAAAGACGCCTACAGAAATTCGTCAATTTCTAGGTCTCGTTGGCTACTACCGCAGATTCATTCAGAACTTCTCCCGAATAGCGAAACCTCTTACGACCCTGACCCAGAAAGGCGTGGCCTTTGACTGGGAAGAGAAACAAGAGAGAGTGTTCCAAACGCTCAAGAGAGCCTTGTGCACAGCACCAATACTATCCCTTCCCGAAGGAATAGAAGACTTCGTAGTCTATTGCGATGCATCAAATCAAGGGCTCGGATGTGTTCTGATGCAACGAGGTAAGGTCATCGCCTACGCCTCGAGACAGTTGAAAACACACGAGGTTAACTACACGACCCACGATCTTGAACTAGGAGCAGTGGTGTTTGCTCTAAAGATGTGGAGACATTACTTGTATGGAACGAAGAGCACTATCTTTACCGACCACAAGAGTTTACAACATATTTTTGATCAAAAGGAGTTGAACATGAGACAACGACGGTGGGTTGAGCTACTCAGTGATTACAAATGTGATATTCGTTATCATTCGGGTAAAGCCAACGTAGTAGCAGACACCCTAAGTCGGAAGGAATATTCTGGTCGCAAAGTCAAGTCATTGTCAATAACCATCCATTCACACTTGTCTAAGCAAATTCAGGCGGCTCAACTTGAAGCCATGAAACCTGAAAATGTGACGAGTGAATCCCTTAGAGGAATGGACAAGAATTTAGTAGCCGAGGGTGACGGAGCCTTATATTTCATGAACCAGATCTGGACACCGAGACACGGTGGTTTCCAAGACTTGGTCATGACCGAGGCACACAACACTCGGTATTCCGTCCACCCAGGTTCAGATAAGATGTATCTAGATCTTAAAAAGCTATACTGGTGGCCTAATATGAAAGCAGAGATTGCTACCATCGTAAGTAAATGCCTTACTTGTGCAAAGGTTAAGGTCGAGTATCAGAAGCCCTCTGGTTTACTGCAACAACCAGAGATTCCAGAATGGAAGTGGGAGCGGATTTCATAACCAAGTTGCCCAAGACAACGGGTGGACTTGACACCATATGGGTCATCGTTGATAGATTGACCAAGTCTGCACACTTCCTGCCTATCAAAGAAACAAACAAGATGGAGAAACTTACGAGAACATACATCAGGGAAATCGTACGGCTACATGGTGTACCTACGTCCATTATCTCCGATAGAGATAGTAGGTTCACCTCAAGATTCTGGCAATCACTACAACACTCCTTAGGAACAAGGCTGGACATGAGCACAGCTTACCATCCACAGACCGACGGACAGAGTGAGAGGACCATCCAAACACTGGAAGATATGTTGCGAGCCTGTGTGATTGATTTTGGGAAAGCATGGGATACTCATTTACCCCTTGTCGAATTTTCCTATAATAACAGTTATCACACGAGCATCAAGGCTGCTCCATTCGAAGCTCTCTACGGCCGAAAGTGCAGATCCCCTCTGTGCTGGGCTGAGGTGGGTGATACCCAATTAACAAGGGGGCAAGCTTCCGACAGTACTCTCACCGTTCCGGAAATCATTCGGGAAACGACAGAGAAAATCGTTCAGATCCGTGAACGATTGAAAGCCTCTAGAGACCGACAGAAGAGCTACGTTGATAAATGAAGAAAACCTTTGGAATTTCAGGTGGGAGACCGAGTCCTTCTCAAAGTCTCACCCTGGAAGGGCTTGATACGCTTCGGCAAGCGTGGGAAGCTTAATCCGAGGTACATAGGGCCTTTCAAGATTCTTGCAAGAGTCGGCCCCGTAGCTTACAAACTCGACCTACCCGACACACTTCGTAACGTACATTCTACATTCCATGTATCTAACTTGAAAAAGTGTCTGTCCGACAAGACTCTTGTAATCCCACTCAACGAGATCGAGATCAACGAGAGCCTCAACTTCGTGGAAGAACCGATAGAGATCATGGACCGTGAGGTCAAGTAGACGAAGCAAAGCCGTATCCCTATCGTGAAGGTTCGCTGGAACGCCAAGCGAGGACCGAAATTCACTTGGGAACGTGAGGATCAGATGAAGCTGAAATACCCTCATCTTTTCGCTTAATTGTTGTAACTTCGTATTTGCTTAAATTCTAATTTCGGGACGAAATTCCTTCTAATGGGGGGATGATGTGACAACCCGAAATTTCCATTTGTACGAACATTATCTATTCAATAGAAGCTAGTCCAGTTTCAGTGAATTTCATACTTTTCCGAATAAGTTTGTGTACATTAGGGTTTACGTTTAAGGAGATATCAGGAGAGTGGATGGTCCTGGGTTTGTGAAATTTGTACATTCCAAGTTTCATAATGTTATAGTCCAATATCCGGAATAAAAATATTTTCTGCCAAAATATTTCAGGACTATAAATAGATTTCTGAATTAAATTAATTCATTATTCACATTTCTAACTAGAGAAAAGCCATTTTCTCTCTCACGGATCTTCGGGTTTTCATCCCAGATTGTGAGTCTACTTTCCTAGATGTGTTTTATTACTAGTTATATGCTTTACAACATTGATTACATGCCTAAAATGCAAGATCCGGGAGTTTACCGCCCAAGAACGTTCTTGGGGTGTAAACTCCAAAACAAGGCCTAAAAGCTACCTAGTCTCATTTCCATCTTAGGTATCTAATTAGGGACTTATGTATAAACATTAGAGGCTAGAAATCAATCAAGATCAACTAGTTATAGGAGTTTACGGCCAAGGATATGCTCTTGGGCAGTAAACCCCTTTTTCAAGGGCTAAGAGTGCCCTAAACACCCCTAAGGCTTCAAGACAATTACCCTTTAATACTTATGACTTAAATGGGGAGTAAATTACATCAAAATCATCCCTTAAAGGGAGTTTAGAGCCAAGGAACATCTCTTGGGCCGTAAACTCCAAGTGAAGGCACAAATGTGTGCCTAGTGTCGCCTTAATCCTTAAACAAAAACATAGAAGCTATCCTACATGTGCAAGTCACTTAAAAGAATTAAAACCAACACCCCATAGGAGTTTACGGCCGTAAACTCTAGGGGATATGGTCTTTAGGCCGTAAACTCCTCTATGGAGCATTCTAGGGCCTTAAACTAGTTCAAGGATTATTCCACAAGTGCTAGGCTTATTCTAGGGATAGTTTAGCACCTTAAAACACCCAAAACCTCCAAGTGTGGAGTTCACGGCCGTAAACTCAAGGGTTTACGACCATAAACTCCAAAGGTGGGGTTTGTTGGGTGGTGAACTCTTATACAAGGTCTTTGGAAGCTTCAAACCCTTTTGCCTTGTCCCGTAGCAACTTAGATGCAACCATTAGGACCTTTAACACTTATGCAAAGTGTTTTCATGTTCCTAAGTGTCCCAACTTATTTTATTAAGTTATTATTTGGCTAATTAGTTATATATATGCTTATTATATGATAACTAGGCTCGTGCGTGTAAGCAAGTCTCCGTTTGCCACCTAGCACGGTATCCGATACTTCAAACCAATCCACTGACCACAAGTGAGTTCATACCCCTTTAATTAACCTTTGAAATGCTTTTAAATGTTTTAAATACTTTATGGGGGGGGGAATACAAGTTAAATACTTATAGTTATTGCATCAATCACATGTGATTGCATTAATCACATGTGATTAATAACTAGAAAACCAATGATTTATTCACTGTTCAAACTGTTTATCAAATTGTTTCACTTCAAAATGTTTTACAAACTCTTTTACTTATCAAATGCTTTTATTAAACTTTAGTTTATTCCTTATAAAATTGCATGCCCATATATGTATAGATATATAAGTAATGTTTAAAGGGCTTAGGAAGGCCATCCGCCCTAATTCCTTTTCGCGCCTTGAGATGTGGTCTGGTGGGATTTCGGGTGACCATCCGAAGGTCGTTTCAATATTAGTTATATATCATATATACATGTATAGACATAAAAGTACTTCCATATTCATACTTATCAGTACATCATTAGTAAGTTACCATCGGGGTAACACAGGAACATATACAACTATACTAGAAGAAGAACATATACAACTATACTAGAAGGAGAACATATAGAACTATACTAGAAACAGAACATATATAACTATACTAGAAGGAGAACATATACAACTATACTGGAAGGAGAACATATACAACTATACTAGAAGGAGAACATATACAACTATACTAGAAATAGAACATATACAACTATACTAGGAGGAGAACATATACAACTATACTAGAACGAGAAACATTACTGGTTTTCTAGTTAACGATTGTGATGCACTGTGTCGGAGCATGCCTTAAATGTCATGGCCCAAGTTGTAGCCACAATTCTCTTGGAGCGAGAGCGTGAGTTTGCGTATAGATCTATACTGGATTGATTATCCTACACCTTGCTGCTAGCTACAGCCGGACCTGCAGGTCTGCGGGTGCCAAACGTCATTCCGTTATTACGACCATTCATTATGTCGTTGTTACCAGTCGATAGCATGGTGCAATTTATCACATTAGACCTTAATATAAATCCGGTTTAAGGTAGTTAGTACAACAGTAGTTCCTATTATACAAAACTACAGTACTACAATGATTTACCCATTACATATTTTAGTGATACCCTCACTTAAGCATTAATGTACAAACTATATTTTATTTAATGATAGTTACACTTGCGAAATTACACACTTTTACAACAAACGAGCATACAAAACAGTTAGGCCTTGGCAGAAGGCTACCTTAATAGAAAATATAGGTTTTTCTGAGAGATTCAAACTTTTACAAACACTTACTTACAATTTACAAACTTATACATTGAGACAGGTTCAAACGTTTTTGTCAACAAACATTGACACTAAAATACTTATGAACTCACCAGCTTAATGCTGATAAACTCTTTCAAAATAACTTGTATTCTTAGGTCATCATTAGACAGGTACCGAGGCCAGCTTTTGAGAAGATGGAGCGTAATCAAGACTCATCTTATTATTTTGATTTACATTATTTTGGTGTCTATAACTGTACAGAACACGCTTGTATTAAAATTATATATTTAATGCAATGGATGATGTTGTTTGCTTATTTACATTTACTGTGTTGTGATACTGTACATGACGTCCTCCGCCCCAGAACGTTTCCGCCGTTCTTCGTTTTGGGGTGTGACAAATAGGAATTGTGGAGCCTAACCATGAAGGGCTTCGATGTAGTTGCCTAGAATAGCCTAACCATGAAGGGCTTCTACCTCCATTCCATGGGAATGTCTTAGCCTCAAACCACAGTACCTTCGACAGTGCCAAGCGACAAGTATACCGGCTCGTGGATCACGGAGTCCGTACCCCGTCAACAACAGAAACCCTAGCCATCCTAGAACCTTCCAAGACAGCTGACAACAAGCGGAAATTCTAGGGTAACAAGAAGGAAAAAGCGGCACAAAACTCTGCCATGAAGTAGCAGGTCTTGGCTATTCATGATGCGATAACACCTATTGCTACTGCGCCAATAAAGCAGTATTATAGGAGCTTGCCCAAGTGCAACAAGTGCAACTTCCACCATAATCGACCCTTTCGGGAAATACAGTGCGCTAATTGCAACAGGAAAGGGCACACTACCAATTTCTTCAAGTCTCCGGCAAGCCCAATCAACCAAGTCCCCAATGCTGGTGTGCGCCAAGCTTGTTACGGATGTGTCGAAGTGGGTCACTACAAAAGGAACTGCCCGAAGGCAGGGAACGTGGGTGACATAAGAAGAGTTTTGGCTATAGGCCACGAGGAAGCAGCAGCGAACCCTACTATGGTTACTAGTACGTTTCTCCTTGATAACTCTTATGCATGCATACTACTTGATAGCGGAGCAGAGAGGAGTTGCGTGAACCAGAAATTTGCTCACTTACTTAAACAACAATCACGTGCACTTAAAGAACCATTCACTTTAGAAATGGCTAACCGGAAAACTAAGAGCACTAGCAGTATATACATAGGATGTACTCTAACTCTAGATAGCCATTCCTTTCAATCGACTTCACGCTGGTCTCAATTAAAAGTTTCGATGTCACAATCTGCATGGATTGGTTGAGTCTTCATCGCGCTGACATCATGTGTTATGAAATAGTCCTTCGTCTTAACCTACTGCCCAACGAAACTCTAGTTATCTATGGCGAAAAACCCGGAACGAACCTTCATATCATCTCGAGTACACAAGACCAAAATTACTTACGATAGGAATGTCATGCATTCTTTGCTCGTCTTTTCGATACAAGCCAAGAGTCAAAAGACCTAAAGAACATTCCGAAAAGTACGCGACTTTCCCGACATCTTTCCAAAACAACTACCAAGATTACCACCATAGCGTCAAGTCGAGTTCAGAATCGACTTGGTTCCAGAGGCTACCCTAGTAGCCAAATCGCCCTGTCGACTAGCACTAGCTAAGATGCAGGAACTATCCGGTCAAAATAAGGAATTACTCAGCAAGGGATTTGTTAGACCAAGCTTCTCACCCTGGGGAGCACCGGTCTTGGTCGTGAAGAAGAAAGACGGATCGTTCCGTATGTGCATCGACTACAAAGAACTAAACAAGCTTATTGTCAAAAATCGTTACCCTCTGCCTCGCATAGACGATTTGTTCAACCAACTACAAGGAGCGAGTTACTTTTCAAAGATTGAGCTGAGGTACGGGTATCACTAGTTACGAGTGCTAGAGGAGGATGTTCCGAAGACAGCCTTCCGAACTCGTTATGGACACTATGAGTTTGTAGTGATGCCATTCGGATTGACAAATGCACTCGCACTATTCATGAACTTAATGAATAGGGTATGACGTCCTTACTTGGATCAGTTTGTCATTGTATTCATCGATGACATACTTATCTACTCTCGTAGTAAGGAGGAGCATAGTAAACATGAACGACAAATCTTAAATACACTACAGTCAGAGAAGTTGTACACAATGGTCTCTAAATGCGAATTTTAGATCCGAAGAGTCGAATTCTTGGGTCACATTGTCAGCAAAGAAGGAATTCATGTGAATCCTTCCAAAATTAAAGCCATTGAGAACTGGTCAGCACCGAAGAGTCATACAAAAATTCGTCAATTTCTAGACCTCGTTGGCTACTTTCGCAGGTTCCTACAAAACTTCTCTAGGATCACGAAAATGCTCACTATGTTAACCTAGAAGGACGTGGCCTTTG
This sequence comes from Lactuca sativa, assembly GCF_002870075.4. Taxonomy (NCBI): domain Eukaryota; kingdom Viridiplantae; phylum Streptophyta; class Magnoliopsida; order Asterales; family Asteraceae; genus Lactuca; species Lactuca sativa. Next base: position 18,278,017 of record NC_056624.2, read on the forward strand.
ACTGGGAAGAGAAATAAGAAAAAGCGTTCCAAATGCTAAAAGGATCCCTATCCAGCGCACCAATAGTATCCCCCCCAGAAAGGATAGAAGAATTTGTGGTTTACTGCGATGCATCCAACAAACGACTCGATTATGTACTCATGCAATAGGGCAAGGTCATCACCTAGGCCTCAAGACAACTAAAGACACACGAGGTCAATTACACCACACATGATCTTGAATTAGGGGCAGTGGTATTTGCTTTGAAGATCTGGAGACACTACCTGTATGGTACAAAAAGCACTATCTTTACAGTCCACAAAAGTCGGCAACATATATTCAACCAGAAGGAGCTCAATATGAGACAACGATGGTGGGTTGAGCTACTCAATAACTACGAATGCGAAATTTGTTATCAGACGAGTAAAGCCATCGTAGTAGCTGACGCTCTAAGTCAGAAAGACTATTCTGGTCGCAGAATCAAATCATTGAGTATGACTATCCATTCATATATGTCCAAACAAATTAAGGAGGCTCAGCTTGAAGCCTTGAAACTTGAAAATGTAGCGGGTGAATCCCTAAGAGGGATGGATAAAAATTTACAAATCAAGGGTTGTGGAGCTTTATATTTCATGGACCAGATCTGGACACCGAAGCACAGTGATTTTAGAGACTTGGTCATTACCGAAGCGCACAACACTCTATATTCCATCCACCTAGGTCCAGATAAAATGTATCTTGACCTCAAAAAGCTATACTGGTGGCCTAACATGAGAGCAGAGATTGCTACCTTCGTGAGTAAATGCCTTACTTCCGCCAAGGTTAAGGTCGAATACCAGAAGCCCTCATGATTACTACAACAATCGGAGGTACCAAAATGGAAGTGGGAGCGATATGAATGGATATCCATTATCTCCTATAGAGATAGTAGATTCATCTCCTGGTTCTGGCAGTCGCTACAAAGTTCCCTAGGAACTATGTTGGACATGAGTACAACCTACCATCCAGATACCATTGAAAAAAGTAAGAGGACTATTTAAACTTTGGAAGATATGTTGCAAGCCTGTGCATTTGACTTCGGGAAGGCATGGGATAATCATTTACCTCTTTTCGAATTTTCCTACAATAACAATTATCACACAAGCATAAATGCTGCTCCATTTGAAGCACTCTATAGCCGAAAGTGCAGATCCCCTCTGTGATGGCTGAGGTGGGTGACACTCAGTTAATTAAAGGATGAGTTCCTGACAGCACTCTCACAAGTCCGAATATCATACACGAAACGACAGAGAAAATCATTCAAAATCGTGAACGAATGAAAGCCTCTAGAGATCGACAGAAAAGCCATGCAGACAAAAGAAGGAAATCTTTGGAATTCCAGGTTGGTGGCTGTGTTCTTTTGAAGGTCTCACCCTGGAAGGGCTTGATATGCTTCGGAAAGCATGGAAAGCTAAATCCAAGATACATAGGGCCTTTCGAGATTATCGCTAAAATCAGCCCTGTAACTTACAAACTCAAACTACCTCGCGAACTTAGTAACGTACACCCTACTTTCCATGTCTCAAACTTGAAAAAGTGTCTATCCGATGAGACTCTTCTAATCCCACGGGACGAGATCAAGATCAACGAGAGCCTCAACTTCATGGAACAACCAGTAGAGATCATGGACCGAGAGGTCAATCAAACAAAGCACAATCATATCCCGATAGTGAAGGTTTGCTGGAATTGCAAGTGGGGACCTCAATTAACTTGGGAGTGCGAGGATCAAATGATACTGAAATATCCTCATCTTTTTACTTAGTTATTTGTAATTTCTTAAACTCTAATTTCGGGACCAAACTCACTCTAACAGGGGGATTGAAGAGGCCTTTAGATCAATCGAAATATCAAACAATGACTACAAATAAGAACAAGAGAGATTCACGAAGAAAAACCTTCACTAAGAAAGATAATCTCACAAAGAGATTATCGTATGCACAAAGCGACGATTAGGGTTTGTGAAAAGCGTAACCATTCACAAACCTATACAAAACAATATATACTGCTATTCTAGATAATCCCTACATTTCAGGGATACGCTAGCTAATAAATCAAGATAACTAAGGAAACAGGATAAATACAAGATTTGTTACATCGTACTGAATAGACTAAACTATTACAAACTGAACTTCTGACGTGCTGGTGCTGACGCTGAGACATATGCTGACGCTGAGTCTGTTTCAAACATTATCATATTTCAAGGCTTGACCTTACAATCTCCCCCAATATGATGATGTTCAAAACAAACTAAATTAAGACAACCCTGGAAAGGAATTCTTCATACTCAGCTTCAGCTTCAATTTTAACTGGCCAGTAAGGACTGTCCAACAACTCCTGTCTTCTGTTCAGCAGCTCCATTGCGATAAGAATATGAAATTCTCCTGATAGATCTTGATGACTCATGCACATTTGCCTTAAGCCAACAAGGTGAGTGGTTGGAGCTTTTGGAATCTCAGTAGTGCGCTGAAAACACATCCTCCTGTTTTTATCAAGGTAGTACATCCCGTGTTCAGGAGCTGAGATGAATTGATGCTGAGCCGGATCAACACCGAGAGGAAGAGAATTATTAATCACACCAGCACCAAAGTCTAGAACCAATACATCTTCACCATCAACATGAAACTTGGTCCTTCGAGATCTAGGAACTGACGACCTTTGTCCTTGAAGCTGAGGTCGTTCTTTGGGAACAAGATCCAAACGCTGAACCTTCTTGATCAGTAGATGAAGAGCACACGTTAGTTCGGAAGAGTGAGCTGAGGTTTGCTTGGATGCTAGATCAAGCAGTTCCATCCACTCCGAAAACCCATATCTGATCAGCTCATCTCTTTTGACAACCTCAGTATATGAATGCTGAGGACCTTGAAGAGTAATCAGCAACGAAAGGATTTTTCTCGTTTCGAGGTTTGGAAGCTTTGACCTTGATGATCTTGTCACCAAACATTCGCCGATTGAAAACATCTTCAAATCTCTTTCGATCAATCCGGTCAAGAACACTGTCAGCCTTAGGCTTACTAGAGCCAGTAGGTGGTTGAGAAGACTGAGCTTTGGACTGAAATTCCAGGAACTTCTACATCTGAGCTTCAAACGATCCCTTGGCCTGAAGTTTGTGCTGAATAAGAGATTCATCGGCTTGAGCAATGTTCTTTAGAAGCTGAGCTCGATTGGCTTCATCAAGAATTTGCTTGACTTGGTCAGGGGACATGTTCCATTCAGTGGCAAGGTTTGAAATACTGAGAATTGACTTGGGTTTCTTCACAGACAAAGAATTATCAGTTTGAGAATGATCCAAGTCAGTATCTGCTGCCTTCCGCTTTCGAGACAGCGGATGAGATTCTTCACTTGCAACGTCCGAATCCTCTCCTTGGACCGGAATGATTGGATCAGCAACAGGATCGGCTAAAATAGGATGCGATTCTTCAAGGTCATCTGAGCTTTCTTGCTGAACTGGAATGAGAGGATCAATAAAGTTCATGTCAAGAATTTGACATTCATCATCAGCTTCATCATGCTCTTCATCATGCTCATTGTCTTCAAACAATTTTTCAGTAGCTGCTGGACTATTAGGCCCTGCAGAATCAGAGTCACGAATGACAGGTTCTGTGTCTTTCTCATTTGGTTCACCATCAGCATGAGTGCTTGGTTCATCATCAGCATGATCATCAGCAGCATCAACATTTGGTTCACCATTAGCATGATCATCAGCGTCAGCATCATCATCAGTATCTGCCCCTTTTTGAGCATCATCAGATTTGGGACTAGAGGGAGGAGTAAGTAAGAGTACCTCCTTGATTTCTTGAACATCAGCCTCAATTCGAAGCAGACGTTGACTGATGTCCCGAGTCAGTGACATCAGTTCTGAAAATGCTGAAGCCGAAAGTTGAACCATTGAGGTACCTGGGGCAACTAGAGAGCTAGGAGGCATCCTTGGAGAGAAGTGGTGAGCTGCTGGTGATAGATGCTCCCCCTGAGACTGATGCTCCCTTGTGAGGGATGCTCCCCCTGAGGCATGGAATCCTGTGGTGCAGAGGAGACTTTGCCAGTATCTGAGGCGATGTGATGAGAAAGTTGAGGGGAGAAATGTCCGCCATCATGATGGTCCACCTCTTGATCAGCATGATCCATATGATTACCATCAGCACCTCCTTCATTAGTGTCAACGGTGAGAGAGGGCACAGTGTATGGATTGGCAATCCATTCTCTCATTCGATTGGAGATTCCAATGTCGGTACCTAAAGGATCATCCTGATACATACGAACTGACATTCGGGGACATTGGATTGGATTCCCAGAGTGAGAAAAGTAGTCAGCAGCGAAGAACTTGTCGAATACCAGGGCAATCCAGCGTGGAAAGGGAACATGATCAACACGTACATTTGCACGTAGAAGCTGAACAAGCTGATCAAAGAAAAGTGCCCCATAATCCAGCCTTTTGTTGAGAAGAAGGGAGCAGACAACTTGTTGCTCGTAATTGCTCAGTTGGTCACCACTACGAGACTTGTGACCCACACACTTGCATAGAGCTCCAGTGAAAAACTTCCAGCCTGGGGTCATGCACTGACGCAAAATAAGAGCTGATCGAGTACCAGCCTTTGAGTGATCATAGCCCAGTTGATCGAACATGCGTTTACATCTTTCAATAGATGGAGGTTCAGAGAAGGGTTCGAAGATTGGTAACCTTAAAGCAGCACTGAGAAGTTCTGCGGTGATGAAGACAAAGTGTCTTCCATGGCCAATGGTTCCGGTGATGGCGTTGTTTTCTTCATTAACGGTTGCAGTGTAGTAGAATTCACATACTTGTTCTGGGAAGAACTCGGATGGTACATCGCTGATTGCATATTGAAGACGACAAGAAGCCAAGAAATTTACGAAATCATCGAGTCCAAGACCTCGATGAACCTCTGGAATGTCGGGGTTGAAGACTACATTGGTGGCCTTGATGTGAATGGGAAGAGGAGGTGAGTTTGGGGCAGGAATGACCCTTCGAGAAGTTGAGGAGTATGTGAACAGAGATGCCGCCATTTGAGAGTATTTTAGAATTCTAGGGTTTTGAGAGAGGTTCAAGGATTTTGGGAAGAAAAGATAAACTAAAGGAGAGAGAGGTTTAAATATGGAATGAAAAGGGTTTTAAAAAGATAATGATTATCTTGATTAAAAAGATGATGATTATCTTCATTAATAAGAACGGCGCATCGTAACAACCTGTTAGAGTGTAAAGTAGCCGTTGGATAAAAGAGCCGTTGACTGAAGATGAAGCGTCAATCAGTGTTTGCGGAAGCGCTAAGCTCAGTGTCACAAATGTTACATGCTGAAAATATTTCTCCGTCAATTCAAAGTACAGCTTGCTTATTCAGGGCTAGCAAGGTGATTGGTGCGTGTGATAGATACTAGTTATATTATCTAACCATCGGCACAGAGTGTTGTGACTTCATCAGTGAGTGGTTTATCTTACTGAATCATTAGACACTGAATAATAGGAGGGTAAAGAATGGATTGTTGCGTGTGATAGACCTTGGTGTTTTGGTCTAACCATCGGCAAAGATTTTTAGAATCTCATCAGTGTGTGTTTTGGCACACTGAATCACAGAATCAGTGTAAGATTGGTAAGAGGGGGTAGTTGCGTGTGATAGATCTTGGTGTTTTGATCTAACCATCGGCAAAGAGTTTCAAGTCATTATCAGTGTATGGTTTAATACAGTGAATCATTCAACTTTTATTTAGAAGACTTGAAGAAGAGATAAGGATAAGAAATCAAACCAAAGTGCTCAGTAGCAATTATCATCAGTATGTTATCATCAGCACAATGTACATCAGCTTATAAGACAAAATCAAACATTAGCACAATTAAACATCAAAATTAATTACAAGGAAATCATTCCCAGCTCTCCAATAATGTAAGTAGTTGATTGAGAATCCAGTGCCTTTGTGAAGATATCAGCAAGTTGCTCCGAAGTCTTGACATGTTCAAGAACAACTTTTCCTTTTTCAACATTATCTCTAATGAAGTGATGTCTGATCTCGATATGCTTTGTCTTTGAGTGCTGAACAGGATTTTGTGTGATCTGAATGGCACTGGTGTTGTCACAATAGATGGGAGTCTTTGAGAACTTGAACCCATAGTCGAGAAGCTGATTTTGAATCCATAAGAGCTGAGCACAACATCTCCCAGCGGCAACATATTCAGCCTCAGCAGTTGAGATGGCAACTGATGTTTGCTTCTTGCTAGACCAGCTGATGAGACGGTTGCCAAGGAAGTGACATCGACCAGATGTACTCTTTTTGTCTAGATTGCATCCTGCATAATCTGAGTCAGTGTATCCATAAAGTTCAAATGCTGAGTCGCGAGGATACCACAGTGCAAGGTTTTGAGTTCCCTTTAAGTATCGAAAAATACATTTGACAGCCATGAGGTGAGATTCTTTGGGATTAGCTTGTAATCGAGCACAGAGAATGGTTCCAAACATGATATCAGGACGACTTGCTGTGAAATACAAGAGGGATCCAATCATTCCTCGATACAGAGAGTGATTGACATCAGTTCCAGTTGGATCAGCGTGCATTTTATTAGTCTTAGATACCGGGGTAGATGCTGGTTTGCAGTCACTGAGAGAATACTTAACAAGCAGGTCAGAGATATATTTACTTTGGCAAATGGAAATACCTGTCTTTTGTTGCTGAACCTCAAGACCTAAGAAAAAGGTCATATTTCCCATCATGCTCATTTTGAACCTTTTATACATGATCTCAGCAAATTCCTTGCTCAGTGTCTCATTTGGAGAGCCAAAAATAATGTCATCGACATAAATTTGAACAAGAACCATATCTGAGCCTTTGGTTTTGATGAAGAGAGTGTTGTCGATTGCTCCTCGTCTGTATCCATTTTCAAGCAGATACGATGTCAGCGTCTCATACCAAGCCCTAGGGGCTTGCTTCAGTCCATAAACAGCTTTGTCTAACCGGTACACGTAATCAGGATGATCTTTGTCTACAAAGCCTGGGGGCTGATTTAGGAAAACTTCTTCTTCTAACACACCATGAAGGAATGCTGTTTTCACATCCATCTGAAAGACAATGAAGTTCATGTAGGATGCGTATGCGAGAAACAGTCTGATAGCTTCAATGCGAGCAACTGGGGCAAAAGTTTCCCCATAGTAGATGGATTCAATTTGAGTAAACCCTTGAGCCACAAGCCTTGCCTTGTTTCGAGTAATGATTCCATCTTTATCAACCTTGTTACGATAGACCCAGCGAGTTCCAGTGATAGTCTTTCCAGATGGTCTTGGGACAAGAGTCCAAACTTTGTGCCTTTCAAACTCATTTAGTTCTTCTTGCATGGCCTTGATCCAATCAGCATCTTGAAGAGTTGTGTGTACCTTATCAGGTAAGATCATTGAAACAAAGTTAACATACATGCAAAAGTTATTAAGTACACTGGATCTGGTTCGGACACCATCATGAATATTCCCTATAATTCGATCAACAGGATGATCTCGATGTACAATGACTGATGCTGATTCCGGAGGGATAGACACTGACACATTATCAGTTTTAGGAGAATCTTCAGCTTCAAGGGTTTCATCAGCACCTAATGAATCATCTGTGGATGTGGCTGCAATATCTTGATTCAAGGAACATGGAACTGGAATGATAGGATCAGAGGAATCAATATTATCTTCAGCAGAAGGAGCTTCATCGAATGGACAAGAGAGAAGCTCTTGAAAGATAGAAGGAGAATGAGTGACTTTTTCATTAGTGTATGATTCCTCATCAAACTTCACATGAATGGATTCTTCAACACATTGCCTGTTCACATGAAAAACACGAAAAGCCTTTGAAATAGATGAGTACCCAACAAAAATGCCTTTATCAACTTTAGGTTCAAACTTGGATCTTGGGTCACGCTGATTTAGAATATAACAAATGCATCCGAACACATGAAAAAAAGATACATCTAGTTTTCGATCTTTCAGCATTTCATATGGAGTCTTCTTGTGAATCCTGTGAATTAGAGATCGATTCTGAGTAAAACATGCTGTATTGACAGCTTCAGCCCAAAACGACATAGGAAGACCAGCATGAATCATCAAGGTTCTTCCTGCCTCAATCAGTGTTCTATTTCTTCGTTCAGCAACACCATTTTGCTAAGGAGTACGAGGAGCTGAGAAGTTTTGTCCAATTCCTTTATGATCACAAAATTCTTCAAGAGTTGAGTTTCGGAACTCAGTACCATGATCACTTCTCAGTTGCTTGACTTTAAGACCTGTCAGTGTCTCATTTTTACGAATCAGTGAGATAATTTCCTGTGCAGCATGACTTTTCTTCTTCAAGAAAACTACCCAAGTAAATCGAGTGAACTCATCAACGACCACTAGAGTATACTTATTTCCACCTAGTGAACGAACAGGAATAGGTCCAAACAGGTCCATGTGGAGTAGATGAAGAGGGACTGATATACTGGAACATGACTTGGGTTTGAAAGAGGACTTGGTTTGTTTTCCTTGTTCACACGCTGAACACATCTTGTCTTTCACAACGCTGAATTTTGGGAGCCCTCTAACTAGGTCTTGATTGGAAATCTTAGATAGATTCTTGAAGTTCAGATGAGAAAACCTTTTGTGCCAAATCCAGCTGAGATTCGTCTGAGACTTTGTAAAGAAACATTGCATCAGTGCTTTGTCACTTGAGAACATGTCAAGAACATATATATCATCTTTTCTACTTGCTGTGAGTACGATGTTTTTGTTAGTGTTTACAACTCTTCCTTCCTTCTTTGTAAAGTGAACTTCATAGTCAGCATCACACAATTGACTGATAGAAATAAGATTGTGTTTGAGACCCTTAACATATGAAACGTTTTGAAAAACCACGTTGTTGCATTTGATGTTTCCATATCCCTTAGTAAGCCCCTTTCCATTGTCTCCATAGGTAACTGCAGGACCAGTTTTCTTAACATAATCTTCCAGGAGAGACTTTGATCCTGTCATATGTCTTGAGCAACCACTGTCTAAGTACTAAAGATACTCCTGACCCTGCAGTGCTGAGAAACTAGTTAGAACACACTGACCCATTCGAAGATGGGTCATTCACAAAGTTATTTGATAATAAATTATAACACTCCTTAGGAAGACAGTTTAAAGAGTTTGACTTAAGAGTCCATTTTTCATTCCTAACATTAATATTTTCAGCTCTTGAGGATGATTTATCAAAAGAACATTCACTGATCTTGTGAGAAGAATCACCACATCTGTAACACATTCTAGTTCCAAAGTTCTTCTTGGTGAGCAAATTTTTTGATTTAACACATTTTGATATGAAAGATTCACCAATAGAGCTTTTAGTCCTTTTGTTTATCACTGAGTCACGACTGAGATCAGTGTCAGAAAGAATTTGATCAGTGTTAGGAGATGAACTATCAGTATCTGATTTTGACTTATTCACAGATGGATTGCAATCAGGGAAGTGCTTGAGTTGTTCATGAACAACATGAAACACTCCATTAGAGATAGGAAAAGCAATAATATTCTCAGTTAGAGGGGTTGGTCTAACAAGATGTGCAGGATAAGATGTAGGATCAATTCCGGTAATTTCAACATTACACTCAGTAACACCATCAGAATTAATAGTACAATATTCATCAATTAAACTTTGATTAATAAAAGAGTTACTAACAAACTTATTTTTGAAATTGTTTTTCATCTCATTCATGGAATAGACCTCAGATTCCTTTTCTTGTGATTTAAAAACTTTTTCAGCTTCGGCAAAATTACCCCTAAGAATTTTTTTACAAGAATGAGGAATTTGAGCTGAGATAATATAATTGGCATTCTTATGAGACTTTGCCCAAGTGTGGAGCACAGTTTGTTCTTTAATCAAAAGATTTTTAACATCGTCAATTTCAGCAGACAAGGATGAATTTGACAAACTGGTAATTCTAAGATTTTCCTGAGTGGACTCAATAATGCTATTTTTTTATGGATATATCAGTTTCAAGAAGATCAATTTGATTTTGCAAATTTCTTATGGTTTGATTCTTCTTAGAATTAATGACACCCAAATACTAAAACATATTGATTTTTTCATTCATTGAATAGGAAACAAAGTTTTCAACCTGGTACATTGAAGAAGAGTCAATGTTGTGCTTCCTGGAATTTTCAGCATCAAACATATCAGTGTCAAAAGTACTTTTGTCTTTATCAGGAATATCCGAGTCCTCTATTTTGACCATGAGACACTTGACTTCATCATCTGATGACTCTTCATCAATTTTCCATTTTTCTTCTTCAGCAACAAGCACTTTATGTTCCAAGTTTTCAGCTTTCAGCTTCTCAATCAGCTTGTTGTACTTCTGCTTCCAGTATTCATCTAAGCCTTGTTTCTTTTGTTTACAGTCCTTTGCAAAATGATCAGTGCTCCCACAATTAAAGCACTGAGCCTTCTCTTTCTTATCAGCACTATGCCTTTTATCGGCTCTTGACCCTTTTGAGAACTTTCCACCAATCTTCTTTTGGAACTTTGAGAAATTTTGACCAGATTTTTCAAAGGTCTTCACAATCAGGGCTGCACTGGCTACAACCTTTTCAAGATCATCAGTGTTAGTTTTAGATGAGTCAGTGTCTGAGTCGCTTTCAGTGTCTGAGTCTCCCACCAGCTTTTTGTTGGAGAACAAGGCAACAGAAGATTCACGCTGAGAATCCTTCATCAGTTCCTTTCTTTGAAGCTTGGATTCTTCATGGTATCGAAGATTTCCATAGAGACTTTGTAAGTCCATAGAGTTGATCTTTTCACTGTTTTTCAGCACATCAACATGATTCTCCCAACCTGCACCTAGAGAATCCAAAAACTTTTGCACTAGAACAGTTCTATGCTTCAACTGATCTAGTCTCCGAAGATCATTAACAAGAGTATTGAATCTGTTAAAAGTTTGAGTCAAGCTTTCACCTTTCTTAGCAAAAAAATGTTCATACCTTCGGTTAAGATCATTTATTTGAATAGCCTTGACTTCTTCAGTTCCTTCAAAGGATACAGTCAGCGTATCCATCATCTCTTTTGCTGAGATGCAATTTTGAACTAGCCCAAAGATGTTGTATGGCAAGGAGTAACTGATTGCGGCACGAGCACGAACATCTAGACCATGTTTTCTCTTGTCATCTGTTGTCCAGTTTTCTTTTGGAGTTTTCTTCATAGTACCATCAGGAACATTATTTTTAAGAGGCTGATACATTGGAACATAAGGACCTTTTTCAACGATGTCCAGTATGTCTTCATCAACAGACTCTAAGGCATATAGAGCCTTTATTTTCCACATAGCAAAGTTTGTTTCATCGAAAGGAGGGATTTTAGCAGAAGGATGATTTGATGAGTTTGATGAATAAGAAGATGAAGCCATTTGTTTGATAAAAGAAGCCTGCTCTAATACAAATTGAAGAGGCCTTTAGATCAATCGAAATATCAAACAATGACTACAAATAAGAACAAGAGAGATTCACGAAGAAAAACTTTCACTAAGAAAGATAATCTCACAAAGAGATCATCTTATGCACAAAGCGACGATTAGGGTTTGTGAAAAGCGTAACCATTCACAAACCTATACAAAACAATATATACTGCTATTCTAGATAATCCCTACATTTCAGGGATACGCTAGCTAATAAATCAAGATAACTAAGGAAACAGGATAAATACAAGATTTGTTACATCGTACTGAATAGACTAAACTATTACAAACTGAACTGCTGACGTGCTGGTGCTGACGCTGAGACATATGCTGACGCTGAGTCTGTTTCAAACATTATCATATTTCAAGGCTTGACCTTACAGGGATGATGTGACAACCTGAAAATTCTATCTTATACAAGCCATTCAACTCAATCAAAGTTACTCTTGCATTTGCTATCTTTTAGCCTAGTTAAGGGTCTGTTTGAGTGTTCTAAACCCAATACCTTAAAGGATAAAGTGTTAGGAAGTATCACATAGAGTTCAGTGTGGAACATACAAGCCGAGAACTCCACCGTAAGGAGTTTACGGCCGTAAACACCTCCTTGGCCGTGAACTCACCCCCTTACATATGATATTCCTTCTTCCTTCACCACTTTTTCCCCTTGCAACTGAAGAACTCAGATTTTCTCTCAACATTCATCAAGTTTTCACCTTGATCTTCCAAAATGTTAGCATTCCTTCCATTTTATTAGATGTTATCCTTCTTGATTTTGTATCACCTTTTGATTTCATCCATGAAATCATTCTTTTGGGATACATCATCAAGTATTGAACACTTTCACCAAGAACACATACTAGTTCTTGGGTCGTGAACCCCCTTCCAAGCTTCAAAAATGTGAGTACCACTTCTATCTTCTAGTTAGGGTTGCTTATCACACAATCCCTAGCCTTGAATCATCATTTATGCATGAACACCAAGAGTTTACGGCTATAAACCCTTGTATGGTCGTAAACCCTTGTGTTGGTGCATGTTTTGGCCTCAAACTCATTTTAAGTCCAAACATAAGATCATGAACTCATAAGGAATGCTTGTTAAAGCCTTAAAATAACTCATTTGCAAGTTCTTCCATGAGTGTACAACTGTAAACACCTTGACCGTACACTCCATGACTCTATACTCAAAGGTCGTAGACTATTTGGATGCATACACAGGGACCGTACACATACTGGCCGTACACTCCATTGTGTGGCCGTAAACCTCTTAGATACAATCCTTTGTGATTATAACACTTCAATATAAGTGTTTCCTAGTTGCTTATACACTAACTATATCCCTATATGTGACATTATATGCTTATTAGGATCCGTTTGTGCCCGAGATTTCACCTAGCACTCCGCATCCTTTTCGGATCTTGCATTCGTACCACTCACTACAGGTGAGTTCGTACCCTAACTTACTCTTTTAAATGATTTTAAATGCTTTTATGGGAGGGAATACAAGTTGAAACATTATAGTTATTATATCAATCACAAGTTATTAATAACTATCAAGCATATTGATTTCTTATACTTCAAAACTATGTTATCAAACAACTATTTAAAAACATTTTATCAAACTCTTTTATATGCTAAAACTCTTTATCAAACTCTTTTAAACTTATATATTGTCAAAATCATGTCTATTCAGATATAGTTATATAAATAAGGTTGAAAGGACTTATTACTGATAACTTGCTTTATTTCATGTTCCTTGTTTGGTTGTGGACTTAGGGTATCGGTTGTTTGTCCGAATGTCATTTGAATCTTAGTTATATTATATATATATATATATATATATATATATATATATATATATATATATATATATATATATATATATATATGTATATATGTATAGATATAAAAGTTCTTACATCAGTTCAATGCTTTTGGATTGTAAGGACGTAAATTTTTCAAAACAATTTTTCATTTTTAAAACACATTTTCATTCACACGATGATCGTAAAAACACAATGTGTCCACTGTAACATAACAAAACATGTCCCAAGATCTGAATATTATAAATTCTATAAGTGTGTACGGATCATTTCGGCGCCTTCCCGCGATGCACGCTCGTACCTGAAACACATAACATAACAATTGTAAGCATAAATGCTTAGTGAGCTCCCCAAAATATCATATACCCCACATACGCCTTTCCAGTCCATAACTCTGTAGGATCTTCCGATCCCTGTGTCTCAGGGGACTTCCTTCCAAAATCACGGTAAACCTTCCGGTCCTACCCATATCGACCTTCCGGTCCGTACCCTCTTGACCTTCTGGTCCATATCATCTTAACCTTACGATCCTCACCATACGCAACATACATAACACATACATAAATACCATCTTAACCTTCCGGTCCTTATCATACATAATATACATACCACATACATATCACATAACCGCATATAGGGCATACATCATATCATACAAGAGCTTCTAGTCACACATAGGTACCCTTCCAGGTACAGTATAGTGAGAAGACTCACCTCAATGAAGTAGGATAAAGTCTCATGCTCAACGTCCCGACCTAGCCTCCTCCTATTACTCAAATAACATTCACGATCAATACTCTCCCATGATCTCATCTCTTCAAACTGGGTAGAAGGCCATTCTACCCTACCCTGAACTCTCCTAAATTAGTCTTGACTAGAACCCTTAAGTCAACAAAAGTCAATGGTCAAACTTTGACCTGACTCGTCGAGTGCACAATGGAGACTCGGCGAGTCCATATGGGTCCTATGAATCCTTTTAGACTCTCTTGGATCGTTGGGTCGTTCTTCCACTCGATAAGCTACACCTGACACGGATCGCGGGTTAATCCTGACTCGACTCGTCGAGTCCGCTCATGCACTCGGTGAGTTCATTCCATGCTCATACTCAAATGACCTTCTGAGGTCACATCTGTTCCTCTAATCCAGAGATATGACCTTCCCAAGCTCAGTAAACACGTAAAGGCTTGAACTTGCTACTCATGCAACGTTCAAATGACTCTACTTGATGATTTAGCTCCAAATACAACATCCTAAGTCCAATCCTTTCATAACTCACCATAAAGCAAGATGGATAAGGTCCTCTGGACCACTATGTGTCCAGATCTGAAGCCTAAACATGATAAGGGACCATATTTCTAACAAATCATCCCAATAAAGGGTATAGAAAGCCCTAGATCCATGGATTCTTTAACAAAACAGAAAGAGGATCGCTATGCTATGTCAAAGATGATGCCCTCTACTTGAATTCCACAAATATGTAACCTCCTTGGCCTCCTCAAGCTGGAATCAACCTCTTCTTGCCAAAACCGACCCACAAAGGTCGAATATTGGCTTCTTCTCTCTCACAAATGCTCAAGCACTATTAGGGTTTCTCTCAACGGTCTGGTAGCCGCAAATGTTGGCTATAAGGGTCCTTAAATAGGTCCCAAACCCGAGAAATTAGGGTTTCATTAAATAGTGTGGACTCCCCGAGTCCACGTATGGACCCGTCGAGTCGTTCATTAAACCAGACCATAACATGCACGATCCCACTTGGTGAGTCTCAGCGTCCACTCGCCGAGTCCCTCTCTAAAATTCAATATAAATACATAAAATAAGATACCTGGGAATCTGGATGTTACAATTCTCCCTCACTAGAATTAGACATCGCCCTCGAAGTCCTGCTCGACAAACAATTCTGGATGCTGCTCCCGCATCTCCAACTCCGGATCCTAGGTTAGCTCGGACCCTTTCCGATGTTGCCACTGGACCTGCACCAATGGCACTTCCTTGCTCCTCAAAACCTTGATCTTCCGATCCTGGATCACAATTGGCCTCTCCGCATAATTCAGACTCGCATCCACCTGAATATCCTCCAAAAGTACCACCACCGACTCGTCGGCTATATATATCCTCAAGTGCGCCACATGGAATGTATCATGAATCTGGCTCAACTCCGCAGCTAGCTCTAACCGATATGCTACGTTGCCCACCCTTGCAGTCACCCTGAATGGAACAATGTACCGGGGCCCCAACTTGCCCCTCTTCCTGAATCTGATCACTCCTTTCCAAGGAGATACTTTCAAGAGTACGAAGTCGCCCACCTAGAAGTCCAGCTTGGATCGTCGCCGATCCGCATATCTCTTCTGACGAGTCTGAGCCGTCAGTAACCTTTTTCTAACCTGTTGTATCTGCTCTTCCATCTGAAATACTATCTTAGTGCTACCCATCACACGCTGCCCTACCTCTCCCCAGCAAATGGGAGTCCGACACCTCCTCCCATACAACAACTCGAAAAGAGGCATACCAATACTAGAATTGTGGCTGTTGTTGTACTAAAACTCAGCCAACGGTAGATACATGACCCAACTTCCTCCGAAGTCCAACACACATGCTCGGAGCATGTCCTCGAGCGTCGGAATCGTCCGCTCACTATGTCCGTCCGACTGAGGGTGGTAGGCGGTACTGAAATGCAACCTCGTACCCAACTCCTCGTGGAATTTCTTCCAGAACCTGGAAGTGAAACGTCCATCTCGATCTGACATGATCGAGATCGGTACCCCATGACGCGATACCACCTCCCTCACATACAACTCTGCCAACCTCTCGGAAAGAGAGCTCTCACTGATAGCAAGAAAATGCACGCTCTTCGTCAGTCGGTCGACGATTACCCAAATTACATCAACACCCCTCGCGGTCCTTGGCAATTTGGTGATGAAGTCCATGGAAATTTGTTCCCACTTCCACTGGGGAACCTCAAGCGGCTGCAACTTGCCATGTGGACGCTGGTGCTCGGCCTTAACCTTGCGACAGGTCAAGCACCTTTCGACAAACCACGCGACATCCATTTTCATACAGGGCCACCATTAACCTTTCTTCAGGTCCAAATACATGTTTGTGTCCCCAGGATGGATCAAGAATCTCGATCTATGTGCCTCTTCCATTAGAAGGGTACATGCCTCGTCTGCATATGACACCCAAATCCAACCTCGAAAGGTCATCAGCCCTCGACTATCGGTAACAAACCCAGGTACCTGTCCAATCACCCGCTCCCTCTTGCGGTTCTCCCATCTCACGGCCTCAGCCTGGGCCTCCCGAATGGTGTCCAACACCAGAGTCATTACTGTCAATCTCATACAAGTTCCTCGAATCGGGGCACTCTCCGCCCTTCGGCTCAGCGCAGCAGCTACAACATTAGCTTTGCCCGGGTGGTACAGGATCTCACAATCGTAATCCTCTACCACATCCAACCATCTTCACTGAAGCATATTCAGATTGGGTTGATCCATCAAATACTTCAAACTCTTGTGGTTCGTGTATAAGGTACACCGAACCCCATACAAATAGTGACGCCAGATCTTGAGGGCGAACACCACTGCCCCCAACTCTAGATCGTGGGTGGGATACATCGTCTCATGAGGCTTCGACTGCCTTGATGCATACGCTATCACATGCCCCCTCCGTATAAGCACTTGTCACACCCCGCTAAAGCGGAAACAAGAGGCGTGGCAGTATGAAGGGTTTCATAGCAAAAGTTAAAAGACAACACCAACCATAGTATTAAAATCATTACAAATTTACAATGGGTTTGAACAACTTTTAAAAGAAATTACAATGAAAATTGAAATACAACACATGCAAATGCTCCTAAAAGTGAAGTGTCCCTAAGTACCACTTACTCGATGATTCCTGAAAAAGCATGTAAAATGAGCGTCAACTATAAAAATAGTTGGTGAGTACTCACAAGTTTAACAAAATAACATTGGTTCATGAATTTAAATCAAAGTTTTGATAAAAGTTTCCAATAATAAAAGTATATTGTTAAAAGGAGTAAATAAGTTTGTAAAAACAAGTTCTTTGTCATCATGAGAGATAACATATGTTGCCTGAATAAGATGCAACATCCATATTCTCATGGAAGATAAAGTTCGTTACTCAAACGAGTAAACAAGTTTCATTGCTAAAATGAGCAATCAATTTCATTGCTACAAGGAGCAAACAATTTCATTGCTAAAACATGTATATAAGTTTTCAGTAATAAAAGTTCGTTGTTGTAATGAGAAACAAAGTTCATTGATATAATGAGAAACAAAGTTGATTGCTATAACTGAAAAACGAGTTTATTTTCATAATAAATAACAAGTTTATTGCTATAATGAGTAACAAGTTTGTATGTGTATGAGCAAACAATGAGTTCTCAACCAAACCTATGACTGAAGCCCTATCAAGATCTATGCTTATGGTTGCATAGATGAATATGGTATTATGCACTCTAGCAATAGGGCGAGTGAGGAGTTGTCAATTCCTAATACCGCTATCCATAATGACCATTGGCTCAAAGAGTTAATGGTTAGAGATAAGGAAAGGGCCTTAATACGATAAGTTCTCATGTTCCATGTTGCATATACATACATAGAGAGATATAGCAATAAAATAGCAATCATGTTTGATACAAATCAATTTAAATACAACATTCAAATAATAGTTTTTTTTTTTTTCGGGACATGCTTTTCCACCCCAAAACATAAAAACTAAAAATAAGGGAGTGCGTGAATACTCACTATATGCATTGAGATGATGCAAATGGTGTCTTGAACTACGCTCCACTCGTACCACTGTCGTTTTCCTACAACGATATTACACACTAATGAGCCTCTAATTGAAATCCAATACTAGTATAGTTACTACTAGATTAGAATTATGCCAACAATATGTCAAAATTTAATATTGATAAGTTACAAATATTTTTCTGTGAAAATTAAATTTCAATGAATCAATTGTTACATAACAATTTAAGTGGAAAATTTTCCATTATTGAAATGTTAATATTTAACATTTTAGAGGTGTTCCAATGATTTAATATTCAAAAACTAAATCAATTTAGTTCTAAAATTTCCCAAAGTTTTCATTTCAGTTTTAAATGATGTCAAAGACCTCAAGATAAATTTTCTTGAATTTTTTATTTGTCTAACTATTTTTCACCATTTTAGTTTCTTGAATAACCATAAAATCATGAAAAATAATAAAAAGTTAATAAAAATTACCAAACTTACAATTTTGGTTCTAAATGTGTTAAAAGACATCAAGATAAATTTTCATGGATTATGGATAGGTATAACCATTTTTCATATATTTAATTCTCTAAATAGATACAAATTCATGAAAAATAGAAATCAGTTTCCAAAATTACCCAAACTTTTTTTATTACTGTAAACAAACATTATTGTGCTAAGAAAAATATAAAAATTTATTTCTAAACTGATTAACCAAATTTTATGAGTTTTGAACATTTTTTCTAAAAAAAATTTAAATAAATAGAAAAAAGTTTCCAAAATTGCCCAAAATTTGTGTAACACTTTTATTATACATGTAGACGCTGTGGAAAATATAAAAGATATTTTCAATTAGTCTTTCTATTTTTCCTTGTTTAATCCTCTTAAAGAATCATTAATTGAATAATAATTACTAAACAGTTAAAGTAAATTACCAAAAATTTTGTACACTTCATTCACAAAATAAATAATCTTGGAAAAATACAAAAATGTGGTTTTTATATAATGAAATCCGATTTTGTTTATTTAAGTGTATTTAATCTTAGAAAATAGGAGAAAAATAGTATACAGAAGAGAAAACTCATCAACATTTTTATGTAGCCTCCTAATTTACTACAAGGTGTTCGGGTAAATTTTCGTAATTTTGGGATGAGTAAAACTATTTTTCTGTTTTTAGTCCATTATAAATACAAAAATCGGGGAAAAATAGGAATACGTTATGAAAAATTCTGAAAAATATATTTCTACGTCTTCCACAGAGCTTATAATCTGCGAAAATTGTTATATATCTTTTTAAGATTTTCTAAAGTGCATTTATGATTTATTGGAGCCAAACAAAAAGAAAATTGAAAACCATATTAAACAATAGCAAAAACCGATGAAATTTAATTTGGTGTCATTATTTGGCATAGGGGTCATCCACGAACTTACCTAGGATTTATAGACCTCAGAAAGTATTTTATATGATTTATTGCCCTATTTTGTTGCAATAATTATAATAATTCTATAAAAATGAATTGTTTTCTGTAAAATTTACAGAGCATTTTATTTTGTTGATGGGAATCTGGTAAAAATCGTATTTGGTCAGAAAAGGAGTTTTAGATATTTATTTGGAAATGAATCCTTCATAAACATATTTGAAAACTTTTAACAACATACTTTGATGATCTAGCATATAAGCTTGAAGATCATCACATGCATGTTGGTTTGAAGATCATTCATGAGTTTGAAATGTTCAAAAATAGTTTTTGATAGAAAACATAGGGTGCATGTGGTGTTTTTCCACCAAAACATGTAAAAAAGTGCATTTCATGATCTTGACTTACGTTTAGGTCCTTGGATTTCACCATTTACAATATGCATGCTGTTTTTGGATGAAATCCTACCACCATCATCATCAAAACTGTGAGTTTCAGCAAGTGTTCATGATTTTACCATACAATGGAGTAGAATAAGGAGAAAGTGTAAGAAAACCTTTAAAACTAGAAAGAAAAGTGAAGGAGATTGAAGGATTTTCGGGTTTACCTTTAAGAAACTCCTAGATTATGAACATTTCAAGTTTAAGGAGTGTTTTTGGGTCCTATTCTCTGGAAATTTCGTCATTGATGGAGAGAGGAAAAGAAGATAGAGAGAAAATGAAGTGAGGGAGTGTGAGAAAGAAAATGAAATATTGAGAAATGCAGAGGAATTGATTGTGTGTGTTGGGAAGAGGAGAGATCGGAATTATTAATGGAGAGAGGGTCTCCCTCTTTAAATTTTATAAAATACAACGTTATTTTATAAAAATATCAACTTTTTATAAAATATGCACCTTATTCTAAATTTTCCTTCACAAAACCTTGATTTTTGGCTTAGAAAATAAGTTTAAATACTAATGACTTAAATTTTATTTCTCCTTGGTTAGATTTTACTAAATTGAGTTATTTTAAATTGATATTATATAGTCCAAACAAAATTTATGGATTTTTAGGTGTTAAAGTTTATAAATTTGAGTTTTTCGGGTTTTAGGGTCTTGAAATTTAATAAATATTTGGATATCAAAATCAATAGAATCTTTGAGACTTTGAATTATCTTATGGTATTATAACTCTTTTATAGTTATAAATAATGTTTGTAATTTATTTTTATCGGTTTATTGTCATTCTATCTAGTGGTTCCGAGATTCTAGTGAAATTGAGGAATCAAGTATACTAGTCCTAGTCTTCAACTTTGACTTAAGTTTCTATGTGACTTTGACCTAATTTCTACTACTAGGTCAAGTGCATGATGTGTGTATATGATTCATGAAATGGTGTTCGAGTCAAAGAGTGACCCGAATATGGATAGTCACTACAGCTCAGTAGATGTAGAATTCACATATCAATGTGAAATCTAAGTACACTATCCATTGATTCTAATTGTTTCCAATTTTGTAGTAGGTTATAACTTAGCTTCAAGTTACTAAGTCTAGTATGTGTCGTGCCTATACGTGCAACTAAGTTTATTCAAATCTAGAACCGACTCGAATTTTGATGGTTGTCACAACATTGCACCCAACCTCGATATCGATGCGTCACAATACACCACAAAATCCTCCATCCCTTACGGGAGGGCTAACACAGGGGCTTCACATAGCTTCTGGCGAGGTGTCCCAAACGAGGTCTACTGCTCCGGACCCCATGAAAAAGCAACACCCTTCCGGGTCAACCTGGTGAGGCACGAAAATCCTGTAGAAATCCTCGAATACACAAATATATCATCAATGAACACGATCACCAAACAATCCAACATCGGCCTGCATACCCTGTTCATAAGATCCATGAACGCTGCTGGTGCATTGGTGAGCCCGAAAGGCATCACTAGGAACTCGTAATGCCCTTAACGAGTCCTGAACGCTGTCTTCTAGACATCCTCATCACGCACTCTCATCTGATGATATCCAGACCTCAAATCAATATTGGAGAACCAAGACACTCCCTGCAACTGATCGAACAAGTCGCCGATTCTCAGTAATGGATAACGGTTCTTGACCGTTAAGTTATTCAACTCCCGGTAAACAATACACATTTGGTGTGAACCATCCTTTTTCTTGACAAAAAGGATCGGTGCTTCCCAAGGGGAACTACTTGGTAGAATAAACCCTTTCCCCAGCAGCTCCTGAAGCTGCGAGGATAACTCCTGCATCTCTGGCAGCGCAAAGCGATAAGGCGCCTTGGTGATAGGCGCTGCCCCCAATACCAAATCGATGCGGAACTCTACCTGCCTCTCAGGAGGAACACCTGGCAACTCCTCGAGGAAAACATCCGGGAACTCGCGCACTAACGGAATGTCATCCACCGAACTTGGTCCCTCAGCGGCCTTCGTGTGACCATCACATAGGCTACAAACCCGCTGCAGCCCTGCTGTAAACTTTGTCTCGCTCTGGTAGCCGAACAAAATGTTGACTCAGAACGAGTACCCTCACCGTACACCGTAGGTACTCCCCTACTAGGGACTCGTATCGTCACCAACTGATGCTCGCAGTCTATAACAGCCCCAAATCGGCTCAACCAATCCATGCCCACTATGAAACACACGTCCCCATCGCTATCGGGACCCGATCTATCGGAAACACAATACCAAAGATCTCGAGTACACATCCTCGTATCACATCTGTAGCATATACCGCTCGCTCGTCAGCTATGGAAACTCACAGAGGTCGACTCAACGCCTCACGTCTGCTACTGATGTGCCAACTAAACGCAATCAACACAAATGATCTACTCGCACCCAAGTCAAATAACACTAAGGAAAGTATAGAACTTACAAGAAAAGTACCTACGCATAACATCATATAAGCACAAAATCTCAACTCAACATAAATAAATGAAGGATACATACCAGCCACAACATCGGGCGCTGCGCGGACCTCCTCTGCTGTCAACTGGAAAGCTCTCCCACAAGATTTCGGTGCCTCGGCCTTTACTGGCCGAACGTCGGTAACCCTAGCAGCAAGTGCAGTTCCATGTTCTGATCCCTGAGGTAACTACAGGCAGTCGGCCTTCCGATGGCCAATCTGGTTGCAATGTAAGCAAACAATAAATCCCTCGATAGACCCCATCATGACCCTTGTCGCACTTTTCGCAAATGCGGCCCTTCCAGCCTCCAGATCTCGTAAGCGGACTTGGCCCGCTTGGCTATCGGCTGAGACTGGGTCGGCTGCCGATCCATCCTCTGAGACTCGGCCTCCTCCCTGGTCCGAGTCTCTAACTCAATCTCCCTCTTCCGGGCATTTGCCTGGAGCTCTGCAAATGTTCAGTAAGTTGAGTTCGACACGAACTCCCGAATGTCTCTCCTCAAAACGCCCAAATACTGGCTCATACATGCCTGCTCAGAAGACACCTGCTTAGGGCAGAACATCGCCCTCTCATGAAACTTCCTGGTAACCACATTAACAGAATTAGTACCCTGCTTGAGGGTCAAAAACTCCTAAACCAATAGTTCCTTCTCCATCGGGGGAACATACTCATCTCTGAACATGGTGGTGAACCTCTCCCAGGTCACCTCTGAAATCTCTGCAATAGTGAAGCTTGCCGTTACGAACTTCCACCAGTCCTGCGCTCCCAAGAGAAGCTGGTTCAGCGCGAACCGAACCCTCAGATGCTCCGGACATGAACACCTGTAGAAGCATCCCTCAATATCAGCATTCTATCTCATCATAGCGATCAGATCCTGCGTCCCATCAAACTCGGGTGGCTTCGTGTTGCTGAACTCCCGAAACAACAATGAGTCACCTCCGTGAGGCCTGCCAGCAGCCATAGTTGCGGTAGCTGCAGCAGCAGCAGCAACCTCAGTCACCGCGGCGTACCGCTCATCGAAAGTCTCAATCAGTGTGGTCTTGATAGACCCAAACATCTCCGGAATCTCGGCTCGGATCGCCGTTGCCACTTCATCGTGGATCATCTGACGAAGCTCCTCGTTACTCACACTGCTCGCCCCAGGTCTGTGGTGTGTCCCAACCATGATGTCTCTGAAATACAACATAATAATTTCAGAGACTCGCTCGAGCATACTCGCACTCGATATCTCAACCCTACTTGTTCCTTAGTACCCAAAGGATTCTTACTTAGAGTGCACACTGCTCTGGTTTCTTTAGTAGTATGGGCCCTATACTACTGTCCACACTGCATCAGTATTCACCCTAGGTCCTCCTCCCTGGATCCCAGATCACAAGTACTCTATAACTCACTGGCATAGGTTACCCTTCGGTAGACCTATCATCAGCTCCTCACTGCTACCTATTCACTCTCAAGCATCACATAGCAGCAAAACCCTTCCTAGGCTAAGGCATCACAAAATCAGGTCACTCTAGTCCTAATATGAATACCTAGCCAACTCTAGCATGCATATCATCTCATAACATATCTCATAACACATAATGTAAGGGTATTTTGGGAAATCACTGTTCGGGCTCTGGCTGATCGTACACACTACTCTTTTATGTCTTTCTCAAAACCTTTTACTTTTTTAGAAAAATTGTTTATTTTATGAAAAACTTTCTCAATTCCTCAGTTTGAGTTCAGATTCATCCGAAGATGCACCCGAATCCCTCAAACCAAGGCTTTGATAACAACTTGTAATGACATAAATTTTTCAAAACAATATTTCATTTTTAAAACACATTTTCATTCACATGATGATCATAAAAATATAATGTGTCCACTGTAACATAACAAAACATGTCCCAAGATCTCAATATTATAAAATCTAAAAGTGTGTACGAATCATGTCGGCGCTTTCCGGTGATCCTCGCTCGTACCTAAAAACACATAACATAACAACTGCAAGCATAAATGCTTAGTGAGTTCCCCAAAATACCACATACCCCACATACAGCTTTCCAGGCCATAACTCTATAGGATCTTCCGATGCATGTGTCTCAGGGGACTTCCGTCCCAAATCCCGGTAAACCTTCCGGTCCTACCCATATCGACCTTCCGGTTCGTACCCTCTTGACCTTCCAGTCCATATCATCTTGACCTTCCGGTCCTTACCATACGTAACATACATAGCACATACATAAATATTATCTTAACCTTCCGGTCCTTATCATACATAACATACATAGCACATACTATTGACACCAGTCAAATTTTGGTCAAAAACAAATTGATCAATAATCGTAATTGGGATGAACCAAGTGGTACAGTTTGTAACAAGGTTTCCAAAAATATAAAGAACACTGAAATCCGAGTTATAACGAAGAAGTTATGACCAATAGAAAATCCGCGATAAAACCGGCAAAACACTATTCAATCTTAAAAGTGAATTTTCCATAAAAGGCTTTTTAGCCTTAACAATCTAAATAAAAGTTCTAGATTATGTTAAACTGAGAACGTTCATAAAAACAACGTCAAAATCTGACTTCATATGAGGAAGTTATGATTTTTCGAAGTTTCGGTTTAGCAGTAGACAGCTAAAAATTCGAAATATAAATCGATCGATATTTAGCCGACGCAACTTAAACGAGAATCGAAGGTCTCGTCAAAAGTAGGACAACGGTAAAAAGACAGATGAAAACGAACGTCGGATGAAGAAGTTATGAATTTTTAACGGATTTTTCCTGTCCCGGTCTGTTAAAAATAATAATATTAAAAATAAATTCAAAAGTTATGAATTTTACCTAAATGAAAGTCGTAGATTATAATTTTACCTATGCGTGCATATAAAGAACATCAAAAATGGAGTTCGTATGCAAAAGTTATGAATTTTAGAAGTTTTTTGCTCCAAAACCGAGAAAAATCGCATAGTCACTATTTTGCCACGTCACCCTCGCATGCAAGGCGGCCACGTGTCATCTTCGGGTTGGACCGCAAATCGCCATGTCACCATCGGATTGGACCGCAGCCTCAGTCCAGTAAGAAGCCTACAGCTTCGCATCGGACAGCCCTCGGACACCCCCCTCGCATGCGTGGCCTTCTCCCATTGGACCGAAGTCCGGTCCACTCAGAACCCTCCACGTCCGAAGCCTCGCCTCGTGGCCTTCGCTCCTTCCGACGCGTGTGCTGCTGACTCACCCTCGCCTCGCCACCTGTCTTCTTCGGACCGAACCCTCGCACCCATATATAAAGGATGCGAGACTTCTCGGATTTAAGAGGTTTTTCACCCCAATTTTCACCATTTTTCACATTCTCACCCACTCGACTTTCTCACGACCCCCGAAGGCCCCGGTATCACGTCTAAAGCCCAAAGCAAGCCCCAGAGCCCCGGAATTCTCGAGAATTCATCCTCTCTCCTGTCAAAACTCTGCCCGGTTTTAGCCGGTTTTTCGTCAAACAAACTATTTTCCGGGAAACGAAACGCTGCCCGAATTACCACCTATCAAGGTGAGTTCATACCCCTATAATTTACATTTTTAATCGTTTCTAAATGCTTTTTAGGGGGGGGGGGGGATACAAGTTTAACACAATATTAAATTGTGTTAATAACTCTATGTGATAATAATCACGCAAATAGTTTCCGTATGCTTTCAAGAATTACCAAATACATCCAAAATGACTTAAAGCCATGTTAAATATTTAAAGTCTTGTAAACTCCGTTAAATTCTTTGAAAAATGTTTTATAAACTATTTCAAATTATAAATGCTAAAAATCATGTTTATATATGTATAAATATATAAATAAGATTTGAAGGGCTTAGGACTAATGAATTATCTTATTTCCTTTTCCTTGTTGGGATGTGGAGTTAAGGTTGTGTTATTTGTCCGAAGGTCGTTTACTTCTTAATTATATATATATTATACATACATGAGTACAAAAGGTCACTCGTTTTGGTATCATTACCTATGTATCAGGCTGAGCAAAGGCGTTCATCCATGAGAAATCATGTTAACCTGATAGAGCATATAAATTATAATAGGTATAATTTTTTATTCAAAACTAAATATATGAGTATGATTCATATTCCAAGGAAAGTACCAAAACTTATTTAACTATACCAGGATATGTATAATGCCTTTAATATACGAATAACATATTAAAGAAGTAAAGATACATCATACCGGTTTGCATTAACAAAGGTACGATACAGAGTACCGTAGTTAGCAATCACGGGGTAATAATACATCATACTGGGTTTGCATTAACAAAGGTACGATACAGAGTACCATAGTTAGCAATCACGGGGTAATAATACATCATACTGGGTTTGCATTTACAAAGGTACGATACAGAGTACCAGGGTTAACAATCACGGGGTAATAATACATCGTAAATCTCATTGAAACAATAAATTTGTGAGACCCTTCATGGTGTACTTGTTTAAGTATGACTTTAAGTCCTGGCCTATTAACTAGAATCTCTTGTAGGGAAAGCGTGAATTTGTGTATAGATCTATATGGGACTGACAATCCCGCACCTCTACTGCTCGCTACAGTTTGGCCGGCAGGCCTAGGGTGTCAAATATCATTCCATTCTGACGCCTGAAGAACGTCGCTGCAGGCATATCAGTCATATTAGTATGGTTAATGGAACTCACATGGATAAAACAATGAGTGAATTACTAAGTAATATACTTCTCTTTAAACAGTAAGAAAAGATAATTACATCCCGACCAAATATACCTTCTGTAGTTTTTACTTACAGTAAAAGCTATGTATCATGAAATCAAGTATGGTAAATATACTTGTACTTCTGTTTTTGAACATTTAAAACCACAAGGAAGTATTATGGATAATATAATATTTTCCAGGATTAATACTAAGGTTTTTACCATAGAACTTATATAACTAAGAATACTTTTAAAAATGAAAAGATTTATGAAATTAAACCACTCTTTTAAAAGAAACGGTTATGGGATTTAACCACTTACACAAAGGAAACGGTTTATGGGATTAAACCACTTTTACAAATGGAACGGTTATGGGATTAAACCACTTTTACAAATGAAATGTGTTATGGAATTAAACCACTTATCAAATGAAACTTAGTCATTCAATCTCTGTAAACTAGTATAACATAAAAGACATTTAGTGGTTAATTCTATAAGTCCTTAGTTATTACATCAGAGTTATGTATAAGTAATATCCGATTGACAGTGAAATGTGTGACTTTCGCCTTACTTCCTGTTCCTTGTTTGGTTGTGGGCTTCGGGCAGATACACACAATTCACTGTCAATTCGATATTAGGTTATACATAATTAATATAAACTAAGTAATTACAGAGGGAAACTATTGAGGTTATTAGTTTATCACCTCAGGAAATATAGGATTTTCTGGAGGAACCAGTGAACTTTTCCAAAGAACCTAGAGTAAACTTTACATAACTAAAATACTTATGAACTCACCAGCTTAAATGTTGACCTACTCTTGTCAAATAACTTGTATTCTCAGGAATCTAGTAGACAGGTACACTCCCGAAGCTCTTAAGAAGACTACCTAGTATCGTACCGCAACTCGTGTCTTCTACTGTACCTACTTTGGTGTTTGAATATGAAATATTGAAACACTTATGTAAAACTTATACTTATTAATGAAATGGTTGTTTGTACTTGGATTACTATATTGCATGTATTGTGATACTTACATGAAGTCCTCCGCCCCCAAACGTTTTCTCCATTATGGATTGGGGGTGTGACAGATTGGTATCAGAGCATTGTTTATTGTGAACTCAGTATATCAGTCATAAAAGATATACAACTATAAACCCATTGGGATAAAAACACTCTGACCAAGAGTTATACTTTAAAAAAAATATAACAATATTTTATAAAAGGATAAGTACGTGCAGAATATATATACTAGAATGAGTATCACAAGAGGAACAAAACAAAAGTATTTGGATGTTGGACATTACAGTTAAACCTAGACAGTTATGTAATCATATCTGGGATCAATATAGCCTGATCAACTATATTCATTTGAGATATGACCAAGATGTGTTTGGGAGTGATTGTATTGTTGCAACAAGTCTAAAACTTACTTAGGTACCAGATGAATTGTAAAACCAAACACAAAGGTTAAAATACTATAGGAGTATTTTAGGATTGAAAACTTATCAACTTCTAATAACTGGAAGTCCAAGAATCAAATACCATGGAAGTATTTTAAATAAACTTTTGGGAAATGTTAAAAAGATCTTTTCTGATAAGTCTATAAGTACTAAGTGGATACGTTAAGGTTATATATTGCCGAGATTTTATGGACTTAGAATAGGTGATTTTCACTCTACTTCCTTTTCCTTGTTTGGATGTGGTTTTAGAGTAGGATTACTTATTCGAAGGTCTATTTGATCTGGATTATATGTAATCGGTACGCCCTATGTGATTATAGGAGGACCAGGAAGGATCACCATTGTAAAAATTTAAATTTTCTCATAGATTCTTTAGACATTCCCATTCTCGTATAAACCCCTTAGATAAATACTTTGGAAATCAATAGAAGAGTCAAAGAGGATCCAACATAATTTCATTAGGGGAATCCCAAGAAAGAAACATATGAGAAGTACATAAACTATAGAAATCATTTAGTGCCTTTACCCTATTAAAGACACCAATGAGAGATTCGCATGAACTTCCGAAATTCAAAATCTTCATTACGAAGCAATGGGGACCAGGGTCAGAATCAGAAGTAAGACAGCCCGAGAATTCAATATACCTATAGAGGAGAAAAACACCGTATAGATACCAGGAGCGAATAAATCATTACCACCTAGAATAAAATGGAGAACAAAGGAAAACCACGCATGATTCATGTGAAGTGTCCGAGCACTATTTCATCTAAGTAATAACTAGTAAATCGGTTCAACCTAGTGAATTAGTGATTTCATTACTCACATTAGGTTTGGAGCTTATCCTCTTTTCCTATCATAGCTAATGACCATAAATCATATCACGGAATCTTAATTGATGGTGATTACTTCTCAAATTCATAAGTCTATTCTATGTAGACACTGTTATGAATTGTTTTCGAATATTTTCGAAAATTAGGAAACGATATCCACCAAGCGAAGGTAACTTAGTTCGAATGATACTCGGTTCCTAACAATTCTAGAAACTTAACTATATTCCTTACCAGGACTGCATCATAGGGATGCAGGTCGAATCATTAAGAACAATATAACAAAACGAAAGATTAATACATAGATACAAATGGTTAGAATACATCTAGAGACACGATAGTTGCTCACGAACTCATTCTCTTATCATATAACAGAATCATGCCTCCAAAGAAGTGTAACCAACCCACCAGCAAAACACCAATCCTTCACATAGATGCAGCTACATTTCAAGCTGCGGTCACAGTAGCTATAACAGCTGTCATGGCACACCTTAATGCTAACAATACAAAGGTTAGTAGGAATACTATCGGTAACCCCGATCGTGGTGATGACCAAGTACAGCCACAAGCACCTACTTATAAGGACACCTCGAATATTAAGCCTAATATCGTTAAACGAAAGTTCGAGAACTTGAAAAGGAGTCGTTCAACTCGAGAACCTAACAGAGGGCAACAAACTGGGGCAGTCAATACCCCCATCAGCCCTGTTTGTCACACCCCAAAACCAAGAACGGCGGAAATGTTCTGGGGTGGAGGACGTCATGTATAGTATCACAACACAGTAAATGTAAATAAGCAAACAACATCATCCATTGCATTAAATATATAATTTTAATACAAGTGTGTTCTGTACAGTATAGACACCAAAAATAACGAAACACAAAATAATATGAGATGAGTCTTGTATGCACTCCATCTTCTCAAAAGCTGGCCTCGGTACCTGTCTACTGATGACCTGAGAATACAAGTTATTTTGAAAGAGTTTATCAGCATTAAGCTGGTGAGTTCATAAGTATTTTAGTGTCAATGTTTCTTGTAAAAACGTTTGAACCTGTCTCAATGTATAAGTTTGCAAAAATGTAAGCAAATGTTTGAAAGTGTTTTGTAAAAGTTTGAATCTCTCAGAAAATCCTATATTTTCTATAAAAGTAACCTTCTACCAAGGCTAAACTGTTTTGTAAACTTGTCTGTTGTAAAAGTGTGTAATTACCCAAGTATAACTATCATTTGTTAAAAATATAGTTTGTACATTAATGCTTAAGTGAGATTATCACTAAAATATGTAATGGGTAAATCATTGTAGTACTGTAGCTTTGTATGATAAGACTACTGCTGTACTAAATACTACTACCTTAAACCGGATTTATATTAAGGTATATTGTGATAAATTGCACCATGCTATCGACTGGTAACAACGACATAATGAATGGTCGTAATAAAAGAAATGACGTTTGGCACCCGCAGACCTGCAGGTCCGGCTGTAGCTAGCAGCAAGGTGTAGGATAGTCAATCCAGTATAGATCTATACGCAAACTCACGCTCTCCCTCCAAGAGAATTCTGGCTACAACTCGGGCCATGACATTTAAGGCATGCTCCGACATAGTGGATCACAATTGATATCGTATTCATGTATATGTAATGTTTCTCGTATATCTGTATATGTATTGTTTCTAGTATATCTGTATATGTATTGTTTCTCGTATCTCTGTATATGTATTGTTTCTAGTATATCTGTATATGTATTGTTTCTAGTATATCTGTATATGTATTGTTTCTCGTATCTCTGTATATGTATTGTTTCTAGTATATCTGTATATGTATTGTTTCTAGTATATCTGTATATGTATTGTTTCTCGTATCTCTGTATATGTATTGTTTCTAGTATATCTGTATATGTATTGTTCCTGCGTTACCCCGATGGTAACCAGCTAATGATGTACTGATGAGTATGAATGTGGAAGTACTTTTATGTCTATACATGTATATATGATATGTAAGTAATATGGAAACGACCTTCGGATGGTCACACGAAATCCCACCAGACCACATCCAAATCGAGGAAAAGGAAATAGGGCGGATGGCCTTCCTAAGCCCTTTGAACATTATTTATATATCTATACATATATGGGCATGCAATTGGATATATAAAAGCATAAATAAGTTTTCATAAAACATTTGAAGCATAAATATAATTTCAAGAGAAGATTGACTTGATGTCGATCTATAAATCATTTTGAAGGCATAAGTTGATAAAACAGTTTAAGTATAAGAAGCATTTGTTTGGATCACAATCTATAAGTAAGTTTGGATAGTAAAACAGTTTGTAAAACATTTCAAAGTGAAGCAGTTTGATAAACAGTTTGAACAGTGGCAAAAATCGTTGTTTTCCTAGTTATTAATCACATGTGATTAAATGCAATCACATGTGATTGAAGCAATAACTTATAAGTATTTGACTTGTATCCCCCCCCCATAAAGTGTTATAAAACATTTAAAATCATTTCAAAGGTTGATTCAAGGGGTATGAACTCACTTGTGGTGAGTCGTTCGAATTGCAGTGTCGGCTACCGTACTAGGTGGCAAACGGAGACTGGTTTACACGCACGAGCCTAGTTATCATATAATAAGCATATATATAACTTAATTAGACAAATAATAACTTAATAAATAAGTTAAGACACTTAGAAAACATGTAAACACTTTTATGAGTGTTTAAGGTTCAAATGGTTGTATTTAAGTTGCTACGGGACAAGGCAAAAGGGTTTGAAACATCAAATGGCCTTGTATAGGAGTTCACCAACCAACAAACCCCACACCTTGGAGTTTACGGCCGTAAACTCATGGGTTTATGGCCGTGAACTCATGGGTTTATGGCCGTAAACTCATGGGTTTTGGGTGTTTTGTGGTGCTATCTTGCTTCTAGAACACTCCTAGCTTTGTTGGAATAACACATGAAGTAGTTTAAGGCACTAGGATACTCCATTGTGGAGTTTACGGCCTAAAATCCATTCACCCTAGAGTTTATGGCCGTAAACTCTTGGATTTTAATTGTTTTGAGGCTCTTAAACATCAAGGATGGCTTCCATGAATTTATCTAAGGCTAATGGGGACAAGAGGCACACTTTTGTGCCTTCACTTGGAGTTTACGGCCCAAGATATGTTCCTTGGCCGTAAACTCCTTTCAAGGAGTGATTTTTATGTGTTCTACTCTCCATTCTAGTCCCAAGTATTCAAGGTAAATTTTCTTAAGGCCTAAGGTGTGCTTGGAATGATTTTTACCCTACAAAATGGGGTTTACGGCCCAAGAGGGGTTCTTGGCCGTAAACTCCTACAAACTTGTGATTTTGATGGGTTTTTGATGTTCTAAATAAGCACAAGTATTAGTGGGTAAAGTCCTTAAGCATTAGGGGGAAGTTTAGTGCACTTTATGCCCTTGAAAAGGGGTTTACGGCCCAAGGAAGTTCCTTGGCCGTAAACTCCAAAGACTTGTGTTTCTTGGATGCTTTTTGGCCTATAAAGATCATACCCTAACCCCTAAACAAGTTGTCTAACAAGGAATCGGGACTAAGAAGCCTTTATGTTCCATTTTGGAGTTTACTCCCCAAGAACGATCTTGGGCGGTAAACTCCCAGATCTTGTAATCTAAACATGTTATTGATGTTAATAAGCATCTAACAAGTATTGAAACACATTTAGAAAAGTAAACTCACAATATGGGATGAAAACCCGAAGATCTGTCAGAGAGAATATGACTTTTCTCTATTTGGAATTGTGAATAATGAATTAATTTAATTCAGAAAACTATTTATAGTCCTGGAATATTTTGGCAGAAAATATTTTTATTCCTGATTTTGGACTGTACCATTATGAAACTTGAAATGCCCAAATTTCACAAAACCAGGAGCATCCACTCTCCTGATATTACCTAAAACATAAACCCCAAAGTACACAAACTTGTTTGGAAAAGCTTGAAAATCACTGAAACTGAACTAGCTTCTATTGAATAGATGAGGTTCGTACAAATGGAAATTTCGGGTTGTCACATCATCCCCCTGTTAGAGGGAATTTCGTCCCGAAATTAGAATTTAAGCAAATAAAAGTTACAAACAATTAAGCGAAAAGATGAGGGTATTTCAACTTCATCTGATCCTCGTGTTCCCAAGTGAATTCCGGTCCTCGCTTGGCGTTCCAGCGAACCTTCACGATAGGGATACGACTTTGTTTCGTCTGCTTGACCTCACGGTCCATGATTTCTACAGGTTCTTCCACGAAGTTGAGGCTCTCGTTGATCTCGATCTCGTCGAGTGGGATTACGAGAGTCTCGTCGGACAGATACTTTTTCAAGTTAGATACGTGGAATGTAGAATGTACGTTACGCAGTGTGTCGGGTAGATCAAGTTTGTAAGCTACGGGGCCGACTCTGGCAAGAATCTCGAAAGGCCCTATGTACCTCGGATTAAGCTTCCCACGCTTGCCGACGCGTATCAAGCCTTTCCAGGGTGAGACTTTGAGAAGGAATCGGTCTCCCACCTAAAATTCCAAAGGTTTTCTTCGTTTATCAGCGTAGCTCTTCTGTCGGTCTCTAGAGGCTTTCAATCGTTCACGGATTTGAACGATTTTCTCTGTCGTTTCCCGAATGATTTCTGGACCAGTGAGAGTACTGTCGGAAGCCTGCCCTATCGCTAATTGGGTATCACCAACCTCAGCCCAGCACAGAGGGGATTTGCACTTGCGGCCATAGAGAGCTTCGAATGGAGCAGCCTTGATTCTCGTGTGATAACTGTTATTATAGGAAAATTCGACAAGGGGTAAATGAGTATCCCATGCCTTCCCAAAATCAATCACACAGGCTCGCAACATATCTTCCAGGGTTTGGATGGTTCT
Source organism: Lactuca sativa (assembly GCF_002870075.4). Classification (NCBI taxonomy): domain Eukaryota; kingdom Viridiplantae; phylum Streptophyta; class Magnoliopsida; order Asterales; family Asteraceae; genus Lactuca; species Lactuca sativa. The sequence continues at coordinate 18,312,216 of NC_056624.2, forward strand.
CTCACTCTGTCCGTCGGTCTGTGGATGGTAGGCTGTGCTCATGTCCAGCCTTGTTCCCAGGGAATGTTGTAGGGATTGCCAAAATCTTGAGGTGAACCTACTATCTCTATCGGAGATAATGGAAATAGGCACACCATGCAACCGTACAATTTCCCTGATGTATGTTCTTGTAAGTTTCTCCATCTTGTCGGTTTCTTTCATAGGCAGGAAGTGTGCAGACTTGGTCAATCTATCAACGATGACCCATATGGTGTCAAGTCCACCCGTCGTCTTGGGCAAATTGGTTACGAAATCCATAGTGATCCGCTCCCACTTCCATTCTGGAATCTCTGGTTGTTGTAGTAAACCAGAGGGCTTCTGGTACTCGACCTTAACCTTCGCGCAAGTAAGGCATTTACTTACGAAGGTAGCAATCTCTGCTTTCATATTAGGCCACCAGTATAGCTTTTTAAGATCCAGATACATCTTATCTGAACCTGGGTGGACGGAATAACGAGTGTTGTGCGCCTCGGTCATGACCAAGTCTCGGAAACCACCGTGTTTCGGTGTCCAGATCCGGTTCATGAAATACAAAGCTCCGTCACCCTTGGCTTCGAAGTTCTTGTCCATTCCCCTGAGGGATTCACTCGACACATTTTCAGGTTTCATGGCCTCAAGTTGAGCCGCCTGAATTTGCTTAGTCAGGTGTGAATGTATGGTTATTGATAATGACTTGACCTTGCGACCAGAATATTCTTTCCGACTTAGGGCGTCTGCTACTACGTTGGCTTTACCCGGATGATAACGAATATCGCATTCGTAGTCACTGAGTAGCTCGACCCACCGTCGTTGTCTCATGTTGAGATCCTTCTGATCGAAAATGTGTTGTAAACTCTTGTGGTCGGTAAAGATAGTGCTCTTCGTTCCATACAAGTAATGTCTCCAGATCTTCAGAGCAAACACTACTGCTCCTAGTTCAAGATCGTGGGTCGTGTAGTTGACCTCATGTGTCTTCAACTGTCTCGAGGCGTAGGCGATGACCTTACCTCGCTGCATCAGAACACATCCGAGTCCTTGGTTGGATGCATCGCAATAGACTACGAAGTCTTCTATTCCTTCTGGAAGGGATAGTATTGGTGTGGTGCACAAGGATCGTTTGAGCGTTTGGAACGCTCTTTCTTGTTTCTCTTCCCAGTCAAAGGCCACGCCTTTTTGGGTCAGGGTCGTAAGAGGCTTTGCTATTCGTGAGAAGTTCTGAATGAACCTGCGGTAGTAGCCAGCGAGACCTAGAAATTGACGAATTTATGTAGGTGTCTTTGGTGCTGACCAGTTCTCAATGGTTTTATTTTGGATGGGTCCACGTGGATTCCTTCTTCGCTAACCACGTGTCCTAAGAATTCGACTCTTCGGATCCAAAATTCACATTTCGAGAACTTCGCATAAAGTTTCTCCTTTCGTAGTGTCTCTAGAACTTGTCGTAGGTGGTCGCCATGCTCTTTCTTACTTCTTGATTAGATCAGGATGTCGTCGATGAAAACGATGACGAACTGATCCAAGTAAGGACGGCATACTCTATTCATCAGATCCATGAAGACTGCGGGCGCATTGGTCAATCCGAATGGCATCACCACGAACTCGTAGTGTCCGTAACGAGTTCGGAAGGCTGTCTTCGGCACATCCTCCTCGAGCACTCATAACCGGTGATATCCGGATCTCAGATCAATCTTGGAAAAATAGTTCACTCCTTGCAGTTGGTCGAATAGATCGTCTATGCGTGGCAGAGGGTAACGATTTTTGATCGTCAATTTGTTGAGTTCTCTGTAGTCAATACACATACGGAATGATCCGTCCTTCTTCTTAACGAACAAGACCGGTGCTCCCCAAGGTGAGAAACTTGGTCTTATAAAGCCCTTACTGAGCAGTTCGTTAAGTTGACCAGAGAGTTCTTGCATCTCGGCTGGTGCTAAACGGTAGGGCGACTTGGCTACTGGGGTAGCTCTTGGGACTAAGTCGATTCTGAACTCGACTTGTCGTTGCGGAGGTAACCCGGGTAGTTCTTCTGGGAAAATGTCGGGGAAGTCGCTCACTACTAGGAGGTTCTTTAGTTCTTTCGTTTCTAGGTTCGTGTCGACGACGTGAGCAAGAAATGCGTGGTACTCTTTGCGCAGATATTTATGTGCTTGAATACTAGATATAATGCGAAGACTCGCACCAGGTTTGTCGCCGTAGACTATAAGAGTTTCGTTAGACGGGAGGTTTAGACGGACTGCTTTCTCGTAGCACATGATGTCGGCGCGATGAAGACTTAACCAATCCATGCCGATAATAACGTCGAAACTTTTTATTGAGATCGGCATAAGGTCGATTGGGAATGAATGGTTATCCAAGGTTAGAAGACAACCTAAGTATATGCTATTAGTACTTTCAGTTTTCCCATTGGCCATTTCTACTGTGAATTGTTCATTAAGTGCGTGTGGTTGTTGCTTAAGCATGCGAGCAAATTTGTGGTTTACGAAGCTTCGCTCCGCTCCACTATCGAACAGAATGCATGCATAGGAGTTATCAAGGAGGAACGTACCAGTCACCACTGTCGGGTCAGCGACTGCTTCCCCGTGGCCTATTGCTAGTACCCTCCCTGCTCCTCCAGTATTCCTCGCCTTAGGGCAGTCTCTTCTAAAGTGGCCTGCTTCGCCACATTCATAGCAAGTTGGGCTCACGCCAGAGCCAGGAACTTGGGAGATCGGTTGCGCCGGAAACTTACAGAATCGGACGGTGTGTCCTTTTCTGTGGCAGTTAGTACACTGCATTTCACGGCAGGCACCGTTGTGGTGGAAGTTGCATTTGTTGCACTTCGGCAAACTTCCAAAATACTGCTTCCCCGGAGCAGTAACAGCAGTAGGGGCTACCGCAGCATGTACTGCTACGATTTGCTGTTTCTTTGAAGCTCGTTGCTTCTTCTTCTCATCCCAGAACTTGCGCTTGTTGCCAGCGGGTTTGGAGGGTTCTGAGATGGCTTGGGTGGTTGTGGATGCAGGGGTCTTGACTCCATGGTCAATGAGTCTTTGTGCCAATCGCTTGGCACTGTCGAAGGTAGCAGGGTTGGATGCTAAGACATTCCCCTGGTACGGAGGCATTAGCCCCCATACATACCGTTCAATCTTTTTCCCTTCAGTGGGAACCATATTGGGGCATAGGGCCACCAGTTCGCTAAAGCGGGCAGTGTAAGTGATCACATCGGTGCCCTTCATGGTCAGATTCCAGAGTTCATGTTCTAACTTCTGGACTTCGCCCCTAGGGCAGTACTCCTCAGTCATGAGGTCCTTCATCGTTTCCCAGCCCATGTCGTTAGCCATGACGAGAGTTAGGGCTTTGACGTGGCCGTTCCACCACGTTAGGGCTTTACCCTCAAAGGTGCATGCGGCATATTTCACTTTGCACGCAGCAGGGCATGAGCAGATTTCGAAGACTGATTCAGTCTTCTCGAACCATTGCGAGAGAGCAATGACTCCACCGGTGCCATAGAAAGGCTTCGGCTTGTAGTTTGTGAAATCCTTGTAAGAGCACTCCCTTGAGCGCACAGGGATTTCAACTGGGATAGATTTAACAGGGGTTCCACCTCTGCTAGCATCGGATGAGTGATACTGAGCCATGGCAGTTGCTACTGCTGTAGCTACGGCAGCATTCAGGGCTGCAGTATCGATGACTGCAAGTGGTGGAGGCGGTGGAGGTACAGGATTATTCCTATTCCTGGGGGATTTGCGAGGAGGCATCCTTCAGCTATAAGTTTATAAAGACAAGAAGGATGATAAGAATCAATTTGTAAGCAACATGAGAGTGACCCATGGACTAACTTACCATAGCCCAATAGTTTGAATGAGTGTTTGAAATCACAATAAGATATATTAGTAGGAATACACAAGTGTAGAAATTTTTCCCACATATTAGATAGATTTCAATAGTACGGGTATTACTGATGTAATAAGTTCAAGGAAAATCGACCTAACAGTAGGTCTTACATCATACCATAAGGACAAGACTGACAGTCCTAGATTCCTAATTAAAGTATCGAAAGTTAGGAATATTTTACAGACAAGTGCTACTTAGAGCACATAAGTTCAAGGCTATCCCTCAATCAAAAGACAGAGATGTACTAGACATCATCTAATGGCGATGGGAATTCCCCGGGCGAGCCCTAAGGTCGGACACTTGGCGAAACACCTCTTGAAGGTGTCGGTCCTGAGCTCTCTGACGAGCTCGAAGTTCTAAGACTTCAGCACGGGAGGCAGCCAGCTGTTGCTGTAGAGTTTCATTGGTTCTCCGGGTCCGTTCCATGTCTTCTTCAAGACGGCGAATGCGGACTGTGTTGACACCTGAATTGGCATCAATCTCCATGACCCGGTCGATGGCTGCTCGACCTTGCTCGACATTACGAGGTATTCTGCGGATGATTACCGGCAGAGCTCTGTCAGCAGAGCCACCATCGCTAACATTGTAAAAGGTTCGGTCCCCAAAGTATGGTAAGGGCTGACCCTGCTCATTACTCCAGCGGTTCAGGTTGTTTGCCCACATGGGTGTAGGACCTGGAAACGCTGGTCGAGGATTGTTGTTCGGGGCTTGACCTACAAGCGGTAGGTTGTTGACTTCAGGCTCAGAGTCAGATCCATCAGAAAAGCCTTCTGCGAGGTGATCATCCAAAGGGATTGGATGCTCATCTTCGGGCTCTTCATCGATCCACCCGGCATTGCCTTCATTGGGAAAGTACGGGTCGCCATGATGGAATCCACCCATTTAGATCTACGCGAGAAAAGAGGTATAAGAATATAGTATACGTGTAACTAGTAGCATAACATACACCTATTGTATTTTACGTTTTAAGTTCTACTGAACTTCTTGTGGTATTGTTGGTAAGTTTTTAGACTTGTTAACATATCACAACCATTCTAGGGCATATGCTAATCCCTCCTAGGACCAACATAGTTGATCAGGCTATGCCATTCCCAGGACTGCCATACATCCCCGAGCTCACCTGTGATATTCAACAATCATAATACTTTTGTTCTTGTCATTGTGACACTAATTTTAGTATGAATGCAGACTAGTATACTTAATTAAATATTTTATTACTTAAAGTATAGACTCTTGGTCAGAGTGTTTTAGTCCCTTTTTGGGTTTATAGATTAGTATATCTTTTATGGGTTGATATACTTGATTCACTATAAACAATGCTCTGATACCAATCTGTCACACCCCAAAACCAAGAACGGCGGAAACGTTCTGGGGCGGAGGACGTCATGTATAGTATCACAACACAGTAAATGTAAATAAGCAAACAACATCATCCATTGCATTAAATATATAATTTTAATACAAGTGTGTTCTGTACAGTATAGACACCAAAAATAACGAAACACAAAATAATATGAGATGAGTCTTGTATGCACTCCATCTTCTCAAAAGCTGGCCTCGGTACCTGTCTACTGATGACCTGAGAATACAAGTTATTTTGAAAGAGTTTATCAGCATTAAGCTGGTGATTTCATAAGTATTTTAGTGTCAATGTTTCTTGTAAAAACGTTTGAACCTGTCTCAATGTATAAGTTTGCAAAAATGTAAGCAAATGTTTGAAAGTGTTTTGTAAAAGTTTGAATCTCTCAGAAAATCCTATATTTTCTATAAAAGTAACCTTCTACCAAGGCTAAACTGTTTTGTAAACTTGTCTGTTGTAAAAGTGTGTAATTACCCAAGTATAACTATCATTTGTTAAAAATATAGTTTGTACATTAATGCTTAAGTGAGATTATCACTAAAATATGTAATAGGTAAATCATTGTAGTACTGTAGCTTTGTATGATAAGACTACTGCTGTACTAAATACTACTACCTTAAACCGGATTTATATTAAGGTATATTGTGATAAATTGCACCATGCTATCGACTGGTAACAACGACATAATGAATGGTCGTAATAAAAGAAATGACGTTTGGCACCCGCAGACCTGCAGGTCCGGCTGTAGCTAGCAGCAAGGTGTAGGATAGTCAATCCAGTATAGATCTATACGCAAACTCACGCTCTCCCTCCAAGAGAATTCTGGCTACAACTCGGGCCATGACATTTAAGGCATGCTCCGACATAGTGGATCACAATTGATATCGTATTCATGTATATGTAATGTTTCTCGTATATCTGTATATGTATTATTTCTAGTATATCTGTATATGTATTGTTTCTCGTATCTCTGTATATGTATTGTTTCTAGTATATCTGTATATGTATTGTTTCTAGTATATCTGTATATGTATTGTTTCTCGTATCTCTGTATATGTATTGTTTCTAGTATATCTGTATATGTATTGTTTCTAGTATATCTGTATATGTATTGTTTCTCGTATCTCTGTATATGTATTGTTTCTAGTATATCTGTATATGTATTGTTCCTGCGTTACCCCGATGGTAACCAGCTAATGATGTACTGATGAGTATGAATGTGGAAGTACTTTTATGTCTATACATGTATATATGATATGTAAGTAATATGGAAACGACCTTCGGATGGTCACACGAAATCCCACCAGACCACATCCAAATCGAGGAAAAGGAAATAGGGCGGATGGCCTTCCTAAGCCCTTTGAACATTATTTATATATCTATACATATATGGGCATGCAATTGGATATATAAAAGCATAAATAAGTTTTCATAAAACATTTGAAGCATAAATATAATTTCAAGAGAAGATTGACTTGATGTCGATCTATAAATCATTTTGAAGGCATAAGTTGATAAAACAGTTTAAGTATAAGAAGCATTTGTTTGGATCACAATCTATAAGTAAGTTTGGATAGTAAAACAGTTTGTAAAACATTTCAAAGTGAAGCAGTTTGATAAACAGTTTGAACAGTGGCAAAAATCGTTGTTTTCCTAGTTATTAATCACATGTGATTAAATGCAATCACATGTGATTGAAGCAATAACTTATAAGTATTTGACTTGTATCCCCCCCCCCCATAAAGTGTTATAAAACATTTAAAATCATTTCAAAGGTTGATTCAAGGGGTATGAACTCACTTGTGGTGAGTCGTTCGAATTGCAGTGTCGGCTACCGTACTAGGTGGCAAACGGAGACTGGTTTACACGCACGAGCCTAGTTATCATATAATAAGCATATATATAACTTAATTAGACAAATAATAACTTAATAAATAAGTTAAGACACTTAGAAAACATGTAAACACTTTTATGAGTGTTTAAGGTTCAAATGGTTGTATTTAAGTTGCTACGGGACAAGGCAAAAGGGTTTGAAACATCAAATGGCCTTGTATAGGAGTTCACCAACCAACAAACCCCACACCTTGGAGTTTACGGCCGTAAACTCATAGGTTTATGGCCGTGAACTCCTCAAAGGGTGGTTTTGGGTGTTTTGTGGTGCTATCTTGCTTCTAGAACACTCCTAGCTTTGTTGGAATAACACATGAAGTAGTTTAAGGCACTAGGATACTCCATTGTGGAGTTTACGGCCTAAAATCCATTCACCCTAGAGTTTATGGCCGTAAACTCTTGGATTTTAATTGTTTTGAGGCTCTTAAACATCAAGGATGGCTTCCATGAATTTATCTAAGGCTAATGGGGACAAAAGGCACACTTTTGTGCCTTCACTTGGAGTTTACGGCCCAAGATATGTTCCTTGGCCGTAAACTCCTTTCAAGGAGTGATTTTTATGTGTTCTACTCTCCATTCTAGTCCCAAGTATTCAAGGTAAATTTTCTTAAGGCCTAAGGTGTGCTTGGAATGATTTTTACCCTACAAAATGGGGTTTACGGCCCAAGAGGGGTTCTTGGCCGTAAACTCCTACAAACTTGTGATTTTGATGGGTTTTTGATGTTCTAAATAAGCACAAGTATTAGTGGGTAAAGTCCTTAAGCATTAGTGGGAAGTTTAGTGCACTTTATGCCCTTGAAAAGGGGTTTACGGCCCAAGGAAGTTCCTTGGCCGTAAACTCCAAAGACTTGTGTTTCTTGGATGCTTTTTGGCCTATAAAGATCATACCCTAACCCCTAAACAAGTTGTCTAACAAGGAATCGGGACTAAGAAGCCTTTATGTTCCATTTTGGAGTTTACTCCCCAAGAACGATCTTGGGCGGTAAACTCCCGGATCTTGTAATCTAAACATGTTATTGATGTTAATAAGCATCTAACAAGTATTGAAACACATTTAGAAAAGTAAACTCACAATATGGGATGAAAACCCGAAGATCCGTCAGAGAGAATATGGCTTTTCTCTATTTGGAATTGTGAATAATGAATTAATTTAATTCAGAAAACTATTTATAGTCCTGGAATATTTTGGCAGAAAATATTTTTATTCCTGATTTTGGATTGTAACATTATGAAACTTGAAATGCCCAAATTTCACAAAACCAGGAGCATCCACTCTCCTGATATTACCTAAAACATAAACCCCAAAGTACACAAACTTGTTCGGAAAAGCTTGAAAATCACTGAAACTGAACTAGCTTCTATTGAATAGATGAGGTTCGTACAAATGGAAATTTCGGGTTGTCACACTGTTATTCTAGCACCAACCAAGCCGTACTTAGGAAACATCCCACACTGCAGCAGGTGCAACTACCATCATCATGGAGTTTGCTGAGACCTGCATTGCAATAGATGCAACATAAAGGGGCATACCGCCCGCATATGTAGAACTCCGGTCGAGTTCATCACTTCAACTACTGATGTTGGAACCATTCCCATATGTCACCTTTGTGGTGAAACAGGACATTACAAGAGGGACTGTCTAACAGAGAAGAACTACGGGGGAGCAGGAGGATTTCGATCTCAATACATGGGAAAGCATCAAAGAACCTTACTATATTTTGGTACGCTTCCAAACCTCGATAACTATTTATAATTAAGATTTGTAGAGTTAGAGTGAGTAATCCTGCCTCATTTCCTGTTCCTTGTTTGGTTGTGGATTTAGGGCAGGGTTGCTCAATCTAAGGTCTTACCAATCTTAATTATATATAACTTGTATGCACCATGCAATTATAGAGAGACCTAGTAAGGATCGTTTCATGAAAGTTCATAATTTCAAATTATCAGAACCCTTGTATTGGTAGTACCCGCCACTTCGAATCAAGAAGGGGTTCGTAGTGATAACAAAAGAATAAAACCAGAAGCGCGGAAAACATAGGTACATAGGATATCATTCTAGTAATCATTTGTCCCAAAACGACTTAATATCTATATCATCGACAAAAATTCTGACATCCTCATTCAACATGGTTTAGCCTGGCCCTTACCATGTGAAAATTATTATGCTGTATAAGAGAACATTTCCTTAATCAGCCGTAAGATGAAATTCTTTCAATCCATAACACAAAACCCTTAGGTTTCCTCTCGTTTCAAAACTTCAGAAGTACCCATGCGAAGAGTACCATGCCATTCTAGCCTACTTAGTAGACAGGAAACTTCAAACGAAAAGCACAGAAGTAGTCTTAGAAGTCTGTAACTACTGAAATACCTCAATAGATCTCATAGGAAAATCATTGTACTGCAGGTTAAGTTCAAGAATAGAATCTAAGAACTCATTAACTTAATCTATCGTTGCTAAGTGTATACACGCGGGTGGTATATAAGTTAGACTTAACAAGATTAAGGATGTGTGCTTCCGCCCTATCTCCTGTTCCTTGTTTGGTTGTGGACCTGGGGCAGAGTCACCCATCTGAACATTTTGGGAAATCTAAGTTATATACGACTTGTAAACACGAGGTGATGATGGATGCGCCAAGTATGAGTCTGATCAGGAAATTCGGAGCAAAATCTAGCATCATGTATTCTACCAGGTAGAATTCAACATGAGAAGCATCTTAATGTTCCTGCCCAATTGATTTTCTACTTCCTGTTTGAATTCCTTAAACCTTTCAAAGGTTTCTGACTTATTTTTGATTAAGTAGACGTACCCATATCTACTAAAATCATCAATAAAAGTCACATAATACCGATTAGCATCCCTTGTGGCGGTTTTGAATGGCCCACATACATCAGTATGCATTAGGTCCAACAAACCCTCACCCCTTTCACAAGTTCCAGTGAAGGGTGATTTTGTCATCTTTCCAAGTAGACAAGATTCACAACTATCATCCGATTTAAGGTCGAATGATTCCAAGACTCCACTCTTTTGGAGTTGGCCTATGCGTTTCTTGTTTACATGTCCAAGACGACAATGCCACAATGATGCTTTATCTAGGCTAGTAGAAGAATCAATATACAACACATTATTTCCTAAGTTGTCTACAATCGACACAGTTTCATACACACCATCATAAGGTAATGCTTTAAAATAAAACACATTATTAAGGAAAGCATTAATACCACCACATCCATTATCAAACGAAAAGGTAAAACCTTGTTTGTACAAAGCATGAAAAGAAATAATATTCCTCGCCATTTCAAACGAGTACACACATTTATTCAAATCTAATTTTAACCCATTATTAAGCAACAAAGTATAAACTCCAATCTTGGAAACAGGTGAAGCCTTCCTATTCCCCATGATCAAGTTTATCTTCCCGTGCTCCACATCCTCACTTCTTCTTAGGCCCTGCAAAATCAGAACATATGTGAATACCACATCCTGTATCAAGCACCCAAGAGTTAGAATATGCTGAGTAATTAGACAATATAGTCTAAATACCTGCATGGGTGGGTTTCACTTTCCCATCCTTTAGATCCTGCAAGTACTTAGGGCAGTTTCGCTTCCAGTGTGCCTTTTCATGGCAATAAAAGCATTCAGCATCCTTGGGAATGGATGAAGGAGTGACAGAACCGCTCTTGGTCTTCGATGAGGAGCCTTCAAGAGACTTTCCCTTGGTACCCTTCGAAGGGTGCTTCCTCTTTTTCCCTTTTCCTTGCCCAATAGCCAAAACGGGGGTAGATGTTGGAGTAGGAGTAGTCTAGGTAACAACCGCCTTGCCCTTAAGACCGGTTTCAGTGGTCTTCAAGAGTCCATGAAGCTTGCTGAGAGTAACTTCCTCCTTGTTCATATGATATGTCATACAAAAATGATCATAACAAGAAGGTAACCTCAGGGATGTTCATATTCAGCTTCAGCAAACGGTCCACATACCTTTGCATCTTTTTCATGTGAGCCGTGACGGAATCACCGTCCTTCATGTGGGTAGTTATTATGGAGGAGATTATTTCATACTGCTCCTGACGAGCACTCTGATGGTAACTTTCCATCACGTCTTGGTGCATCTCAAAAGGGTAGAAATCTTCATATGACTTTTGGAGCTTGGCTGTCATTGTGGCCATCATGATACATGCCACCTTAGTAGCATCTCTCTCATGTGTCCTGAATTCAGCGATCTCCTCAGGAGTAGGAGTAGACTCATCAAGCTCTTTTAACTCCTTATCGAGGACATATTACTTTTCCTCATAACGAGTAACCATCCTGATGTTCCTAATCCAATCCATGAAGTTGGAACCATCAAAGATGACCCTCCCACAAAGATTCATGAGAAAGAAAGAACCAGTTGGGTTAGAGCCTGAAGCATTAGCGTTGGAAGACATCTGAAAGAAGAAAGCAAGTTTAGATTAGATATATAGAATCCTTAATAAGACACCAAAATGTAATATTAAGGATAGGACCCAATCATAATATATTATACTTAGAAGAGGGATGCCGTAATCTAAGTAATAATATATTTGAAAGGTAGGTGAATGACGATTCACCAATTTCCACCATGAAAAACAAAATGAATTATTAGGTTTTAATTGGATTTGAAATTCCTAGATTCTTTTGAGATTCATTGAACTTTTCAATGGCATGTTTCAATCTCGATTGTGCCCTTCAAGTTTTGTGACTGGGATGCCGAGGATCACAAAACAAGGTGTGAATAACCATGCTAATTCACTTGGTACCCTTAATATTATCACCTAATCAATGTGTCGGTTAACCACACACACTCCATTGATCTATGACAAACATTAAGTCACCCTTCGTGATCCTTACTAGTCCAAGTTAGTGTGCCGGTTAACCACACACGCTCCACCAACGACTTCGTAAGGTACAAAGTGTGAATTCCATGGACTAGCACCATGTTCACATTTTTCCTAAAATAACTAAGATTGGGAATTAAAAGGTTTAGTTACTTTATAATAATCATTATACTTTTAATGAGGATTTAAAGTCATTGTCCTACTCGTTCGGCTAACGACCCTCCACCAGTCAAGCAAGCGGTGGGTGAGAGTGGACACCCATTAAGTTGCCATTTTATAGGCAACAACCTTATACCCACCTTATAGACTGGCTTTGTGAATGAGGCCTACTAACGGTAGAACGACTTATTCTTATACATATATATAATAATTAACCATTAATGTTATAAATAGTATAAGGGTTGAATTTTAACTATTAAAACTCTAAGGGTTGGAATTAAAGTTTATTAATGTGTGTGAAACATTACAAATTCCAAAACTTGAGGGCAAGTTTTGTAACTATCCAAAACTTTTCATTTCATAACTTATGAATTAAAGGACCATAAAAATGAAGACTCTTCATTTTCATGTAACTTATGTGTTTAAATGTGTGTGTTAAAGAAAGTGACCTTTGGATATCCATAACTTGAGGACAAATTATGGACTCCATTAAAACACATAAATGATCAAGAATTAATTCTAAACAATTCAACAAATAATTCCTATCATCTTCTAAATTCATAAGAACATGAACATGATCATCAAAATTTCAAAAATTATATGAACACATAAAAATCATGGAATTTTGATATATGCTATTGTAAATGGATTAGAACAACCATTGCACCATCTAAAACAAGTTTTAAAACACCAAAACAGTTTAGGGTAATGTATCTAGTCCATTTCCAGCAGCTAAAGTCGAAAATCTGCACTCTATGGCTCCTACTCGTCGAGTTCATGAACCTACTTGGCGAGTAGGTTGAAGATACACATGAACTCGGCGAGTCCCCCCATGGACTCGACGAGTTCATCAGGCAGACAGCAAGTTTTTCGACTTTTTCAACTATTTTGCATCAAGTATCAAACAAGCAAGCCTAGGCTCTGATACCACTGTTGGGTTTTGAGCAATCTAACACTTCCTAAGTGTGCATGCAACCCTAATAAACCTTGGATCTATGTTTGTCTAAATACATGCAAAATAATATTTTCCAAGGTTCATAACCTATCTAACATGGCATGGGGTACTTTTAAACATAAAAGAGTTAGAAGAGATTACATACCTTTTTGATGAGTTTGATTCTTGAGGAGTTTCAGGGCCAAGCACCAATAATGTGAATGCCTCAAATGGAATCACAAATCACCACAAACTCTTGGAAAACTTTGAGAGAGTATACGCACTTGTAATTTTTCAGCCACACACAAGCACACACACTCTAGTTCACTAGTTCCCATTTCATGCATCATAAGCATGCTTATATAGTGTGCATGGTTAGGGTGAAACCCTAATAACCTATGACCTTTCCTTTTCCAAGGATCCATGGGTTAAAAGCTCCATGGATCATCCATGGACTTCCATACAAGCCTAGCCCATTAACAAATGAGTATTAGCCCACACTATATAAAATTGATAGCCCACAACCTAATTAGTCTTCCTTTTAATCTCTAAATTAATTCATAATTAATTTAAGACTAAGACTAATTAAATAACATAACTTCATATTAATATATTATAACTTATAATATATTAATAAACATATGTGTATAACTCTCATAAAATTATCCATAAATAGTTCGGGTGAAGTGCAACCCAAATAGACCATGTCGGGTCGGGTCAAGTATATACCAAATAAGTTATGGACTTAGACACTTTATCCAACAACTAGATGGTGTGGCTGAGAGGCGTAATCGAACCTTGTTGAACATGGTTAGTTCCATGATGATTCTAGATTTGCTAGAAATTTCATTCAGGGGGTATGCCTTAGAGAATGTCGACCATATCCTTAATATAGTCCTTATCAAAAAGGTTGCCAAAACACCTCACGAGATGTGGACTGGTAAAGTTCCCAATCAGGACTACATCAAGATTTGGGATTGCGAGGCTTTCATGAGGCGCGAGAATCACGATAAGCTCAAACCTCGAATTGAGAGGTGTATTTTCATCGGTTACTGCCACAAATCCTTTGGTTACCTCTTCTACAGACCCAATGATAATGTCGTCTTTGTAACAAGGAGGGAAGTCTTTTGCAAGAGAGAGTTAATAAGCCAAGGAAACAGTAGGAGGCAGATTGACCTTTAAGAAATTAAAGAGTCAAGTGGTGAAGGAACCTCAAACCTTAGCAATCAACCTGAGGAGTAAACTCCTATTGATCCGACTGACGAGTCTATACCTCTAAGGCGTTCCAGGGGAGTTTGGAATGCACCTGAGCATTACTATGGTTTCCATATTACCGCAGAAGGTGATATACTAATCAGTGATAGCACACTGGTAAGTTAGGATGAACCTAACAGCAGCACAGATTCCATGGCAGACCCTTAGGCTGCTAAATGGAAAGAGGCTATGGACAGCGAGATACAGTCCATGTATGACAATCAAGTTTTGAACTTGGTTAACAATTTACCAGGTCGTAGGATAGTCGGGTACAAATGGATATTAAAGAAGAAGACCAACATGGATGGTAATGTACACACTTATAAAGCACGACTGGTTGGAAAGGCCTTTCCTCAAACTTCGGGAGTTGATTATGATGAGACCTTTTCACCAGTAATGAAAATTAAGTATATTAGGGTTATGTTAGCCATTGCTGCATTTCATGATTACGATATATGGCAAATGGATGTCAAAGCCGCTTTCCTTAATGGAAGGTTTGCTGAGGGTATTTACATGAGTCAGCCAGAGGGTATTGTTAGTAAAGAGTACCCTAATAGAGTGTGTAAGCTTGAGAAATCCATTTATGGATTGAAACAAGCACCTCGCAGATGGAATCTTTGTTTCGATTAGAAAGTCAAAGAGTTTAACTTTTCGAGGAGCGAAGGCAAATCTTGTGAATATGTCAAGGATAGTGGGAGTATAGTTAGGTTTTTGGTACTGTATGTGGATGACATACTACTCATAGGAAATGATATCCCAACTCTACAGGAAGTGAAGTCCTGGCATGGTAAGTGTTTCTCTATGAAGGACCTTGGAGAAGCTGCCTATATCCTAGGGATAAGGATCTTGAGAGACAGGAGTCAAAGACTAATTGGACTTAGTCAGAGTACCTACTTGGATAAGGTGTTGAATAGGTTCAGCATGTAGAATTCTAAGAAATGAGAGTTACCTATCCAGAGTAACGCTAGATTGAGTAACACTCAGAGCCTAAGTACAGAGGCTGAGATAACTGAAATGAGTCGAGTATCATATGCTTCCACTGTAGGCTCGATCATGTATGCTATGACTTCTACTCTTCCTGATGTAGCCTTTTCATTGAGCATGGTCAGTAGATACCAGGGGAACCCTGGCAAGGCTCACTGGACTGCGGTAAAGAACATTCTCAAGTACCTATGGAGGACTAAGTATTGGGTCCTTACCCTCAGTGGGAGTGATGACTTGATAGTAGTAGGGTATAGTGATGATAGCTTCTAGACTGATAGGGATAATTTCCGCTCTCAGTCAGGCTGGGTCTTTACCTTAAACGGAGGAGCAATTACTTGGAAAAAGTTCCAAGCAAGAGACACTGGCTGATTCAACTTGCGAATCAGAGTACATAGAAGCAAGTCAGGCAACAAAAGAGGCTATATGGCTAAATAAATTCATTGGAGACCTTAGAGTTATACCAGCTATAAAGGAGCCTATGGAAATTTTCTATGATAGTGAAAGTGTAGTTGCCTTAGCCACGGAACCAAGGGATCACAGAAGATCTAGACACATTGACAGAAAATACCATTTTATCAGACATCGGATAGAAGAAGGACTCCTTGTGGCAAATAGGGTATCATAGGATGTGAACCCAGCAGATGCCTTCACGAAGGGACTGGGTAGGGTTAAGCATCGTCAGTATGCGAGGCGTATAAGGCTAAAGTATGATATTGGTTTTAGAAATTAGATAGTTTTTTGAAATTTGTAAAGTGTAATTTACATTTGATGAGAAATAAAAATTGTTGTTTATTTATATGTATAAGTGTTTCTATCTTTTTTCAATTGTTTACTATCATTTCAATTTGCATGTTTTGACTTCCAGAATAAATATGTTATAGTATATCATATTATTCAAAAACTCCACAGTCGGTTATATGTCGGAAGTAGATACGAATCAAGACTGTCATGAGTTAGCTTGTATATGTCTAAAGTTGTTGGACATAACAACTGTTGCCACATCACTCATGAGTGTTGAGAGAAAAACTTTGAGACACACTTGAACAAAAACGGTTAGAATAAGTATATAGCGGAATATTTAATCTCAAAGGATCTGTTAGCTCAACAATAATATTAATAGTTAAAAGTTAGTGAGTTAGATGCAGAAAGTAAGTAATGTGAATGACAGCAATTGTTATATCAAGAATACACGTAAGTTGATTCATAACTTGGAATGTATTCAAACCAATGTTAGTAGGTGAGATCAATCTTAGTGAATAAGTCACAATGACTTGCTCGGAAGAAAGATTATGATCAGATATGATAGTAAGAAGTGAGAGAGGACAGAATTTCTAAGATAAGTAGTAAAGATAATTGAAGATGCGTATATGATTCAGAACAAGTGAGCTCTATTTATAGAGACTCAAGCATTACAAAAGATAACTCTCTAGAAGTAGCCATGCAAGGCATACCGGAATATAGAAAGTGTAAAGAAAAGACAAAATAGAAAAAGTACAAAAACTTGTTGTCTTCTGACTTCGGATGATTGCGATAGAAGCTTTCATTGCGGTAATAAGTTGGCTGCGGTTCTAAGAAAGTTCAAGAGGGTCACTTTCAGTGTTCTAAGAATTTCCCCCTAAGTGACCTCTTTAACTTTTATCACTTATCAAGATGGAGATGCTTGATTAGGATCCACCAAAACTTCCTAACACTTTCTAACCAAGTGATCCTCCTTAGAATTTCATATTTGACTTCGGGAGTGGTATATTTTGACTTTTCAACTGCGGTCCGATAGATGTCAAGCTGCTTCTTTGTTAGATGATGTATAACAGAAGTAGGAATGAAATATTTGACATTATCAGTTTTCCTTTTGAAGATGACACCGAGTTCAGGGAAGTTGGATGCACCTAAGGGTCTTACTTCAAAGACTTCGGAGGGCATCGGAGCTGGATCAAGTAGAGGTAATTCATGCTTCTTCGCAATGGTGGGATAGATATCTGCATCGATTTTAGCAAAATCGCATATAGTATCCATCAAAAAACTGTTGACTCTATCAAGTGCAATTTTCATCTTCAGATACTTCTCAGCCTTGCCATGGAACACTCTTGCAATGAGGAAAATCTCCTCCGGATTCATGCAAGGAAAATCAGCTTGGTTCCAGACATAATCTTGTTCCCTTCAGGTTAGAGTGTACTGGAAAAACTCTTCCTTCATGAATTTTCTGACTTTGTAGTTCACAACTGCAGGTGGTCGATCATTTAACCATATGTGCTTAAAGGAAGAGGAATGCTTTGCATGGAATTGAGATAGCCTCTCAAATTCCATAGGAAATCGTTTGGCATCCGGAAGTCTTTGATCAAATGGCTCAAATACAGTGAAGTATTTGGCATTGGGTGAGATGGGGATATCCCAGTAACCATCAGTAGGAGGCTCAACATATGTAAGATGAGGAACGTATTCTTCATCTAGCAGTCTTCGGTGGGGATTAACCCAAGAACTGATAAGAGTTTCATCCATTACTGTGTCAAATCCGCATAGCCTCTAGATCTCTTCACCAAGTTTGGATGCCCTCCAGTCTTTCTTCATTTGGACAGTGGTAGGAGAATCTGTTGAGCTTGGAGATGACATATGTTCCTCAAGATGTTTGAAGTGCGGGGGAGTTTCAGGTTTCTCCGGAATGTGAGGCGCAGTGTGAGATGATGGTTGCGGTGAGGGAACTTTGCTAGTGATGATGGGGGGGGGGGGGGTTTGATGTGGTGAAATTGATTGCTGAGATTGACGAACTTGATCTGATTGATGAGATTGATAGGCTTGATCATCTTCACTTCCCCCTCTTGAGGAAGTTAAAACCGGAGCTTCCTCAAGCCATTTCCGAAGGCCATCAATTGTGGAGAAGGCCTCCTGAAATTGAGCCTTGATAGCATCTGTGAGTTGTTGATTGGTTGGAGAGGAGGATTTGAACAGCAGGCGATGAATCTCCTTAGCGAGTTGAAGGATTTCAGGGCCATGAAAGTTGGTTGTTAAGGATCGTTGAAGATGATTGATGGTAGAGTTAAGAACCGAGATGGTAGACTCATAAGCGGTATGAGTTTCATCTATTAACTTCTGAAACTGAGAGGCTTGATCTTTGATAGCGGTTTAAAGATCATTTTTGATTGTGGTGACTTCTGAGATAAGACGTTCAGTGGCATCCATGAAATCTTTGTGGTCTGCTTTGCGATTGTGGTCGAGGGACCGGATTCCTATTTCGACTTTTAAAGAGATGCGCTCCGCAGCCAGTCGTTCTATTGCTTCCAGCCTTTAAATCCTTTCTATCAATGATTGTGGTCCAGGAACATCCTCTGGTTGCGGTTGAGTTGGCTTGACCGCAACCAGGATTTGATGGACTTTGGCTTGGAGAGATAGAAACTTTTTTCTTGTTACTGCGTTCTTCTTCTTCTTTTTGGGCTTGGAGGTGGAGTGGTGAGAACCACTTGATTCTTCACCGTCATCGAACATCAGTAGATTGTCGTCAGAAGGAGAGGGTTTATTTACCTCTTGTACGTCATCATCATCAAGACCGAAGGTAGGAGCTGAGCTGATTGCGATCTCAGGACCTTCGTGTTGTAATGTTTCAAGAACCGTAGTGGAAGGAACTTGGGAGGTTTGCGGGGCCGCAGATGCTGCTTGAGCTTTGAGGAGTGAATCGGCCATCTGAGACATCTAGTCTTGAATATGAAGAATCCATGATACAGTATAAGCATTGTTGATTGCATCAGCCCAATACTTAGCAATCATCTGAAGTTCTCGTTCCTTCTGTTGTTGCTGTTTGATTTGTTGATCCTTTCGGGCTTGGAATGCCCTTCGAAAGGCAGCATATTTCTTGATTTCAGCATTAGTAGTTGGTTGATACTGACTCCATGAATCACTTGAATCGTCTCCATCAATTCTTTGAGTGCGCACCAAGGTGTCCCTTGGGTTCACGGATCCTTACACATGTGTGCTCACCGTGCCTAAACCACCTGTAATTGATGGAAGCAAAGTAGGATTTCCGAAGCTTCCTTGGTCTCCGTGACCCATGGTCACATTTGGCCTCGGCTCCGTTCTGGCAAAGGCTGATGAGGTGCCCTACGGATGGTCAGGTGTTTGAAGTGTTTGGGATATGTTCAAGAGGATGGATTCTAACTCCTCGGGGGAAACGAAATGCAGTCGGGAAGCCCTAGAGACCTTAGGGCGATGACCAGATTTATCTACTTGAGATATAATTGGGGGGCGGGGGGTATCTCCACGTTCAAATGATGATGATGATGAAACATGCTCACTTGATGAGCTTGAGTGGAACTCGATTCTGGTGTAGAATGGATTTGCGGGTATCCCAATGACTACCGAAGCCTTTTGAGAGGCTGAGGTATGAGTCGGTTTACGCATTTGGCTAGAGGTTTCGGTTGTTTTTTGTTTCTTGAGGATACAGATTGGTTGCCTATCCTCATCAGAGTCACTGATAGATATGGTTTCGGAAGGTTTTGTTTTACGTTTCTTAGAGGGCGAGGTTGGTTTGGGAGCATCCTTCTGTGGTGTTCTATGTTTCCTTTTGGATGCCAATTTCTTTCTTCTTTGAGAAAGATTAGATAAGGTAGTGGTAGAGGTGACTGCGGCACCTTCAGGGTTAATGATTGTGGATGGAAGAGGTGGGGTACAAGGGTATGGGGCAATACCCTCCGTAGCCTCAATATGGTCTGAGACATCAGTAGTCTTCGGACCAAGAGTAGAGAGAATATGGGTGGGAAGCCTGCGGATTGGTCAAAAAACAGTTTGATCGGATAAAGGAGTGTACCTTTTGAGAACTTTTGTAGCAATAAGATTGGTGTCATTGCCCACGGTGATGCCTGCATCGGCGTGAAGATCCAGGATGCACAGTGACTAGAACCTAGGAAAGGTAAGTTCTATTGGGTTTTCCTTGCGGTGTTCCGTAGGGATGTATTGAATGAATTCATCACATAGGATTTATCCATAATTTACATCATGCCCTATGAATATGCTCCAAAACAACTCAAGGAGCTTAAGCCCCATATTGTCGGTTCCTCCGCTTCTGCCGGATAGGCTTCGAATGATGAAGTGGCACACATATTACCATACTGCGGGCAATTGATTTTTCTTGAATTCACCGATACCCTTGATTCTTTTCTGGTATCCCATTTGGTATAGAGAAGCAGTGATATCCACCATTGATGGAGAGAAGAACTTGATGGTCGGATGAACTAGTAGATTGATGGACCTTAGAAATTTCTCCTTGGTCAGAATGACCAATGCGTCATTCACGAGATTGAGATGCACTTCTTGAGGGTTTTAAAGTGGTCGATATGCCGAGAAAGCACATTTGAACAAGGTTGAAATTGGTACGATTTCTGTAAATGCATCAAAAGGTCCAAATAAAGGGTGATTCTTGAGGAACTTGATCATGAGCTTGATGGGAGCTTTGTATGAAGGATGATCTTCAAATACAGCTCAGAAATTGCTTGAAGCGATTGAAGGAGAGTCTGAACCTATTGGATTCATTGAACCAGAAGCCTTAGATTGTTTCTTAGATACTCCTGATTTCACCATTGCTGAAGATTGAGGGTGTTTGAGGATGAAGAAAAGACACATAGTTCTTGAAGGTTTTGAGAGGAATTGATCGATATTCTGAAAGCGTAAGGTGAAAAAAAAGAAAAAGGTGGGTTTATAAAGAGGAAAGTAAATAACCCTGGGTAAAAGGATAGAATAGGGTAAAACAACGATTGGTTTTTTTTGGTGGACTCTATGGATTTTAGAGTAAATCTCAGCCACAAAATTGGAAATGGTTGAAAAAGATTTTGGGGATTTTGTAAAAACGGCTTGCATTTAATGAAGGGGAAGACGTGGGTTATCACGTCTGGTAATCGTGTGGAGGAAGAAAAAGTTGGTGGAATGGATGGGACAATCGGGTTATAATGAAAGGATGGGTTAAGGTTTAAAAAAAGTTCTTTTTGTCATCATACCTAAAATAGGTCTGACACAAAAAGTTTTAAGAAAAAGATGTGACAGTTTCTCAAGGAATGTTTTTTTTATTTAATGTAATATTCAATGACAAGTCATTAAATAGCACGTCATTATTCAAACATTAAATCGCACACCATCTTTGTGGATTGGAAATGGTACTACGGTTGGACACATTGTTGTGGTTGAAAACTTCATTTCGGTTGAGAGTGTGATTGCGGTTGAGAACATCATTGCGGTTGAGAAACGTCATTGCGGTTGAGAACGTCATTATGGTTAGGAGAATAACTGCAGCAGAAAGAGCTGGGGAGAACACTTGAATAGAGAGTTGGTAAGACAAACAATAGAGACTAGTGAAAGATAGATGTAATATGTGGTTGTGGTGTATAGACTGCTGTGCAATGTATGCATCGAGACCACTTATTACAAGTTTCTATCACTCAGAACCGTAATGGGGATCACAAAGGTCTGCGGTATCTATCAATTCAAGAAGAATTGAGGATCCGGGTTCATCATTCCTAACATTTGTAAGAATGTGTTGAGTCTTGTGAAGTCGAGAGCTTTTGTGAACACATCAGCAATCTCCTCATGAGTAGGACAAAGATAAGTTCAATGTTACCTTTCAAGATGTGATCTTTGATGAAATGATACTGTAGTTCAATATGTTTGGTCTTGGAGTGCTGAATTGGATTGTGAGAAATAGCAATGGCACTTTTAGAGTCGCAGTAGATGGGTATCCGCAGCATTCTATAACTGTAGTCTAAGAACTGTGTCTTCATCCAAAGGACTTGGGAACAGCAGCTAGTTGCGACCACGTATTCTACTTTTGCGGTAGATAACGAAACACAACTTTGTTTTCTCGAGGACCAGCTGACAAGTCTTCCTCCTAAGAATTGGCATCCACCAGATGTACTTTTTCGATCAAGTTTGCATCCGGCGTGATCCGCATCAGTAAATGCTTGAAGACTGAAGTCATTGTCTGCGGGGTACCATAGACCCAGAGATTTTCTTCCTTTTAGGTACCGAAGAATTTGTTTGGCTACGGTCATGTGTGACACTTTTCGGTCAGTCTGGTACCTTGCACACACACCGGTTGCGAAGACAATGTCAGGTTCGCTTGCGGTGAGGTACATTAGCGAACCAATGATAACTCTATAAGTCTTGTGATCCATAGATTCACCAGAGGGATCAGCAGAGATCTTATATCTGAAGGCCATAGGGACCTTAGCAGAAGAATAGTGGTCCATAGAATAGTTCTTCAGAAGTTCAGTGGTGTCTTTCTCTTGATGAATGAATATTCCTTGCTAACTTTGTTTGACTTGGAGACCTAGAAAGAAGTTAATCTCTCTATTCATGCTCATTTGAAATTTTTTTGTCATGAGCTTAGCAAATTCATCCACCATGCCTTGATCAGATGACCCAAAGATGATATCATCCACATATATTTGTACAAGCATAAGGTGAGTCCTGTTTGCTTTTCTAAATAGTGTGGGATCAATCACTCCTCTTTTGTATCCTGAAGAGACTAAGAATTCAGAGGGAGTTTCATACCAAGCTCTAGGGGCTTGTTTCAGACCGTAGACAGTCTGAAGCTTGTAACAGTGATCAGGGAACTCGATACTTTCAAATGCAGGAGGTTGTTGATGATAAACCTCTTCTTTTAATTCCCCATTGAGAAAAGCACTTTTGACCTCAATTTGATGTACCTTGATGTTTTTGTGAGAGGCACATGCTAAGAAGATTCTGATTGCTTCCATTCTAGCTACCGGAGCGTATATCTCATCGTAGTCAACACCTTCTAGTTTACTATATCTTTTAGCAACTAGCCTTACCTTATTTCTGATAACCGCACTAGATTCATCTAACTTGTTCTTGAAAACCCATCTTGTACCAACAATAGTATGACCTTGTCGAATGGGAACAAGTTGCCACACTTTGTTTCTTTCAAATTCTTCCAGTTCTTCTTGCATTGCAGAAATCTAATCTGGTTCCAATAAGGCTTCTTTGATAGATCGAGGCTCGACTGCGGACATAAATGCTGCATAGTGATAATGATCAGATAAATCTTTGGCAGATCGAGTTTGGATCCCTGCGGACAGATTGCCAATAATTTGACCTGGTGGGTGATCCTTCGTCCATACGTGTAGACGAGGCATCAGATGATCAGCAGCTGCGGTAGAAGGAATGTTTTCAATATCAGAGGTTGCTTCGGCTGGGAAAGCAAGTTCCCCCTGGATTTGAGAGTAGCATGCTGAGTCATCCTGACTTGTTGGAGTAAGAGAGACATTTTCTTTGATAGATTCCCCATGGATTGTTGAAGGGATTCTATCTGGAACCTGATAGGGTTCCCCCTGGACTGCGGATGAGTGAGTGACAATTCTTTGATTGGTTCGAGTATCAATATTCTCTATGAGTTCATCATTCGAATCCGAAGATACGTTTGATGGTAATACTTCTCTACTGGTAAGAATTTGAACAACATCAATTACTGGAACCTCGATGGGTGCGGCTAGATCTGGAGTAGAGCTTTACCCCTCAACCGGAGAGGTGGAAGGATTGAGTGATACTGCTTCGGATGGAGATGGTCCAGAAATTTCTGCATGTTGTTGTTGAGCTGCTAGAGATGCAAGAACTTCTGATAGTTTTGTCGTTTCAATAGGTTCGAAGAGATCATCATAATTGACTTCTACTAGATTTAAAGGACCAGAAGAGGCAAGAATGTCACATTCCATGATTGTAGTGGTTTCAGTGGATGAAACGCATCGCGGATGTGAGAATCATCGAATTTCACATCGAAGCTTTCAATGATCAGCCTTGTACGTCTGATAAGCACTCGATAAGCAACCTTGTTAGTGGAATAACCCAGAAAGATGCCTTCATCAGACTTAGGTGCAAATTTATTAAGGTGATCTCTGTTGTTGATCACGAAACATCTACATCCAAAGATATGAAAGAAACGAACATTCAACTTGCAGTTGTTAGGACCTTCGTAAGGTGTTTTGTTGAGACGTTTGCACACAATG
The DNA here is from genome assembly GCF_002870075.4 of Lactuca sativa. Classification (NCBI taxonomy): domain Eukaryota; kingdom Viridiplantae; phylum Streptophyta; class Magnoliopsida; order Asterales; family Asteraceae; genus Lactuca; species Lactuca sativa. Next base: position 18,336,523 of record NC_056624.2, read on the forward strand.
CTTCGGTTTTGGACAAAGCAAGCAGTTGCTACCGCTTCAGCCTAGAAGTAGAGAGGAAGATAGGCGAAGTTAATCATGGATCTGGCTGCTTCTACTAATGTGTGGTTTCTTCGTTCGAGGACACCATTTTGTTGCGGAGTGTAGGGTGCTGAGAAGTTGTGAGAAATACCCTTGGACACCAAGAAACTGTTGAGGACATGATTAGTGAACTCGGTTCCATTGTCACTACGGATGCGTCTGACTGGAAGCTTGATCTGAAGTTCTATTTCTTTGATAAAGTTTATGAGAATTTGCGGTGTTTTTTATTTGAGTCTGAGAAAGAAGACCCATGTGAAGCGAGTGAAGTCATCAACAACAACCGGTATGTATTTCTTGTGGTGGAGACTGGCTACAGTTGAAGGACCGCAGAGATCCATGTGTAATAATTCCAAAGGTTCTGAAACAGACGAATCCATTATCAGAGGGTGACTTGCTTTGACTTGTTTTCCACATTCACAGGCTGGACAAAGAGTATCGTTGCTGAATTTGAGAATAGGAAGACCGCGTACAAGTTCTTCAGTGACCAGATTGTTGATGTATCTAAAGATGAGATGAGCTAGCTTGCGGTACCATAGCCAGCTGAATTCAGATACATATTTAAAAAGAAAACACAGATTCGGTTTACCAATGATGAGAGAGATATCCAGAGGATACATTGTGCCTTCGGAGCGAGACTTAATTAAGCAAGTGCTTCTATCACCCGTCATTATGTAACATAATTGATCATCAAATTCCACTCGATGGCATGCCTTACATAGTTGGCCAACACTAATGAGATTGTGTTTAAGGCTTTCTACATACTCAACCTTCTGAATGGAAAAGTTCCCCGTGGTGAGAACACCGTAGCCTCGTATGATGCCATTTGCATTGTTTCCAAAAGTGACATTTCCACCATTGCATATAGGCCTGAAATCCCGAAGGTATTCTAACCTTCCTATCATGTGCAAGGAGCAGGAACTGTCGATCAACCATTCTTCTTCTTGATCCTCCTTGCACAAAGCCTATAAAAACTAAGTTGTTAATTTGGTGACCCAAGTGAGTTTGGAGCCCGAGGTCACATGCGAGGTGTTAATCGATGCATGATGCGAGGTGGCAGAGACAGGTTTTAAGTCAACTTTCAAACCTAGTCCTGGGTGTTTGAAGTTCTTGTTGGATTTTGAGCATTCTAACACTCCTAAGTGTACATGCAACCCTAAATACCTTGGATCTATGTTTTCTCTATTATACATGCAAATAAGAACTTCCAAGGTATTATCCTAATCTAGCATACAAAACAATGACTATAGCAAGATAGAATACATACCTCTTTGGAGTAGAAAGTCTTCATGAAGCTAGAGTGCCTAGTGCCCCAAGTGTGACACCTCAAATGGAATCACAATCATCAAAACACTTGGAATGACTTGAGAGAAAACCCACACTTCATGAAATCGGCTAGCCCTTCTAGTACACCCACTAGTGACCGATTTTGGTGAATAATATGATGCTTATATAGTTTTACAATTAGGGCAAACCCTAATTGTCATGACTTTCCATTTCCTTGGATCCATGGGTACAAATACACCATGGAGCATCCATGGACCATCCTATGGGTTTTAGCCCAACTTGATTATCCATGGAGCATTAGCCCATTATACAAGTATGGATGATTTACACAATCAACCCATATATTTAATTAGTCTTCTTTTGATCACTTAATTAATCCTAGATTAATTCTTGATCAATACTAATTAAATAATCTTATTATTCTTATTATTAATATACTAGAACTTATAATATATTAATAACCATAAGTGTCTTATTTCTCTCATTCAAGTGCATGATGGTATGCAACCCAAATGGACCATGCCGGGTCGGGTCAAGTCTTACCAAATATAGTTATGGACTTAGACATTAATCCAACAGTCTCCCACTTGGATAAGTCTAAAACTATTATTGCGTATGACTTCAGGAACCAACTGGCAATCGTAACTCTCAAAAGCTTCTGTCGAACTCTGACCTTGTAGATGAACTCTGACCTTTGTCAGTGACTTGTCCATTAGATAAGGGATCATATATTCCTCCATTCTAGATATCATATGGACTGAGACATGGATTATAATCATTCTCTCTGTCCATTTGTTGTTTCCCGATTTCCGATTTATGACGACTGACTAATTGAACAAATCAAATCAGTCCTGGCCCGGCCGAGCACTTCCATTTGTCATCATCAAATCATCGAGGGGCCCACAGATATCACTTTTATCCCGAAGGTAAAAGGAACGGATAAACTTCGACTCATATGGCTTGTTCTACTACTTGTTGAATCATACACAAAAGCACGTTTTATAGCACCGAGTTACCAAATGCGGTTTCGTGCAATCAATGTACTATCAACTCATAGTAACAACTCATATCTCTAGGTTTGAAGAATATAAGATATTATCGTCTCATGATCACTCGTGATAAAATCCATGAAGTGATTCCAATGAGCGCGGGTTGAATCCAATACTCAGAACTTATGAGCACTCATGAGTGTTGTAGCCTTGTCCAACACCTTAGACCTCTACAAGCCAACCCATGACAGTCTTAATTCATATCTACTTCCAACATATGACCGACTGTGGATGGTTTGAATAACTTAGTCATTCCGGAAGAATAACCTAGTTTATTCGGGAAGTCAAAACATGCAAAGTGAAACACAATAATAATTGAATCCAATATGGTATCAACTCTTTGAACATAAATAAAACACCTTTTTATTTATCACCATATGATTACACATTATTCATTGTATACTGTTTCAGCTATCAACTTTATTCTTGAATTTAAAACAATAGTTGTCCCATGCTCCAAGCATGTACACTATGTTTTCTTAAACACTAGTCATGCCACACACCAAGTATGCATACTATGTTTGTCTATGATCTTTACTTTGTGAACTAGATCAATTGAACATAACTTCAATGATTCTCTTTTCACACCCCCAAATCCTTACTGCAAATGCAAGAATTCCAAATTCATGCCATTTACTGAAATCTGTTAGATTCTAAACTTATATGCATTGATCCTCTTGTAATGATTATGCACAAAGTCAGAAAGACTTGACAACAATCATTACAGAGTATTCCAAAGGAGATCAGCTCCTTGGAAACATCCTTCTTGCATTAAGTTTCCTTAATCTTACACAGAGTGAAAATTCTAACTTTGAAACATTTCCAGATTCCATTTTGACTATCACTTCTAAACAAGAGTTGCCTCCTTACAGATTATGTCAATATGGTCCTTCCAGAATTATCACTATACTTCCAACTGTCCTTGAGCAACCAATCTTTGGTAAACCTTAGATTGTCCTTGACAATTGTTTAATCCTTTTAGTCATATCCAGTTCTAAACCTTTTCCCTTCTTAATGCCCCAGGCATTTGGAAAATTTTAGAACGGATGATTATAGCACATGTAATCGATCCTATATCCGAAGCATATGGGACACGATTCATGATGTCTTACATAAAGACTAAACCAGTCTTTTGCTATAATATTTCCATTTCAATTTGCCAAGTTCTCATAATTCAGATTATGAAAAGGGATGCCGTAATCATAATCGAATTTTAGAACGCAAATAATGGACCCATATACAGAATTTCCTTATGTTGAGCCATTCCAACATGAAATTCATATATATCCTTGACTAAATGATTAAAACCTCAGATCTAAACCTTATAGATTTGATATGAAGTATAATTTCCTCTCCCTTAATTATAGCAAAACAACTTTTTCCCAATTAAAATTTTTGTTTTCTATAATTAACATTGCTAACTTGCAATACTTATCATAATTATCATGCTCCCACTAACATGATGATTATTAGCATAACACTTATGCTCCCACTAGCTTTGACATGTACTCAGAAATCAGCTGACTTTCTTACCAAAGTTCAGATTTCTGATACTAGATTGTTTTGATAAAGCTGTATGAAAATCATACACCTTCCCTTAGATAGCACACTTGTGAGTCTAAACAATTATGCAGAGGTATGCCGTAATCAAAATGGTTAGACCTTTTTGCCACTTCTCACAAGTCCATATTAGTGTGCCGGTTAACCACACGCGCTCCACTAACGACTTTAAGAATGCAAATATCACAATTGCTATCTAGCTAAAATCTACTTAGTGAAAGTGTTTCCTCACCATCATTTTCATGAATCGGAGAGAAACCTTATGACACTTAGATTTATATGGTGTATGAGTTCCTACCCATATGAATTTGTCAAACCATAATCACAAGACAAAGATAATGACAAATCCAAAACCATATGGATTAAACTCAATCTTAACTTCTTGCCACCTGGCAGCTCAAGGGCCAGCCATTGCTTCCAAGTTGTTATGCAACAAACTGAGAACTCTAAGAACTCATATGCAAAGCCAACTTTAACTGGAATGGGCACAGATATGTCAACACGATAGGTTATAAACCTCAAGTCGTGTGCTAGCGAAGAACTTCAGGTTTTATTCTTGATTATTTCTTGAGACTTTCAAGACCTTTAAGACTCCCACTGTCCTCTTGACATATAAGACTCCCTTGTCAAACATCCAAGAGATAGTGCGGATTCTAATCAAGAAAAACACTTTACCCAATTGGCCTAAGTTGGTCTTTGTTTTATCCAAAACATCACAACTTACCAATTTCAAATGTACAAGAGTAGAAAAACTTTTACTCTTACATTTGACAAGTGTTTTAACCTTCTTTTGAGACATGTCACTCAAATTACAATCTTGGAGTATGACTCTAAGACTTGTATTGGAACGAAGTATGACTCATCTTCTTGATTTAACCACTTCAACAATTCAAGATCCCTCTTCTTAGTCATAAGAATGCACTAAGATTTCCTTAGAGAACTAATTGTGCTATGGTTTCTTAATCATTAAGATGATCACAAAAACTGATACTAAAGTACTCTCCCATCTTTTCAGATTTGAGAAACTTTTATCCTTCTGCCTAAATTGATTCTTCTTATTCGTTCTGCCTTACATTGGAACCTTTTCCAATGTCTCAGAGTTACACTTAAGCTTGTAAGTATAATCATATTTACTGAACTTAAGTAAATCATGACGAATAGTCTTATCAAACTTTTTGTGGTGGACTTGACCAGTGCACAAGAATGTGTACTCGATCCCTTAGTCCTTTACTTGATTCACACATCCATGTGAACAAGTAATTAGTCTTAATTTTCCAAAACTTGAAAGTTCTCATTCATCATGCTATACAACTTGCATGATTCCAAGTTCCGGTCCAATTGAACCTTGGATGATGAGAATCTTTCCTTATTTGGTAAATTTAGACATTACCACAAATGAAAGAATCAATTTCATATTTCCACTCTTGCTCTTAACGGAATTATATAAGCAACAATTTTTCCTCAAATGCCATCGTAAGGATATTTTAAAATAAAATCAAAAAATTCTCTTTTATTTTAAAACTTTGCGGAAAAAACTTATCCTTACAATCCATATGAGAACTTGTTGTTATCTATTCCTAGGCAATATCTCATAACTCCTAAGAAGTAGCTCAAGAATCCGATTTTTCAAACTATGCGATAGAAATCCATCTACGCGATCAGATTCAGCATATTCTTTCTTTAAGTTTCTTCACTTTTTTTCCTTTGAATCTTAAAACATCTCCATGTGACCCAGTCACATCATGTATCAAGAATCTCAGAATAGAAACTTAACAGAGTTAGATAGTGGAATTTACCTGAAGTAGAGTCAAACTTATTGACTTTAACATCCTTAGGTAAATTTGGCAGCTTCGCAACCAATGCCCTTTCTTTTGGCAATACAAACATATGGACCCTTTGATAATGGTACACAGGACTATCACAGACTTAGCTTTTCTCTTTACCATTTGGTCAACCGAGTTGACTATAGCCGATCCCTTTCCATTGGGTAGAGAATGCTTTACTGGATATCCAATGTCATCATTGTCAATGTCCATAAAGTTTTAGGAAGTTGATCTTAACAAATAGATAAGATCATTAAGGGTCTTGTCATAGTCTTTTTCATAGGTGTTCCAAAAGAACTCACTATGTGACTTAGAAAGTAGTTGAACCACCAACTTTCTCAAGACTTTGACACCCAACTCTCCCGGCTTGTCAATATGTGACTACATCTCCAAGATGTGACCACACCTAGACCTTGCCTTGCCTAATAGGGCCTGAGTGACCTTAAACTTTTCAAGAACTTGTGGGTTAGGGAGAATAATTTGAAGAGGTGAAGAAGTATGATATCCATGGGACATCATCTTCATTAGGAAACCTTGTTTCAAGAGATTTGGGAAGATCATAGGTGTCTAAACCAGACATCTTTTGGGAGATATTCAAGATAGTTGATTTAAAGTCCTTAATATGACACCCAATATGAAATATTAAGGCTAGGACCCAACAAACTATTTTATAACTTAGAAGAGGTATGCCGTAATCCAAGCTATAAAATATTTGAAGGTAGGTGAATGACGATTCACCAATTTCCACCAAGATAAACGAAATGTATTATTAGGTTTTAATTGGTTTTGAAACTCCTAGATCTTTGAGATTCATTGAACTTTTCAAAGGCATGTTTCAATCTCGAGTGTGCCCTTCAGGTTTTGTGACTGGGATGCCGAGGATCACAAAACAAGGTGTGAAGTAACCATGCAAATCACTTGGTACCCTTAATAAATTACCCCTCAATCGATGTGCCGGTTAACCACACACGCTCCATCGATACTATGATAAATATTAAGTCACCCTTTACCTACCTTGTTAAGTCCAAGTTAGTGTGCCGGTTAACCACACACGCTCCACTAACGACTTAGACAAAGTGTAAAGTGTAATTTCATGGATAAGCACCTTATTCACATTTTTCCTAAGTAACTAAGATTGGGTATTATTAAGAGTTTAGTTACTTAGTATTATCATTAATACTTTTAATGAAGGGAGAATTCTAGTCCTGTCAAACCCGTTCGGCTAACGACCCTCCACCAGTCAAGCAAGCGGTGGGTGAGAGTGGACACCCATTAAGTTGCCATTTTATAGGCAACAACCTTATACCCACCTTATAGACCGGCTTCGTGAATGAGGCGTACTAGCGGTAAGACTGACTTTACTCTTATACATATATATATTATTAACTTATAATATTATAAAGTATAAGGGTTGAATTTTAACTTTTAAAATTCTAAGGGCTAACTTGGAATTAAAGTATTCATACTTGAAAACTTTTCAAATTCCAAAACTTGAGGGCAAGTTTTGAAACTATTCAAAACTAATTAATTCCATAACTTATGTGTTTAAAGTAGTTTTAATCCAAAAACTCTTCAAGTTCCATAACTTGAGGACAAGTTATGGAAGACTTTAAACTAATAAAAGAACTAACTTTTTCTTTATTTTATAACTTATGGATTTAATTATGGTTACATATTTTCCTTTAATGAAGTGACTCTTGAACTTCCATAACTTGAGGACAAGTTATGGAGTCATAAAAATTATTCAATGACACAAGACTCTTCATTTTGTAACCATTGCCAACTCTTATGAATTTTATGAGTCTTTAATGTGACTCTTCATGTAACTTGAGGACAAGTTACACAAACACATTTTATACTCAACTCTTAGATTAAAATGGATTGAAAACAACTATTTCACTCAACATTTCTATTAATCTAAGCAACTCATAAGAACAAGATAATTCAAATCAAACTTTTTCATGTAATTAGTCTAAACCTTAAACTAATACAAAACATGAATCTATTGACAATTATCTTTGAAAATGGATTAGCATGAACATTACCACATCAAAAATAAGTTTATAAGATCAAAAACAACTTAGGGTAATGTTCCTAGTCCATTTCTAGCCAAAAAACTCGAAAATATGCTGTCTGGGGGTCCAACTCGTCGAGTGCATGAACCAACTCGGCGAGTTGGATCGAATTCATCACTTTTTAGGCATGGACTCGTCGAGTCTCCTGATGGACTCGCCGAGTCTGATGGCCAGACAGCACCAGATTCGTTTTTTCAGCTTCTATTGCAGGTATAACAAGAAAACAAGCCTAGGCTCTGATACCACTGTTGGATTTTGAGCATTCTAACACTCCTAAGTGTACATGCAACCCTAAATACCTTGGATCTATGTTTTCTCTATTATACATGCAAATAAGAACTTCCAAGGTATTATCCTAATCTAGCATACAAAACAATGACTATAGCAAGATAGAATACATACCTCTTTGGAGAAGAAAGTCTTCATGAAGCTAGAGTGCCTAGTGCCCCAAGTGTGACACCTCAAATGGAATCACAATCATCAAAACACTTGGAATGACTTGAGAGAAAACCCACACTTCATGAAATCGGCTAGCCCTTCTAGTACACCCACTAGTGACCGATTTTGGTGAATAATATGATGCTTATATAGTTTTACAATTAGGGCAAACCCTAATTGTCATGACTTTCCATTTCCTTGGATCCATGGGTACAAATACACCATGGAGCATCCATGGACCATCCTATGGGTTTTAGCCCAACTTGATTATCCATGGAGCATTAGCCCACTATACAAGTATGGATGATTTACACAATCAACCCATATATTTAATTAGTCTTCTTTTGATCACTTAATTAATCCTAGATTAATTCTTGATCAATACTAATTAAATAATCTTATTATTCTTATTATTAATATACTAGAACTTATAATATATTAATAACCATAAGTGTCTTATTTCTCTCATTCAAGTGCATGATGGTATGCAACCCAAATGGACCATGTCGGGTCGGGTCAAGTCTTACCAAATATAGTTATGGACTTAGACATTAATCCAACAGTTCTTTGGAGTTTCGTGAGATTGTGAGTAATTATGAGAACTTTTGAAGAGATTAGGATTGACCCTCAAATCCTGGGTGTTGGAAATTGTTTGAATTCTTTTACATTGACATTGACATTGATAAGAGAACGTTTTGTCATTTTTCCTGAGATTTGACCTGGTCTGAGGTTTTGAAGAAAAAGTATGTTTTTGTCCATTCGAGGATTGTTAGATTTGACCTTTTTCTTTGTGTCTTTTGTAAAGGTGTTTTGTGCAGGTCTGGCAGGTGTGAAGACACGTGCAAAGCTTTTGTGATGTGATTTCATAAGCATTTGAGATGACTTTTTGGGTGCCGGAGTTGGCAAAATTTCTTTCCATTTTTGCTATTTTGACACAGAAAAGGTTGGAGTAGGTAAGACACCTTTCCATTTTCGATCATTGCTAGAATAGATTTGAAATCCATTTGAACAAAAAGACATATCCTCATGTTTGGATATTTTTAGAGTATTGTCAGAAACAGTGAACTCCTTTCTTTTTGTTTTCTTGGAAATAATTTTCTCGAAATGAAAATGTGAACAAGTAAACTTCTCAAGATTTTTTGATTCAGGACATTTCACAGATTTCTTAACTTTTGAGCAAATTTCTCATTACTTGCCACGAGAGCGAAATTCTTCTTTAAAAACTCTTTTTGCTTCGGTCTTAGGAGAACCGCAGTCAGTGATATTTAATTGCGGTTTCCTAGAATCTTTTGAGGATTTTGAAAAATAGTGACTTGATTCATCCGAACTTGAGAAGTTGGGACTTTGAGAGCATTGACCATATTCAAAATTTTCAAATGGTAATTCATGATTAATTGGCTCAATGGTCACAGAGCTCTTGACTTCGATCGGTGGAGTAGTGCTTTGGACTACCGCAGAGTAAGTCTTGGTGAATACTTCTTTAGGATAATTGATATTAGGTAATGAGACAGATTGTGGTATGTGACTGCAGTCAGAGACACTACGGTCAGACTGTAAGGATGAGAAGTCTAAAGAGACTTCAGGACTTTCAATAACAATCTCCTCATCAACTACGAATGATGTCTGAGAATCTGTGTTGTTGACATGAGTAGAAGATTCAGGGAGAATTTATTCTATAACACAATTATTACTCGGATCATGAAGTTTTCCAAAGTGGGCTTGGATATCCTCAGGAAATGTTTTGTCATTGACTGGAAACAAGAAGTTGCGGTCTGGTGGGACATAGGGACGTTCCGGTGTGAACCGAGGTGATGAGTTCGTTGCGGTTGGATAACCATTGGACCAACCCCAGTTAAAAGTGTTATCAACTTTCCCATTATTAACAAGATTCTCAATGGCCTCAGTTTCATTAAACAACTTTTCAATTAAAAGATTTAAACGTACAATTTCATTTTGTGCTAGATCTTTTTGATTTAAGGCTATTTATAATTGAGTTTCACTAAGCATTCTATCATCTTTTTCTAACTTTAAATCCTTCTCTAACATTGCCATTTTGAGTCTCTTATTGTCCAAACGTCCTCTAACGTGGAACATCTCCTGCGAAGTGATGTTCTTCTCATCTAGGGCTTTATTGTAGTCTGTAAGGACGGCAACACAACTGTAATTGAATGTGTCTATGAAAGGTTGACAATCATGCATGTTGTAATTTAAAGTTGCAATCATGAGTTTTACCTGTTCCACAATGCTGAGAGTTCCATCTTTAGCCATATAGCAATGGTTCTTCTTTAGATTGGTTGAGCCATATTCATCAGCAGTTGCCACCATACAGATCTTACCTTTCCCTTTGCTAAGGACTTCTTCATCTTCATCTCCTGATGACCACACTTGATAATTCCTTTTCACTTGAACAACATAAGCCTTTCCCTTTTCTTTATCTTCCAGTTCTTGAGCCTTTCGAAGATAGAAGGCTCTATCTTTTACTACGTTTTCCTTGCAATGTTTGGCAAAATGGTTTTCCTTATTGCATTTATGACATATGATGACATCACTCTTGTCTTCTATAGAGGTACCGGAGTCAGTTGATTGGGAGTGCGGTCGTACTTCTTTGGACTGAGTCTGCTGAGACTGCGGTGGAGGGAGACGGTTTTTGGTGGAACGGAAGTGATTGTTTTGAAATTTACTGTTGAAAGGTGGTCGATTGAATTGTTGGTTTTTGTGAAATGAAGGTGGTAAGCGATTGAATTTTTTACTGTAAGAGCAATGACATTCTGAAAGTCTTCTTCATCATCATATTCTGAGTCAGCTTCATATGACTGCGGTGGAGAGTCATATGAGGTGGGATAGGTTTGAGTGTGAGATGATTGGGCTATTAATGCGAGTGGTCCTCCGAAGTCTGAGCAGGCCTTGAGTACAGTGGACTCTTGAGCTTGCAATTCTCCATAAAGCTTATAGAGAGATAAGGAGTGAATATTCCTTTCACCTTGTACAATCATTTTAGCTGTTGTCCAGCATCTTCCTAAGACATTAAGAAACTGCAGATTTATTTCATGATTGTTGCGGATGGTACCCGCATTAGACAGTTTTGTGACAATCAAGTTGAACCTTTTAAATGAATCTTCCAAACTTTCGCCGGAGTGGGCTTTGAAGTTATTGAATTCGTTGAGTGCTATAAGTGAGCTTCTTGTCTTCAGCCTGCACTGAACCTTCATACAAGTTTTTGAGAACATCCCAAATCTCCTTTGCTGATTTGCAATTTATGATGACGTCAAAGTTGTCAGGAGCAACTCCACAAGAGACTTCATAAAAGGCAATAGCATCACTTTCCATTTTGTTTAGATCATCTTTTGTGGGAGAGAAACTCTCCCTAGGTGGGGAGAACCCACCACTTTCTCTCTATAGAATTACATTGTGAGAAAAATAACTGTAACTAAGAAAAGTAAGAATGGCTAGCTTAACTTAGGAAATAAATGACCAACTCTCCCTTTATATAGGAGGGAGCGTATTTACACCATAAATACAATAAAGGGAAAATATAACCAAACTATCACTCATTATTTGTGGAGCATTTACATGCCCCAACATTCTCTCCCTAAATGCTTACAAATGATGAAATATACAATAAGTGATACAAGGCTACAATACAGTAATCCAACTAGCAAGTGTGGTAATAAAATGAAATCAAGTGCCGAAATATCTCTAAAACTCTGAAGTGTCTATGAAGTCTGAAACTGGCCATGAATCTCTGAAATGAAGGTCTTCGGCTTCAAAGCACAACCAATGAAGCAGAAAAAAAAATAAGATCCAAATCTTCAAATCAGTAATAATCACCCGAAAAAGGAGGTCACCATGAGCAAGTAGAAGATCCAATAAAAGAAACACTTTGTCTTCAAAAGTTTGAAAAACATCTCGAGTTCTCGAATCATAATACACCGAAATTCTTCAAAGAATAACCTGCTAAACATGTGAAGCATCCATAAAATGTAGTCCGGATAAAAATAATGTGAGTCCAAAAACATGGTCCATCGATGCCAAAAATTTGATCCAAGGATCAAAAATAAGTGCCACGTCACATCGCCAAAATAATCTTCGTCTTCAACGTATCACAAATCCAAACTCGTGAAACCATAAAATCTGAACTAGATGCGAACGCAAAATCATTATGTGGTAGAGTCCGAATAATAAATAATCTAAACCGGAAAACATCAAATAATGCCAAAAATTTGATCCGTGAAGACCAAAAATAAGTGCCACATTGCATCACTAAATAAATAATCGTCTTTAGAAGTCTTCAAAATCCAAAATCAAACAATAATAATCAAATTCGGATGATATTCTCTCCCTATTTTTGATACCCAATGACCGGATATCAAAAATCAACAAATCATCGGATGGAGAGTGTCGGATACCAAGAGCTAAGATAAGCTCTCCCTAGATGTATGAAGGGTCTCGATAAGAAATGAGAAAGAGTTAAATAAATACTCTTGCGGTCATGAGAAAGCGGGTGACATAGTTGCTGAAACTGTGTTGAGAAAATCTGTTGTGCCAAAAATATATCCAAATATCCAAACTGCGGTGCCGGATAAAGTCCACATGCTCATGATACATGATTCGTGAACCAAAAATCAAGAGCGCCAAGTCATAATATCCCATAAAGTGAAGAATGCGAAACAACTTTGTTGATCCATCGTCGTTGGGGTGCAAGCATCATAAAAAGATAATATGAAGTCCGATTGTGGTAGGAATATTCTTCCAATAATAATAACTGGCATGAAGTAACCAATGTGACAATCCAAGGGTGTGGTTGTGGCAAAAATTGGTGTTAAATAAAAAAATTGGTGTAATAAAAAAAATTGGTTATAATAAAAAAAATGGCTAAATAAGAAAATTGGTGTTAAAAAAAGTAATTGGCTTAATAAAAAAAATGGCTGAAAAAAATTAACTAAATAAAAAAAATAATGTAGAAAAAAATCTGAATTAAAAAAAAATTAGAAAAAAAGGGTTTTAAAAAAAAGGGAGGGGAGAAAAAAGGTGGGGGAGGAGGAAGAAGAAAGGAGAAGGAAAAAGGATGGGGGAGGAGGAGAAGAGAGGGGAGGAAAGGAGAAGGGCTGAAGGGAAGAAGGAGGAAGGAGGAGAGGGGGGAAAGTCTGGGAGGAGGGAGGAGATGATCCAAAGTTGGAGACTAGTTGCGGGTCTAGGTAGCTTGCAGATGAGAGGAGGTGGGTGGAAGGTGATGGTTGCGGACGAGATGGCTACTGATGGAAGGGGCGCTGTTGATGGGGTACGTTGCGGATGAAGAACTTGGGTGCGGATGCAAGGAGAGTGTGACTGCGGATGGTGCGAGCTGGGAAGCCATTATGGACGAAGCATCAGCAGCCGCGTTGCGGTCTGAAGCTACGGTCCGAGCCAAGAATACATCCGAAGTTGCGGTTTGTGGAACTTCAGTTTATGAATGTATTATAAGTTCTAAGATATTAATAATATTATTTAATTAATATTGATAAAGAATTAATTTGGAATTAATTAAGTGATCAAAAAGAGACTAATTAAATATATGGGGTTGATTGTGTAAATCATCTATCCTTGTATGGCGGGCTAATGATCCATGGTTTATTGAAATGGGCTAAAACCCATAAGGTGCTCCATGGATAGTCCATGGAGGTTATATACCCAAGGATCATGGAATATGAAAAGCCATGCTGATTAGGGTTTACATGGAGTAACCCTACATGTGGCACACTATATAACAAACCCCTTAGCAAGCAATATCGGCCACTAAGAATATAGAACAAGAGGGCTAGCCGATTTTGAGGTTTTAATTAACTTCTCTTAAGGTTATTCCAAGTGTTGTGGTGTTGTGTGAGACATTTGAGGCATCACACTTGAGGTGCTAGGCTCACAAGGTTCTCATGGAATCCAAGCAACAAAAGGTGTGTTGTTTTACTAGCTATTATGTTTCAATGTTGCCCATGCCATGCTAGTTAGGTTAAGAACCCTCGAAAAACAAATTTGCATGTATCTAAGTAAAACATAGATCAAAGGTTTCTAAGGTTTCATGTACACCTTAGGAGTGTTAGAATGTTCAAAACCCTTCAACATGTTCCCATTTGGCCCATGAAGACCCACAACAACCCAATCCAAGAAATGGCCCAACAAGAACCCAAACCTAATTAAGGTTTTTCACATAAAATGAAGATTAGGGTTAAGTGTTCTTACTTAACCTATTAAGGACTTAATCAATAAAGTCTAATACTTCACTAGACCAAACATACAAAGTCATCGGGCATAATTCAAAATTCCATATCCAACGGTCCAAACGCGTGTCCCAACAAATCCAAAGCTCACGTTTCCAAAATAAGGGTTTTCTAAACCCTAATTAGTGTTTTTAGCCCAATAACAAGTCAATTAGTCAAATGGTTAGGTTTTTAGGTCAATTAGGGTTTCATTAGGTCAATTAGGCCTTCATTAGGTCAAGTACAACCCACAACTACCTCGGGTTGTGGTGGATGATGGCGGCTAACGGCGGTAGCCACCACCTTATGGTGGTGGTTATGCTTCTAGTCAAATTATCTCCAAGCAACCCAAAAGAAATGCAATCACACATAAGTGCACACCGCCACCCAATATGGCGGCTGGTGGCGGCAGCCACCACCACCGATGGAGGTGGTGGTGGGTTTCTTCAGATTTCCGGCCGTACATTGTTCATGCAACATAACACCACAATCTCACACAAGTTACATTAAACAAACACACACACAACCACCCATACATGGTGGCTAAGGGTTGCAGAAATGTAAACAGTGGCGACAGTGTAACAACCCAAAAATCAAGGGTAAAAATTACATTTTTAATATACCTAAAACATGGATACCATTTATTTCAAACATTTCAAATCATCATTAAGTAAAACATCTATCATACTTTATCCCAAAATCATTCATAATCATTCATTGCGAAAACCATATGTATGTGCATTGCAATCAATCCGAGCCCTCCTCTTCCAAATCGATGATACCTGAAATGAACACTGTAAACCTTAAGCACAAAGCTTAGTGAGTTCCCCAGAACATACCCCACACACAATCCACATAGCACATATCATATTAGGTATAAAAGCTATCTCTACCACATAACACATACCATATTAGCTATAAAAGCTATCTCTACCACATACCACGTATCATATGAGTTATAAAAGTTGTCTCTACCATTAGCCATAAAGGCTATCTCTACCCTTAGCTATAAAATGTATCTCTACCATTAGCCATAAAGGCTATCTCTACGATTAGCCAAAGAGGTTATCTCTACCATTAGCCATAAAGGCTGTCTCTACCATTAGCCATAAAGGATATCTCTACCATTAGCTATAAAAGCTATCTCTACCGTGTATCACTACATAAATATGCCACACACCTCTACACTGGAAGTATACCAACTATCATGAAATGGGACGATCTTGGTACCTTAAACCCATTTGTATGGTGAGGAGACTCACCGTGCACCGTAGAAGCTTCCCGCATGAATTCCTTAGGTGCTACCCCGCCAACTTCCCGAGCTGTCACTAACAAACAATATACCCAATTAGCAATTGGTTCCCATCCATAATCCTTAATCCATGCTTGGGGTAAAATGACCATTCTACTCCTGGCTTAGTCTGATCCAAAAATAAGGCACAAACCTAAAACAAATGCCCAACAATACAATCTCCATAAAACAAACAATAACCCAATTTTCCAAATTAGGCTCGGACCTTTCTAATGGACCTTATACTAAAGCCCAACTGGCCCAAGAAGAACCACAACAACCTAATCCAAGAATTGGCCCAAAGCGAGGCCCACAAATGTCAAGTCCATTTCTATATTGGGCTGTAAGGCCCAATAGGCCCAACTATTCCAATATTGGCCCAATATGCATTCATACCCAACCATCAGCAAATCTAGGCCCAAAACCATTAGGGCCTAAAGGTACGAATACACTAAGGCCCAAGTCCTACTGAGTGTGTATGCCCAACATACATCTTCTATACGCTTAGCGTACTGGGAAAATGGATTGTACGCATGGCGTACTACATAATACATCCAACGTACAAACATATCATGCCAAAAATCCATTAATTGCTTAATAATTGATCCCACTAGCCCAAATGACAGATCTGAGCTATACTTAACGTCTAGACCCATAAAGTCACTAACTTGGTGACTTTGCATGCCCTAAACAAACCCAAACTCCAAAAATGCTATACTACTTCCATAAAAGTGACCGTAACTCATGCATGAACCCATTAGGGCCTTCAAGATGGAAACTTTCTGTCTTACGAACTCCAACAACATCAAGGGTGGCAACCCCAAGTCTAAGAATCGAATTTGAGCCATAAAGCTTCATCCTTAGGACTAAAAAGGGACCAAAACCCAAAAATAGTAGATCTAAGAGATGAATGATCAAGTTCAAAGCATTATACCTTTATCAAGATGAGATTGAGTCCTAAAAGCCAGATCCATAAGCTCCTCCTTGATTCCCATCTTTGCTGAAAACTCCATCTTCTTGAAAATGGATTAAACACCCCAAAAATGGACTCCATAAACTCAAAATGCCACCATGGATGATATATGATGATTTATAGGGTTTCGAGGGGTGGAGGCTAAAGGTATTAGGGTTAGGTTATGAGATAAGGAGCTTAAATAGGGTCCGAGACCCTAAAATAGAGTTCTCATCTCACTGACATACGACCAACGTACTCTATAGAACATTTGCGACCATCCTGGTCAGTACGCCGAACGTACTCCAAGGTATGCCCAGTGTACTTCTGTCTTCACTAGAACGGCTCGTGTACTCTTTTTGTATGCTCCGTGTACTTGACTAAGCTTGAACACCACGAAACTTCTGAAGGCCATAACTTCTTCGTTATAAGACCGATTCTTTCGATCGTTGTATCCATTGAATGGAGACGAGAAGCCCTACCACTATCAACTCATACCTTCCTTAAGACCTTCCGAACAAAATTCCATTTTCCACAAAAGCCAGAACTGCCACTTTACTGAAATACCCCTTTACTCCAAAACATGAATCAAACACCCGGATCACTTCTAACATCAACTACACTGAAAAGGGCCTAGATCTTCCATTTTCAAAATTCCTAATCCTTATGATGACCGATCTTTGGGCCACATCCTCAGACTAAGCCTGAAACCCTTTAGAATAGAACCAACTCTTACTAATAATAGCAACCCGTTCTGAGCCCAACTAATACCGACACCTGACATTCCGAGGAACACAACTGTTACCCTGATCATTCAATGGCCGATAAGAGGCAAAAGGACCTAACCATACCAGACTCTCTTTAATCATTATTATCTTGATGTTCCCAATGGAATGAATTTGCTTACTATAACCAAATGTCGAACGCCTACATTCGGGATACCATTTTCCTACCTGGTTGCTGAACCGACTAGCAATCACACACACGCCCCAAGTGACCTTCGAAACGACCTTGTCTAGCACTAGTTGCCCTACCGCCACTCAGGATTCTTTCAATCCTTCTGACACCTCTAGTCATCATAACCTAAAAACTTGTCGCCACTGAATCCAATACAATAGTGCACACTACTTGAATACGGTAGTCTTTCATCGTTCCCAGTCTCCTTCGTCTTGCCGTTTCCTAATTCCAACATGTCGTGGTCCTATTAGTGATGGAACCATCCCAAGACACATCATGATGGCTTAAGCTACCATCGAACCAAACCCATTAATTACCATAGTATCCTATATTTGATGCCCTTGGAATCCTTATGCTCCCAAATCTCATCTCATCGAAACAAAATCATGTGCTGAACATGTGCAAACCCCGATTCGGAATCCTATCCGGAACGAGTCAATACCCCTCTACTACGTCGAGATCCATAATGCACCATAACTTCCGACATCCCTTACCTTATCGATAAATAAAAACCCTTAGCCGATCCCCGAGACTACCAGTCTCGCACCCCATCTAACCACCAGGTTTCCAGGAGATCGTATATCAGGACAACCCAGCCATAGCCCTAGTGTGTCACATACCACTTATCCACAAAATCCTGCAACTCAAGGTCCAAACCATTGACTCAACAGTCTTTACCAGTTCCATTTTGAATTCCCATAATCGACTAGGCTCGCTCACGAATAACCGATCGAATAACCACCTGTGATCCTGATTCAATAAAGTTGTGGCTTCCCTACAATCTTGCGAACAGGTCTATCCTAACCTCAATCATCTGAGAGAATTCATGAATGCTACGACTCCCCCACAATCTTACAACACTTCACACATTGTCTGGCCGATATTGAATGCTACGACTCCCCGGTAGTCTTACAACACTTTCCACACTGTTCGAATGCTAGTGAATGCTACGCTCCTCCGTAGTCTTACAACACTTTCCGTGCTAACATGATCGTTGTCCATAACCATATCGCTCATCTATCAAACCGATCATATTTCAACTTTGAGCGCTCACGTGGTCTATCCTCCCCAAAAGCATGTTGTATAACATCAGAAACACGCGATCCAAATGTTGGGGAGTTTCCCAAAGTCCCATCCCACGATATCCTTTATTCATTCAGTACCTAAGGCCGCCTCTCCTCCCCCAATGGGGAATGTGAGACACATCCTTCTCTTATACTCGCTTCTATCATGGATACCTAAATGTCTCTCCCTAACTTAGATTCAACTAAGTCCACTCAGCATATGAGAATTGAAGGATTCCCAAACCCTCTCTCATTCTAATGATCAATCTGTTGACGACCGATGATGAAAAAAGCTTGAACACCATGAATAACCCTTCCAAAACAACACGACTCCCAAAAACCAACTAACACTTCTCAAATTCCAACAATGCCAGTGACTCTAGGTACTCAAACTGATATCACACTCAGATCTCGGAGTCTAATGGTCGGATGCTCGAATCAAAACTTCAGCAACAACTCTTTCTTCCTTTTAGAACCCCTAAATCCTTTCCAAACATAATAGCTAAGGTTACTGGAACCTACTCATAATTCCCTCATACAAACCTTTGAACCAACTCCGACCCTACACAAATGATACTTGACACTGGACAATCCGCAATATCTAAGGAGACAACCCTGTACTATTTCATCCAAATTCATGGCACACAGATGGCATATAACTCTTCATGAAGGTACAACCCAAACACAGACAGAGAAACAAACCTAGAGATACACTTCCTAAAACTTTGAAACGAAAAACTCCCTCGTGCAGTTTCTCACAAGCAATATACCAAATCCAGCTCTGTTGGCCTCACAAAAGATGATCCAAACTCTTGACTCTTCCTGAGATCCTCCAATAAATTTACATGACCTAAACCTCTCTACTCGAGGTACTCCAAATCCATCTTCCACTCTCGTGCTCCGAGACCCATATCATTTAGGGTCTCGCACACTGACCCACTCACCAGGTCACTCAACAACGGCTGAACTGTAATAGTTGGAGCAACCTCTACTCTAAACCAAACTACTAATCACCCCCAAGACATAGTCTCCAATCTCTAAAGTGCAATAGATCTCACAATCCATCCTTACCGCCTGATACAAGAGATCTAAGGCGCACTCATAATTCTGATAGTCCTTCAACTAACTGGCTCACCACCGAAGCTGGGTCCAACCCTGTTCTTCCCCATACGTGCTTATCCTTATTCTACATATTAACTATTCCCACGGTCCAAGCATAACCAATAATTCTCCTTCACATAAGCTTCGTAGATTTTCAAAGACTCTCACTGATTCGAGTATGAATCCTTTGGTTTCTGTAGTACGGGCCCAATACTACCTTCCACACCTATCCATACTTTCCTCAACAATCTTCCCGAATCCTATAAGTCACCTACTCCACTGATGCACCAAATATCCCCTAAACAGCAGCACAATATCCACCGAAGCACCTCCTAGTATCCCTTAGGTTCCTTACCTCACTCAATCGCCCCACTAACTTACTGGAGCATATCCTAGGCTCTCCTAGGTTCCCAACCTCACCTAGTCCTCAGTTGCTGAAAGATTCCAAGTAATGTTAACTAGCTACCTTATGAATATAGCCACATGGAACAGAGATCAGATAATCCTTCGAGTAACAGACTTAATCCTAGAACGGTTAGACTCAAACAAGAGCTGAACAACAGGGCTAAATCCATCACTCTGAGATTATCTACCATGTGCCACATGTGACCTAGAACATTCACTTATTAGCTAACTCATATTGCTAGAAGTCTCCCAAAGCACAAAGCAAGCATCATTTAGACAATGGAAAACTAACCAACATATTCCAATCAAACAACTCTATCTATACATATAACTCACAATCAGGTGACTCCTATCACCAATCTTGTCCTAGGCTCACCCTAGGGAAATGTCTGACCCACAAACTATCATAGAACATTCGGCCCACATACCACTTCCCATGCTGTCCACATCCACCCTCGCCGTCGGCTGCATTGAGCATGCAAATTATACACAGAATAAGATCTAAATGAATGTCGAATAATAGACTCTACCCTAGGACCACAACCAAACAAAGAACAAGAAATAAGGCCAAATCAATTAATCTAAAGCTATAAGATGCTAGCCATATATAATTTTAAAAGCATACATATAGCAGTTACAAGTACCAACTATCATTCTCATTCCAGCATGGCATCCAATATTCCAAGGCTACAAGGATCACATACCAGACCAATTTATTGATGACTACTCAACACTAGCATGCAAGTCTACCAGCTCATAAAAAATATAAAGGCATATCCCCTAGCCCTAACTAGCATGCGTTACACAGATTCATAATCAAGTCATAATAGATAACAAATGTGGGTATTCTAGGGAAACATAATCGAGGTCGACTGATTGCATGCACCACACCCTTTTTTTCCTTACAAAACTTTTCCTTGAAAACATTTTTCCTTAAAAAACACATTACCGATCCTCAGTTTGAGTTCAGACACACCCGAAAGTATGTCTGAATCCCTCAAACCAAGGATCTGATACCAACTTATAACAACCCAAAAATCAATGGTAAAAATTTCATTTTCAATATAGCTAAAACATTGACACCATTTATTTCAAACATTTCAAATCATCATTAAGTAAAACATTTATCAGAGTTTATCCTAAAATCATTCATTGCAGAAACCATAGGTTTGTGCACTTCGATCAATCTGAGCCTTCCTCTTCGAAATCGATGATACCTCAAAACCAAAACAGTAAACTGTAAGCACAAAGCTTAGTGAGTTCCTGAAAGACCCTCACACTACAAGAAAAACAGCTTTTAACGACGCGCAATCAATGACACGCGCTAATAGAGGATATGCATTTGTGTGTGCCCTAAAAATCGATGTCAGTTTTCCAAAATTTGAAGCATAGAGGACACGCATTTGTGTGTGCCCTACGATTAGTGTTAAACAAAACAAAATTAAAAACATTGAGGGCGCTTATTTTAAGTGTGTGTCGTCTACAAATGTCGCTTTATATTTTTTTAACAAAACGCGCGTTTTTAAAGAGGGATATAAAATTCTAAAATCTTGAATACCCCGCTTCTCACTCTGATGCTATGGGTCGCCTTATCTCTCGCACAGAGCCATTCTCTCCATCCTCTCTCTCTCTCTCTCTAACCCTAGACACAACCACTGGCCATTCACGTTCCTTCTTGCTCCATATTTTTTACCTTCATCGGATCTATCTTCTTCTCCCCCGACGCTATCTTCTTCTTGCTCCATAAAATAAAATCGACGACCAAAGAATCAGGCTCGCTTCTTATTTTTCTTTTCCGTCTCCCACAAAAACCCTAGTTTCCATCACCGCTTCTTGTCCCTCACAAAATCTTCCATAGAACCGACGATTGGGGGTCTGCGACTCTTCACGTTGACAACGCCCTGCTGCAACTCACGATGGGGCCCAACGGTGAAGCAATTACATAACATGGTTGACTGCTCTGGCATATTTACTTTCGTATTCATCTTCTTCCTCTCTAGCTTCCCCTAAATACAAAATTAATCCCACTGTTGAATTAGTGAATTAGGGGTTAGGGTTTTGAGTGATTTGGGGAGAAGATGGTTGGCTCTAATGACCAAAAACTTCCCAGAATTGGGATAGAGAAAAGAAGATTGTGTGGAAGGAAGTTGGATTGACTACGTACTTTACTGGGCCTACTTCAACAACACAACCGAAGACACAGTGAGGTAAAGTTTACGAGTTGCAACTACTCTTCCCCTCCATTTCTCTCTTTCTCTCTCATCTCTCATCTCTCTCGCTCTAATAAACTCCCATGTTTATTCCTTTTGAATGCTCTCTCTCTCTCTCTCTCTCTCTCTCTCTCTCTCTCTCTCTTACAATTTTTAGATCGAGGTGCTCTCTTGTCGTTGATGTTTCTGGATGTAGTCCTTCGCATACAGGTATGATTTAGTACAAGCTTACTTTGCATCTCATAATACATCATATGAGTTAAACTCAAATTTCATCCTTAATTCAAGAAATTAGCTATCATTTAGTACTCAGTAGTCTTGAAATCACGTTATTATAGCTTCCATTCATTGCTATACACCATAAATTCGACACATGTACAATCTAAGTTCATATTAACAAGAGTCAAGAGTTTGAGTATCCTCAAAACTGATACAGTTAGAAGTCAACTTCTGGCCTCTTAAATGCATATCCTGATTAGATCCTAAAAAATTAGCCCCTTCATCTTTATTAAATTCTTTTCGAGGTCAACACATGTATGAATCACCCGTACAAGTCAACCAGGAGACTGTAGGTGCAATGCTACCAAAACTTGGTGAGTTTCATCCATCTCTTGTGCATGTGATGGGTATTTACTACTTTTTTTTTAATCATGTTGCATATCATGTTGGATATTTCACGGAGGTATAATGTAAACACATATTTCTGAGGCAATGGACATTAGAACAAGACAAGGGCTACTCAATGCAATGGCTGGAAAAGTGGGGAAAAGAATGGATGCTCTTTTGATTCCTATCGAGTTATTATCCTGTGTTTCTCGAACCGAATTTTCTGACAAAAAAGCTTACATAAGATGGCAAAAGAGACAAGTCAGTCCCTTCTCTCTCTGTTTTGTTTCGTAGCCTTATCGTATTATTCATGGGCTTGTATAAGTAAATTTTCAACTTTAACTAATATTGATGTAAGATGTTTGATCCAATGTTGTGTTAGTTCAGTTGAATATGTTGGAGGAAGGACTTGTGAATCACCCAGTTGTGGGATTTGGAGAATCTGGTCGCAAAGCAAGTGAAATAAGGATTCTATTGGCAAGAATTGAAGAATCTGAGGTTAAAATGAGATCTTTTTAGTTTTTACATATGCTATGCTCTATTGCTCTTACTTTATCATTTTTTAAATTTGTCTTATTTCAGTCATTTGCACCTTCTGTGGGTGAACTTCAACGCATAGAATGTTTGAGATCTCTAAGGGAGATTCCCATTGCACTTGCAGAGAGGCCAGCTCGTGGTGACTTAACTGGTGAAGTATGTCATTGGGCATATGGGTATCATTTGAATGTCAGATTATATGAGAAACTTCTTTCCAGCATTTTTGATGTTCTAGATGAGGGGAAACTAACTGAGGTATGTAAATTTTAAATCCAATGTTAAGCATGATGTTGTTATAAATTGATTAAATTCCCTCCCTCCACCTGTACCGTTACAAACCATGGTAGCATGATTAACATTAAACTTCTAATGTTGTATTTAGTAGTGGAGTTAAATGCAAGGAGTGGCTACATTTTTGGGTAGATTTAACAAGCCTTAAGAAATAAATGGAAGTAGCATATGATGATGATGCATAACTTCTAAAGTCAACGTGGCGTATCTTGGGAATAACAGAGACTATTCATCACACCTGTTATGCATGGGTGTTATTCCGCCAAGTGATAACAAATCATAAATTAGTTTATTATAGTAATTTCAAGAGCTATATAAATATAACATATTTATCTCAGGTTCCATCTTTTTCTACAAATCACCCAATATTTCTACATATAACGATAATACCCCTATATAAATATAACATATTTATGTTTTTTTTCTTCTTATAGAGAACAACTTGGTTGGGAATATTTTACATGTGCATACCTACAGGAATTGCCCTTGGTTATGTTTATGGTGGATGGGTAAATTTGGCAAGAGAACAGGTTGGTTTATGAAATCCTTCATTTATTTTCATGATATTATCCAAACAATTTAATTTCCAATTCCAAAAATTTATTTATTGCTAACTTATTTACAAATTTTTCTTCCTCATTCTCAAGGAATTGGGCCCACACAAGGTTGGAGCACTTATATAGGAAGGTTAATTCATGTAAATTTTAAGTTTTGTTTTATGATTTTTAAGGTTCTGTTCGTTACATTTTTATTTTTGATTTAAATATTGTGTCGGATATGGTGTTTGTTTGGTTTTGGGTTTCGGTTAGGAATTTTGAGCTCGGTAAGTTCGAGCAACATATATGGTGGCCCGAGCAGCATCTATTTCAATATTGATTGTGTGAAAGTCATCTACTAAAGCAAGGTTGGTGTAAGATTTGATGATGCGAACATTGTTCCAAGAACTTTAGTGAGTTATGATGATGTCCCTTAATAGCAACGTAGTATTAGGTTATGTAGTTAGCCATGATTATTTCTATTTGCATTTTAGTGTAATGAATTGTCTTTCTTATTTATTGTATTTTATTATTTATTTTGTATGACATTAACTTTTATGCAATGGATTGTATTTTTTGTATATGGTATTTTATTTTCTATTATGAGACATGAAATGCAAATTTAATTTGAAAATTAGTAAACCTATAAATAATTTTTTTTAAAACAAAAAGAAAAATTACGATACGCAAAATTGTGTGTCATCTTCATTTATGACATGGCCTTTCTTGATAGAGGCTTTAATGATATGCATTGTGTGTCATAAATGCGCGTCGTAAATGCGCGTCGTCTCTCGTTATGACAGGGCCTTCCTTGACGCACATTTGCACGTCGTCTGAGCGTTTTACGACGCGCAATGAGCGTCGTAAAAGGCCTTTTTTCTAGTATTGTCACTTTCATAATACTAAAACAGTTGTTACTCCAAAACATGCTACATGCATGTTCACAAATAATATTTTACATTGATAATTTATTTACAAACGACTGGATACAAACCGACTAAGTTTAAGTTTATTACAAAACTACACAGGATATTGTATATTTTATACATACTAAAACATAAATACAAAAGTAATAGTACAAACTATTTTAATTCTTCCAACAGTATAAAGCTATACCGAATGCTTATTGCCTGCAATATATTAAAACATTGAGAGGGTAAGCGGTGACGCCTAGTGAGCTCAATAATAGATACAATATAACATTATGCCATATATATACTTCAATATGGCAGAAGCAAATAGGAATAAGGAACAACAAAGGCATATATGAATCATGTGACAAACTTTCCATATCGATCAATTACTTGATTCAAATATATACAATCAACCAGACATAACAATTTCCAAACTTGATATATATCAACAAAGCTTCAGCCCAAATGGCACCGAAGACATACAATTTCTGATTAACATTTTGGTAGATTTTAGGCTTATAGCCCTGTCTAACCCTTTGCCAATACCATAGAATAGAAATCATTCTCTTACGGAGACATGTTCTACATGGCCAGAGGCTACATACCAGTACCAACGTGAATCTAAGTCCTTTCACTGATCACATGGTCAAAGGTATTTCTTTGCAATTAAAAATAGCGAATAAAAATAACACGGGAAAATAACCCGGAATAATAACACTGAAAAGCACATAGTACATATAACACGTAACATATAATTGTTCCTATATATTAAACTCACTTTGAAATAACCGGGGGTTAAAATAGTAATTTGGGCAGCACTTCGTTACTATAAATAGCTTTCTTCTATAAAAATCGGGAGCTTTCTTGAAAATCGGGCTCTGCGAAGGTATGGCTTCAAAACCTAAAAGATAAAATTTTCGGGCTTCTCGAGCACTTCGGGGCGTGTTTCGGGTGCTAAAATTGATACCGGGGCTTCGGGGGCTGTCAAAATAGCTAAAATATGGAGTTAGGGGTGAAAAAGGGAAAAATCTCCAAACTATCCGGGAAGCCTCGCAGGCCTCCCTTTTATAGGCCGAGGATGCGAGGGTCGGCCGAGAAGGGTGAGTCAGTGAAGGCAGGTGCCAGCGAGGGAGAGAGACACGCAGCTAATGTGAGGCGTCTTAGAAGGCGTCTTAGACGTCGCCTAAGATGCCTAAAGGCTCGTCAGATGCTTACCAGACCGAAGTTCGGTCCAATCAGTAGGCGACACACGGCTACTGTTCATGCGAGGTGATGTGGCATCTCCGGATAAGAACCTTATGATGGGTTTTGAGCATTATAACACTTCTTAAGTCTACATGCAACCCCAATAACCTTGGATCTATGTTTGTCTAATACCCATGCAAAGTTGATTTCCAAGGTTATGATCCTATGTAGCATACTTGGGGAACAATTTTAACTTGAATAAAAGATAGAACTACATACCTTATTGATGATTTTGATCCTTGAAACCTTGTGACCCTAGCACCCCAAGTGTGATGCCTCAAATGCTTCACACAACAGCAAGAATTATTGAGAACCATCCCGCCAACATTTGCATTGTTAGTGTTAATGTGAGTCAAAACAGCTATCACGGCAGCTGAGACTGCAGCTTTAAAGGTAGCTGCATCAATCTGAAGAGTTGGTGTTTGGTTGATCGATTTATTACTTTTCTTCGGCGATATGATACTATTACACGGAAAGAAAAGGAGTTCGTGAGCTATTATGGTTGAACCTAGATGTATTTTGATCGTTCATGAAAAGAATAGAAGTATGTTCTCGGGGGTTCGACCTACATCCCTATGATGCAGTCCTAGTACAGAGTAGTAGTAAGTTCGTAGAATGCTCTCATGACGTTTTTCGTTAAAACCCGGGGTACCATTGGTTGGTGAATAATAGGATCAAACCTTTGAAAGTGAATTGGGAAGGATCCCAAAGCTAAATTACCCTAGTCCAATAACATGACTAGAGTGGGTTTTGGATAGACTCCAACTATAGTATGATGAAAGTATTGAACAAATAATGACACAGAAGTTAGTCGACTGTCAATATCATTGATATTCATGACGTAATAATTTTGGGAAAAATGACCTTGGAGTGGGTCTTACATCACATCTAGAGTAGAAAAGTTTTGGCCACATAAAGGCCTAACTAAAAGCACTTACAGTACAGGATAGTTTCATAGAAAAATGCCACATAGGAAATATACAGGAATACGATCCCTTAAAACAAAGAAGGAAAGTAAATCATCTCCTACTGGCGATGGTCACCCCTATGGTGAACCCTTAGTTCAGCTAGTTGACGTTCCATATCAAGCAGGTATCTTTCGCACACCCTTTGGCGTACTCGGAGCTTTATGACTTCCGCTCGAGTTTCAGCTAGGGCTTGTAGCAGGGTCTCATGGTCTCTCCCAGATCTCTCATGAGTGTGTTCAAGGAGGTTTGGTGCGGATGGTATGCATTCTTGCATTGGCATTAACCTCTTCGATACGATGGAGAGTCATCCTGCCCTAAATTTCGTTCTGGGCAACTCTACGGATCAGGATTGGTAGAACTCTGTCTGCTGATCTCCCTTTGTTTACATTCTACAAGCTTCGGTCTTCATTAAATGTCATAGGTTGATCTTGATCTTCACTCCATGTTTCCAAGCATTCTACCCAAGGAGGCGTCAGACCATGAAAATTCGGACGAGGGTTAGGATTTGGAATGGGAGCTACTGGTGGTAGATTCTCAACCTTGGGTTCGGACTTATCGTCATCCGAAAGGTTCAGCATGGTGATCATTCAAAAGGATTGGATGATCATTCTTGGGTTCTTCTCCAAACCATCCAGCATTGCCTTCGTTCGGAAGGTATGGGTTGCCGTGGGGATGGAGTCCTACCATGTTATCTACATGAGAATTGGGGTTAGAAGATAATTATTAGATGAACTATCTAGATAATTATTATATGATATTCATTAGTTACATCACTATTTGTAGAGTGCATACCAGATATATGTAATCAAAACAGGATAGGCCTTCGAATAAGTGTCCTTAACTCCAAATTCACAAGGAATTGGGGTAAAGCGAACATTTCACAGATTCTAAGCCTATGACATCCTAGTTACATATAACCTTGGTGTGTCCACTTAGAAACTATCGACTTAGTAATGAAGACCCTTCTTAGTTCTCTAGTAAGTAATTATAGTAACACCAAATAGTAAGTAATTATAGTAACACCAAATACTCCTATAGTATTTAGACTTAGGTTCTGTTATAATGTTCTCATTGTGGTAGTGTTGCTAAGTTTTTAGACTTGTTGCTACATCACAACCATTCTTGGGCATGTGCTAATCACTCCTCGGACCAGCATAGTTGACCAGGCTATAACACTCCCAATACTGACCATACATCCTCGAGCTTACTTGTGATATTCAACAATCGTAATACCTTTGTTTTTGTCATTGTGACACTGATTTTAGTATGAATGCAGGTATGTATACTTGGTTAAATATTTTATTATTTAGAAGTATAAACTCTTGTTCAGAGTATTTTAATCCCATTGTATTTATATTTGGTATATCTTTTATGGGTTGATATACTTAATTCACTATAAACAATGCTCTGATACTAATTTGTCACACCCCAAAACCGAGAACGGCGAAAACGTTTTGGGGCGGAGGACATCATGTAATGTATCACAACAATGCAAAGTAGAAAACAAGCAACAACATCATCCATTGCATTAATAGTATAATTTTAAATACATGTGTTCTTTCATAGTATAAAACAACATAATGAATATTCAACATAAAAGACAATTCTTGACTGCTCCGTCTTCACAAAACCTGGTCGTTGTACCTGTCTATTTGTGACCTGAGAATACAAGTTATTTTGAAAGTGAGTATCAACAATAAAGCTGGTGAATTCATAAATGTTAATGTGTCCTTGATTTGTAAAACTGTAAAGAAAGACTTGTAAATGTTTGAAAACCCTAGAAAATCCCATATTTCCTACTAGTATAAAAGTAGTCTTCTACCAAGACCCGACTGTTTTGAAAGTAGTCTTCTACCAAGACCCAACTGTTTTGAAAGTAGTCTTCTACCCAGACCCAACTGATTTGAAAGTAGTCTTCTACAAAGACCCGACTGTTTTGAAAGTAAGCATCACTGTAAATGTTACGGTTTTTCCTTGTTTAACTATTATTATAAAACTATAGTCTACCTCATCGTTTATACGTATGTATCACAATATAAAGGTAATAAGGAAAATAGTCTATCTACATCAAATATATCCTACCTCGTCGTTCATGTGAATGTGTCACGAAGTAAAGGAAGGAAAATAATATAATAACTAAAATTGTATCCTTTTGCACTAGGATATTCACGGCATGGAAACTCGCTGAAAAGTATAACCGTAGACACCCGTCGATGATCATTTTCCCTACTGTAGCTAACAGCCTTGGGGTGGAATGGTAAGTCCCAAAACGTTTGTAACAGATTCTATGTAAAAGTATCTATTAAACGTAGTTAGGTAAACGTGTTCATGTAAGCGTATTCACGTAAGCGTATCTATGTAAGCGTACTTATGTAAACGTATTCATGTAAACATGTCTATGTAAATGTACCTATGTAAATGTATCTCCTGTAATTGTATGTTTTGTAATTGTATGTAATCATATCTCTTCATATAGTATGTAATGTATTAGTATGGACTCATGAATGAACTGACTATTGTGTGATTCCTTGTACTTGGAATAGTAAGTAGTATATCATAACTATGCCTATTATAGTTACTAGTAATGTACGTGTATAACCGAAGTATGCCTTTGCTACCCAAAGGTACTGAACTAACTAATGGAACTTTTATGTCTATATACGTATACATAATATATAACTAATATTTAGACAACATTCGGATGAATAACCGATACCTAAGGCCGCATCCCAACGAGGAAAAGGAAATAAAGTGAGCTAGTCATCCTAAGTCCATTAAACATTACTTGTATAACTATACATATATAGGCATGCATTTGAAAATATAAAAGTATAAAATATGTTTTGTAAAACCTTTAAAAAGTTTAATAAGTAAGAAATGATGAGTTGATGTCAGTTTGTGAAACGATTTGAAAGTAGTTTGTTTGATGAGAACAATTTTAAGTATAAGGAAACCTTTGTTTGAAACACAATTGTAACAGAGTTTGAAATGAAACATACAGTATGTAAGACAGTTTGATAAAGAGTTTTAAACATGTAAAAATGTTTGAGAAAGCCATTTGAAGTAATCTGTTTGGTAAAACAGCTAAAAGTGTAGTAAATCCATTTGAATGCTAGTTATTAATCACATGTGATTGATGTACTAACTAGCATGATTCAACTTGTATTCCCCCCGTAAAAGCATTTATAAACATTTAAATGTTAATTAAGGGGTATGAACTTACCTGCAGTGAGTGGATTGGATGGAAGTGTCGGACGAGTGCTTGGTGTCATGTGAAGACTTAAACACACACAATGATCCTAATAACATATAAAGACATATGTATATATACAATTAGTGATTATAAAACTAATTAGACAAGTATAAACATCCTAATGTGCGGAAAACACTTTGGTCAAAGTGTTAGGAGGCTATTGGGTTGCACAAAGGAGTATAAGGCTTCGTATTGGAATTTATGGTCCATAGACCATACTTATTGGAGTTTACGGTCCAGGGGAGTTTACTTCTAGCTGTAAACTCTCTAATGGGTCTCCATTTGAGGCTTAAAGGCAAGGTGTCTTAAGTGGTTAAGTGCCCAAGGCATAAACAAGAGCCTAGGTGAGTTTAAGGTCTAAGAATGACCCTAACTTGTGTTTACGGCCTGGGGACCACTTCCCCATTAGTTTACGGCCGTAAACTCATGGTAGGAAGTACCATTTCGTTTCTTGAAGTCCCTAGTTCAATGGTGGTTGGTTCTATGCTAAGTTCTAGTCAATTGGAAGAAGGAAATGGCATCATTGCACCCTTATAGGGAGTTTACGGCCTTAGGAGATCCTTGGCCGTAAACTCTCAATCAACCCCCTTTTCTCGATGATTCTAGGCTCTAAACATGTTAACCCTAGTGTACAATGAGTTAGAACAAGATTACTTACCATCTAGGAGCTTGAATGGTCAGTTTTGCCAAGAACACTAATGTGTGTTCTTGGTGTTCTTGGTGAAACTTGAAGATGTACAAAATGTAATGATTTCATGAATGAAATCACGTAAGATCACTAGATCATGTAAGATATCAACTAGTTAGGACAATAAACTTACGAGTTTTAAAGATCGGGGACGAAGATCAGGATGCTACTTGAGAGGATTTCAGCCCACATATAGGAGGATTTTACGGCCCACATGGAGTTTACGGCCGTAAACTCCGATGTGGTGGCCGTGAACTCCCTTAAGTGTACAAGGCTCAGAACACTCAAACATGCTCGAAATTGGGCTAAATGATAGTACGAATAAGTTTGACTTTCAAAGAAGTGTCAGACTGAACAGGATAGAAAATTTCGGGTTGTCACGGATTGATTGGTGATTGGTGTTTGGGAACATCCTTCACCACTTTCATTAGGATTAGGTCTTGGTCTTTTGGTAAAAAAAACCACTTACTTTCACCTATAAAAACATAACAATTTATCCTAATCAAAAAATAACATGTAAACATAAAACATAGCAATTTAACATATCAAACAATCTATTGAATAAAAATCATAGAAAGTATATCTAATCAAACAATAATTTTTATAATAACATAGCAATTTTACCAAATCATCCAAATATACAATAACTTCATAGAAATTATAACCTATAAACCATAGCAATTTTAAATTTTGCTTACCAATTATAACTATAAATTCGAAAACATAGAAAATAAAAAATACTTACCTGCTTCATTAGGGTTTGGACCTTGGATTGGAGTTGTTTTTCCACTTGGAAGTTGGAAATCAATTTTTGCACTTGGAAATTGTGGATTAGAAGTCAAACTCGAAGAAGAAGATTAGAAGAATGAAATTGATTGACGAATGTGAGCAGGACCGAGGACAAACTCATGAACAGTAGGAAAAAAAATGAGGCTGCAAATGTTTTTTTTTACTTTTGTGATTCAAGGAATTAGACATGGACTCTTGGACCCAATTGGAAATATGGATCACTATTCCTATTTTTTTTTGGCTAATATAAGGTGGATTAAAATAAAAATATGTTTAGGCTATTAATTATTGGGGCTTAATTGATCCAATGTGTTTACATTTTTTTTTGAGGTAATTGCCGTTTTTAGTAGTTGCCGATTTTTTTTACATAGTGGCACAAAAGGTAGAAAAAAAATAAAAAAAAATTCTACTGTCTGCAGGAAAAGCAGGTGTTGCCGGTGCAACCTTGTGCCCCACATGAAATCGGCCACTGTTGGGTTGATTTGTCATCAGAACAAAATGGAGAAGGAGGTGTAGTCAACGGAGGCAGCAACTCCGGTTGTTGTTCTGTCTTTTCCGGTGGATAGGGTGGGACGATAGAGAAGGGCTTCAAGACTTTTAGACCAGGGAATGAGAAGGACCGATCAGATAGTCG
The DNA here is from genome assembly GCF_002870075.4 of Lactuca sativa. Classification (NCBI taxonomy): domain Eukaryota; kingdom Viridiplantae; phylum Streptophyta; class Magnoliopsida; order Asterales; family Asteraceae; genus Lactuca; species Lactuca sativa. Next base: position 18,369,501 of record NC_056624.2, read on the forward strand.
AACTAGTAACACTTGAGGGATTTGGACCATCAGCATTCAAAGATTCATTTTGCTTCCAGTTGCCAAAGTGTGGAATATCTGATGAACTAGGATGAGGGCTTAATTTTTCAAGTATGGCACAATTGGTCGCTGTTATTTGGCATTCTAACAAAAATACCCCAATCTCACATATCTTTAATAAAGTAGTTTCAGGAAATAGCCTATATGCATACATTCATTCTGTTGGATTAGTGTCTAAGGTTATAACTATATTTGGTAAGTACTTGACCCAGTTATGCATGGTCCTTTTGGGTTGCCTTCACCATAGCAACTTGACAAGGTGATTTGTTAAGAAAGAAGAGATATTATTAATATATTATGAGAATAATATATTAGCAGAATAATAATGTTATTTGATTAATATAAGTCATATATTAATTGAGAATTAATTTTGTGACTTAAAGAGATTAATTGAATAAAGGGGCATAAACTGTCAAATGTGTGATAGTTGAGTTTTGGGCTATGTATCCTTATGGATATAAGGGTGGACGGATTTTAGGGTTAGGAGACCATAAAATCGTCTAAGCCTCATATCTAGGAGGATCTTGGATTGCTTAGGGCCTAATCTATTCACTTAGGGTTAAAGGTGAAACCCTAGTAGCTCATAGTATAAATAGATCCCTAGGGTGAGGGAAATCGGCACTCATGCAAGGGAAGGAACCCTAGGGCCGATTTCTCACTCTCTCTCTCTCTCTCTCTTAAATCATCTTCTTGCTAGTAGGTGTTTATAAGCCATTAGAGGAGTGACAATTGTGACTCTAAGCTCCAAAAAGAAGAAGTATCATACAAGAAACTCAAGGTATTCTTCTAGATCTGTTTTCATATATTATGAATTGTTTGTTTACACTAGATTTATGAATGAAAGTCTTGGATACATGCATGTTTAATTAGAGAAACCTAGATCCAAGCAATCAGGGTTTGCATGTGCACATAGGAAAGTTCTTATGGCTGAAACCCATCAGTGATATCAGAGATTTGATTGATTTCTATTGAATTGATGCATTTGTTGATTGCTTGTTTCTTAAAAATTTGATTTTTGTGATTCTTCCTGATGAACTCGGCGAGTTCCATTGTGGACTCGGCGAGTAGCTCCAACTCGACGAGTCCATAGTGGGAACTCGGCGAGTTCGAGCGTCAGAATGAGGTAGTTTCGGGATTTCTTGCTGTTTTACTTGAGGATACTTGCCTTAAATGTTTTGGGTCATTAAATTCCGATTTTAATCAAATATACGAGTATATTCTTGACCAAACAAAAGATAATTACCAATTAGTTGAATAATAATTTCCTTATATGATAATAATTGATTATTTAAATTGAACTGGTTAATTGTTTTGCAAGTAATATTAAATAAGATCAAATTAAGATAATCTAATTAGTTGATTTAAATTATTTGCTATTTAATCCTTATGTTTTGAGAAGTTCAAAATTTGTCCTCAAGTTTTGAAATTTGAATTTGTGATTAAAAGTTTAATTTTGAAGAATTTAAATTTCAACCCCTAGAGTTTTACAAGGTTAAAATTCAACCTTATACTATTATATTATTACAAGCATGATGAATATATATATATATATATATATATATATATATATATATATATATATATATATATATATATGTGTGTGTATAATTAAAATGCTAGTCTTACCGTTAGTAGGCCTCATTCATGAAGCCAGTCTATAAGGTGGGTATAAGCTTGCTGCCTATAAAATGGCACTTAATGGGTGTACACTCACACCTACCGCTTGCTTGACGGGTGGAGGGTCGTTAGCCGAACGAGTAGGATAGGGCAACTCTATCCTCATTAAAAAGTATAATGTTAAAATACAAAGTAACGATATGTTTTTTTTTCAAATTCCCAATCTTAGTTACTTTAGGAAAAGTAAATTGGAGCAATCCCATGAAATTACACTTTGCACCCTTACTAAGAAGTTAGTGGAGCGTGTGTGGTTAACCGGCACACTAATTGGTTCTAAGCAAAGGTGGAAAATGGTGATTCTTTGTTTGTCATAGTTCGTTGGAGCGTGTGTGGCTTACCGGCACATCGAATAGGTGATTGTAACAAAGAAGGCACCATGTAGATTTGCATGGTTAGTCACACCCACTTTGTGATCCTCGACATCCCAGTCACAAACTAGAGGGGCATATCGAAATTTAAACATGCCATTGAAAGGTTCAATGAATCTCAAAGAAAAACTAGGAATTCTCAAAACATTTAAAACTTAAGCTTATGTTTTTCAAGGTGAGGGATTAGTGAATCGTCATTCACTTACCTCCAAATTGTTTGCATGTTGGATCACGGCATCCCTTTTTCTAATATGTAAATAATGTTGTTGGGTCCTACCCCTAAATTTCATTTTGGGTGTTAATTAGGGACTTCATTCTAAACAACTTTGTTCCGTTCTATTTGTAGATGTCTAATGCAAACAACACTGCTGCTAGCTCATTCACGCTAATGAGCCTTTGTCAAAAAGTGACCTTCGATGGATCGAACTTTAGCGAATGGATATGATACATTCGCATGATCGCGCGTTACGAGGAAAAAGAGTATGTTCTCGATGAGAAGCTCAAGAATATCAATCCAGAAACTGCTACTCCCGAAGAGATGGTTGTCTTTGAGACACATGAACGTGATGCAACGAAAGTCCATTGCATCATGATAGCAACAGTGAACTCCGAATTCCAAAAGTCCTATGAGGACATGTATCCTTATGAGATGCATCTAGACTTGATGGAGAGATACCACCAAAGTGTGAGGCAAGAGCGCTATGAGATCATAAAAAATATGATCACTGCTAAAATGGGAAGTGGAGAGTCTCTAACTATGCACTTGCAAAAGATGCAAAGGTATGTTGATCGTCTTCGCAAGTTGAATGTCAACTTTGGGGAAGATTTGGCTATCGACATAGTTCTTCACTCCTTGCCCTCATGCTACAACCAATTTAGGATGACCTACCATATGAACAAGGAAGAGATCACCCTAAGAAAACTCCAAGGGCTCCTAAGGACTGCTGAGAGCAACCTCAAGGACAAGTCTGTTGCACCAACTCCCAATCCACCCGCTGCTCCTGTTTTGGCTATTGGGCAGGGAAGGGGCAAGAAGAGGAAGGCTTCTTCTAAGAACCACCACAAGGGAAAGTCCCATGATTGTTCCTCTTCTAGTGGGATCTAGGTTGATCCTGCTAAGCCCAACCCAAACCCAAAGGAGGCAGAGTGCCATCATTGCCACAAAATAGGGCATTGGAAGAAAAGTTGCCTAGAATATCTGCAAGCCATCAAGGATGGAAGATCAAGCCATCTTTCGCAGGTATTTACACAATTAAATCTAATGATTCATCTCATGCTATTTCTTGGGTTCTTGATACAGGGTGTGGTCACCAAACTTGTTCTGATTTGCAGGGACTAGGAACAAATAGGGATGTGGAGCTTGGAAGAATAAATCTAATCATAGGGAACAGAAGATCGTTGCCTGTTACCAAGATTGGAGTGTACTCTTTAGTGCTTAGTAATGGATTGAATTTAGATTTAAATAATTGTTGCTACTCGCCAGATATGGCAAGAAACATCCTTTCTTTTCATGGTTTATTTAGACAAGGATTTAGATATTCGTTTAATAATGAGAATGGTTCAATTTATGCTTATCTAAACGGTGTTTTATATTTTGAAGCAATGCCTTGTAATGGAATTTATGAAACTGTTATGGTTGTAGATAACCTAGGAAATTATGTGTTGTGTATGGATTCTTCCAATAGTATGGATAGATCATCCTTGTGGCATTGTCGTCTTGGACATGTCAACAACAAGCGCATAGCCCAACTCCAAAAGAATGGAGTGTTGGAGTCATTCGACCTTAGGGAAGATGACACGTACGAATCTTGTTTACTTGGAAAGATGACCAAGTCACCCTTCACTGGCACTTGTGAGAGGGGTGAGGGCCCCTTTGATCCACCACAAAGGATGGGAACCGCTTCTATGTGACTTTCACCGATGATTATAGTAGATATGGGTATATTTACTTAATCAAGCACAAGTTAGAAACGTTTGAAAAGTTCAAAGAATTCAAATATGAAGTGGAGAGTCAATTGGGCAGGAAAATCAAGATGCTTCGATCCGATCGAGGAGGAGAGTACCTAAGTCTTGAATTCCACAACTATCTCAAGGAATGCAGAATAGTTTCGCAACTGACGCCACCTAGGACACCGCAGTTGAATGGTGTGGCAGAAAGGTGTAATCGAACCTTGTTAGACAGGTCCATTCTATGATGAGTCGTGCTTCACTACCTATCTCATTTTGGGGGTATGCCTTAGAGACTGCCACCCATATCCTTAATCGAGTCCCTACAAAGAAGGTTGCCAAAACACCTCCCGAGATGTGGACAGGGAAAGCTCCCTCGTTAGCACACATCGAGGTTTGGGGTTATGATGTTTTCGTAAAATGAGAGACTCACAAAAAGCTCGAACCTCGTAGTGAGCGATGTATTTTCATCGGCTACCCGCAGAAATCCTTTGGGTATCTCTTCTATAGACCGAGTGACAATGTTGTCTTCGTTACGAGGAGAGGGATTTTCAGAGAGTGAGAACTGATAAGCCAAGGAGACAGTGGGAGGAAAATCGATCTTGAAGAGATTCAAGAATCGAGCGATGAAGGAACCTCTAACACTGGCAACCCGAGGAGGAAACTCCGGTTGAACCGATTGACCAATCCTTACCTCTTAGACATTCCGAAAGAGTTAGAGTTCAACCCCAGCTGTATGGTTTTCATATTACTACCGAAGGGGACATGTATATTAGTGACAGTACACTAGTAAATCTAGATGAACCTAACAGCTATAAGGAAGCCATGGCAGGCCCGGAGTCTACTAAATGGAATGAGGCAATGGACAGCGAAATTCATTCCATGCATGACAACCAACTTTGGAATTTGGTTGACAATGTGCCCAAACGTAAGATGGTTGAGTGCAAGTGGATCTTCAAGAAAAAGACGGACATGGATGGGAATGTGCACACGTATAAGGCACGATTGGTAGCGAAGGGCTTTACTCAAACTCCCGGAGTTGACTATGATGAGACCTTCTCACTAGTTGCTAAATAAAAATCTATTAGGGTGATGTTAGCTATTGCTGCATATCATGATTATGAGATATGGCAGATGGATGTCAAGACCGCTTTCCTGAATGGGAAGTTGGCTGAGGATGTTTACATTGATCAGCCAGAGGGTTTTGTCGATCCGAAGCATCCCAATAGAGTGTGCAAGCTTGAGAAGTCCATTTATGGACTTAAGCAAGCATCTCGCAGATGGAATCTTTGCTTTGATGAGAAAGTCAAAGAGTTTGGATTTGTACGAAGCGAAGATGAATCGTGTGTATATGTCAAAACCAGTGGGAGTATAGTTAGCTTTCTCGTTTTGTATGTCGATGACATACTGCTCATGGGAAACGACATCCCGAATTTGCAGGAAGTTAAGTCCTTGCTCGGGAAGTGTTTTGCTATGAAGGACCTCGGAGAGGATTCCTATATTTTGGGAATAAGGATAGTGAGAGAGCGAAGTAAGAGACTAATAGGACTTAGTCAAAATACTTACTTAGATAAAGTACAAAAACGTTTTAGTACGGAAAACTCGAAGAAGGGAGAACGACCGATACAAAGTAATGCCAAGTTGAGTAAGACTCAAAGTCCGAGTATTGAAGTCGAGATAGCTGAGATGAGCCGAGTACCCTACGCTTCCGCAGTTGGCTCAATCATGTACGCTATGACTTGTACTCGCCCTGATGTGGCCTTTGCTTTGAGCATGGTCAGTAGATATCAAGGGAACCCTGGCAGAGCTCATTGGATTGCGGTCAAGAATATACTGAAGTACCTTCGGAGGACCAAGGAATGGTTCTTAGTCCTCGGAGGGAGTGATGACTTAAAGGTGCGAGGGTATAGTGACGCAAGCTTCCAGACCGACAGGGACAACTACCATTCGCATTCGGGCTGGGTCTTTACCCTTAATAGAGGAGCAGTAACTTGGAAAAGTTCCAAACAGGAAATCGTAGCTGATTCGACGTCCGAATCAGAGTACATTGCAGCGAGCGGAGCGTCAAAGGAAGCGATGTGGTTGAAGAACTTCATTGGTGATCATGGAGTTATGCCTACCATAAAGGAGCTTATGGAAATTTTCTGTCATAATGAAGGAGCGGTTGCCTTGACCAAGGAACCGAGGGATCATGGTAGATCTCGGCATATCGACATAAAATATCACTTTATTAGACATCGAGTAGAAGAAGGACACCTCGTAGTAAAGAGGGTATCGTCAGAGGATAACCCAGCTGATTCGCTTACAAAGGGACTTAGCAGGGTTAAGTATTTGCAACACGCTAGGAGCATTGGGCTGAAAGACGATATTAGTTTAGATTAGATAGTTTTGGAAACATGTAATAGATAAATGTGATTGACATTTGATGATTAAATAAAGGAGTATTATTTATAAGTAAAGCTATTATCTTATGTTAATTGTTTAACTATTGTTTCACTTTGCATGTTTTGACTTCCTGAATAATTGAGTTATTAAGAATAATCGAATTATTCGAATGGTCCATAATCGTTCATATGTTGGAAGTAGGTATGAATGAAGATTGTCATGAATTGGTGTGTAGATTGTCTAAATGATATTAGACATAGCAAAGGTTTGTTGCAACGTTCATGAGTGCTTATGAATAAGTTTAGAGCATTGGAATAAACCCACGCTTGCTGGAGTCACTTTATGGAATGAGAAACAAGTGATCGCAAGACGATAATATCATATGGTCTTAAAACCATGATATATGGTTTATTGTTTATTAATTGGTTGTACATTGATAATGCGAAACCGCATCAGTAAATTGATGTCATAAACCGCATTATTGTGTATGATTGATTAGTAAATAATAAATGCATATAAGTTGATGTTTATTTGTTACTTTTATCCTAAGAGGGTAAAAGCAATATCAGGGCCGCTCGATGATTTGATTTGACTTATGTGCCGGGCCCGGTCAGGACTGAATTGATGTGTTCAATTAAGTTCTATGTCAAATGAATCTGAGATCGAGAAACCAAATGCTGGATAATAAATTCCATAAGATTGTCCGCATAATATCTAAACAGAGGACCGTACGATGCCTTATCTAAAGGACAGGATACTGATAAGATCAGAGTTTAACAGGGTCTTTGAGAGCTACGATTGCTAATCAGATTGTGTTTGCATATACAGTTACTAGACTTATCCAAGTGGGAGACTGTTGGATTAGTGTCTAAGGCTATAACTATATTTGGTAAGTACTTGAACCGGTTATGCATGGTCCTTTTGGGTTGCCTTCACCATAGCAACTTGACAAGGTGATTTGTTAAGAGAGAAGAGATATTATTAATATATTATGAGAATAATATATTAGAAAAATATAATGTTATTTGATTAATATAAGTGATATATTAATTGAGAATTAATTTGGTGACTTAAAGAGATTAATTGAATAACGGGGCATAAACTGTCAAATGTGTGATAGGTATGTTTTGGGCTATGTATCCTTATGGATATAAGGGTGGATGGATTTTAGGGTTAGGAGACCATAAAATCTTCTAAGCCTAATATCTAGGAGGATCTTGGATTGCTTAGGGCCTAAGCTATTCACTTAGGGTTAAAGGTGAAACCCTAGTAGCTCATAGTATAAATAGATCCGTAGGGTGAGGGACATCGGCACTCATGCAAGGCAAGGAACCCTAGGGCCGATTTCTCACTCTCTCTCTCTCTCTTAAATCATCTTCTTGCTAGTAGGTGTTTGTAAGCCATTAGAGGAGTGACAATTGTGACTCTAAGCTCCAAAAAGAAGAAGTATCATACAAGAAACTCAAGGTATTCTTCTAGATCTGTTTTCATATATTATGAATTGTTTGTTTACACTAGTTCTATGAATGAAAGTCTTGGATGCATGCATGTTCAATTAGAGAAACCTAGATCCAAGCAATTAGGGTTTGCATGTGCACATAGGAAAGTTCTTATAGCTTAAACCCATCACATTCATGATATATAGATTTATTTAATGAAATCTCCAATATTAGTTTTATTATATTTTCATTTATTTTTGTTATGATTACTTAATTATATATATATATATATATATATATATATATATATATATATATATATATATATATATATATATATATATTGGAACGGCAGGAATTTTATTAAAAACTAGCAAAACGCTAGAAAAAGAACATTACAACAACTTACAAGTAGAGACAGGATTATGAAGTCAATTAGTCCATCCTATATTAGCTTTGCTACACCTATTAAACAACTGAAAATAAGAGTTTTTGACCACATCATCAAAAAGTATTGATTTCATAGGCAACACCGTCTCAAAAAGAATGGAATTACGAAAATTCCAAATGCACCATAAGGTCGTCATAATCACCGCGTCAAAAACATTTCATTGTCGACTTCTCCAAGAGAATGAATTAGACCAAAACAATAACGAATCTATGGAAAAGTCTTGTGGAAAATGAAAACCCACCAAATAGCAACTCTAGTACAAAGATCAATAGACTCAATCGTAGCAGAGCAAACTGGACACAAGATAGAAACAAATAAAATTCCCCTATAAAAAAGATTTGCTCAAGTCGGAAGGCCATTTAATCTTAATCTCCAGATAAAAATATTCAACTAAATTGGAACCCAATTATTCCAGTATGTTTCGCCACCAGTTGTAGACAACATCCCATTATCAATATAAGACCTAGCTGAAGAGACTGTAATATGATTAGACGTCTCCAAGAGCCACCCCAACCGATCCGGAATGGAATTAAGCTGTAAGCCCTGCATCAAATTCAAAAACGCATCCCACTGGGACTGCTCAATACCACCCCGAGGCTCTCTCCTAAGAGAGGTAATATCCCAGCCCATCATCACCCTACCGCAAACAAAGGCAAATTTATGATTATCCAAGGCAAAAATTCTATGAAAACCCTCTGCAAGAGGCCCACCTCCTTTCCAAATATCCTGACAAAACAAAGTCCGACTACCATCTCCAACTCGAATTGGACATAAAGAAAACAAATCCCAACCACGATCACCCATATGAGACAGCATACAAATGACATCATTCCATGGACCCATCCAGCCTTTTTGAGAATTAAAGAACCATAACCTCCATCAGAACCATAGATAGCCTTTACTAACTGAACCCATATAAGATCAGGATTATGAAAAAAACGCCATGTCTATCTTAAAAGCATAGCCTTATTAAAAGAAAAAAGATTACCAACTCCGAGACCACCTTCTTTCCTACCAACCAGCACCTTATCCCACTGGATCCAATGCATACACCTGTCATCAAACTCCGCACCCTAAAAAAAATCTAGAACGTAAGGCCTCCAAGGACTTCAGAACCGAAATGGGAACCAAAAAAATAGACATCAAATAACTTCCAAACTCTCCAGGACAGAGTTGATCAACGTCAGGCGGCCAACAAAAGAGAGAGTTTTCACCTTCCACCCTAACAGCTTGGAACGTAAACGATCAACAATAGGAGACCAAGTTGTACCTCTGGACATACATTGACCTACTGGCACACCCATATGAACAAAAGGAAGATATTCTGGAGCACACCCTAACTTATGAGCAACCAAATCGACCTGAGGCTTAGAGACACCAACCCCAATCAACTTGTTTTTCATCAAATTAATTTTAAGACCCGAAGCAAGATAAAAACATCTCAAAATGCAAAGAACTGAATTAGCATTGTTGGAATCCCACGGAGACACCCACACAACATGATCCGCATAAACGAGATGTGATATATGAATCCCATAAATAGAGATACCCCTAAAAACATTTTGAAAATGTTCTTTTTGCAAAGCAACATGTAAACTTTGCATAGCCAAAATAAAGAGAAAAGGAGATAAGGGATCTCCTTGTTTCAAACCTCTTTGCATCTGAAATTCTCTCGCAGTCGATCCAATTACCAACACCGAAACCCTAGCAGAACGAAGAAGCTCTAAAATCCAAGAACAAAATATAGAACCAAAACCCATCATTTGCATCATCTCCAAAATATAATCCCTAGACACCGAATAATAAGCCTTCTCAAAATCAAGTTTAAAAATCATCAAAGGATTTTTCGACCACTTGCTCCAAGTCACCACCTCATTAAGAAGAAACGGACCATCTAAAATTTCTCTACCTTTGACGAAGGCAGATTACTCCAGACTCACCACATAACCAATAACTTTTGCTAACCTATTAGCTAAAAGGTTGCCCATAATTTTATATTAGCAACAAATTAAACTAAAGGCCTAAAGTCTCTAATAGACTTAGGATCACGAACCTTCGGGATGGCAGTGAAGAACGAAGAATTGCATCCAACAGGAATGGAGCAATTACTATAAAAATGATGAACAAAAGCCGATACATCCTCTGAAATAAGATCCCATTATAGCTTCACGAAACCGAAAGTAAACTCGTCTGGACCCGAAGCCTTATTCGAACCGCAATCTCAAACAACTTTTTTGATCTCATCACTAGAAAAAGGAGCCTGAAGAAATTGAGCCTGCTCCCCAAACAGGGTATTAAAATGGGACGCATTGGTAGACGGACGTTTAACATTTTTCTTTGAAAAACGATTCCTATAAAAATAATGGAATTCATTTTTCACTCTAATTGGATCAACCACCCACTTGCCATCTATCAAAACACCTTTGATAGCTAACTGCCTCCTTTTTCGATTAATAACACCAAGAAAAACCCTGAATTTTCATCACCCTCAGTACTCCACTAAACTTTCACCTTTTGGGCCAACTCAACCCTCGAAATATGTTGCAAATCCACCAACTTCTTGAGAACTGACACCCTATGTTGGCGAAGTTTAGAAGTTTCATCATTGATCATAAGAGACGCATCAATCGACTCCAACTCCTCCTTCAAAATTTTAGAGTAGCTAGACAAATGATCTCGGATGGAACAATTCCAAATCCTAAGATTACATTTAAGAAGTTGAAGTTTCTTCTTAAAAATAACCCAAGGATTATCCAACGGTCCCCTTGTATACCAATAGACCAAGATTGCCGAACAATATCATCAAAACCATCCAACCTGAACCACGAATGGAAAACCCGAAAAGGAGTCGGACCATAATCAACACAATGCTCCACTAACAGAATCAGATGATGATCAGGAATATATTTATCCAGAACCATTCCTATAATATTGGGGAAACACTCAATAATACCTTGAGAAACGAGAAAACGATCCAATTTACTAAACTTTGACGCCCATTTATGACTCCAATAAACCGAGGACCCCCCATAGGAACATCGAACAAATTTGTATAATCAATGAAATCCTTAAAATTTGTAGCTACCGAAGGATTACATTGAGAACCCAATCTTTCCGTAACATCACGAACTATATACATTAAAATCAGGTCTATACTTGTTTAAAAAATTAAAACAAGCATAACTATCTCATACGCTCTCCGTTTTGAATGTTCTTTATATCAATGAAATCTTGAGAACATGTTTTTTCCAATTTTATCATCCATGGCCCCTATCTAGGTCAATTGCGAAAATTTGTTATTAAGACATCAAATCTCATAGATTTTTGAATCGTTTCGTATTTGATGACCATGGTTAGCTTTCCAAGTGTTTCGAGGTATCTTCAAGGCACTTATGAATACCAAGATGTCATTTGTACAGAAAATCATCAAGATACTATGTCGTAGATCCTAGCACAATGTGGTTCACGGTAAATTGACTGTCTAGAGTTTTATACCAAAATTTTCGGAATATAACATGCCATCATTAAAAAAGATGGTTGTTGCTCGTCCCATACATTGGTCCTAGATTTAGAAATCTTCAATATTTTTAATACCACGTTAGAACCTATGTACCCGATTTTTATAACGATATCACTTTCAAAAGTTGGCTTAAAATATTTATTTTAACATTAGCACGTTTGTTTGTATCAAGGTATAATAAAGAATGTGTTTCATTTTCATTTTTTTATGTGCTTGAGAAAACGTATAAATATTATATTTCTTTATAAAAACAAAAATTATATTAATAGTATAAAAACTTCAAAGTTTAAAATATTTGCTTTGTTTTTGACATATTTTGACGTAGTTTATATATATATATATATATATATATATATATATATATATATATATATATATATATATATATATATATACACAGAGAGAGAGAGAGAGGGAGAGAGAAAAAAAGAGGATTCAATTCAGAAAAAAAAAAAAAAAAGTTAAGAATTAAGGAACCATTGTAAGCCAATCATTTAATAAGCTTAAAAAATACAAGGTGGCAAAATTGTAAATAATCAAAATTCATTAATGAGCGATGGCAAATTTGTCTTCGACTCCATTAATATCTTCGTCTTTAAACTACACATCAACACGACATCTCTCATCCTACCACATAAGCAACCGTGAATCTGGGTCAAGGAATCCACTTGATGGCGACGATCTCACACCGCTGTCAGAGGATACGATTTAGCACCACCATTGAAGAGCCAACTCCGATTAGGGTTATCGTCACCATCTCAGACAACAGCGACCTCGAACTTCATCTTTGTCCTTCTCCGACGGCTACTAAGAGAAAATAAGCAACGTTATAGGGATCAATTTCCATGGCAACCACTTGTGTAATGGGAACATAATGTGAAGTTGGAGTAGGAGCAGATGACGGCGCCGACGATGAAAAACCACCACATTGTAGCTTCCTACAGTCAACAGGCCCAACATCTCTAGAGGAACACTCCTCATCATGTTTTTAACATTTAAAAAAAAAATAATTTGTATGGACTCCAACTGTTTGATGAAATGCATAAACTAAATTATCACGTTATATTCACATATGAATATATTTTCTTATCTAAATCAATATTTGACTATTAAAAACACAAGACAAATATGCAAGTCTATATGTTATTCATATGTGAATAATATATAAAAATTATACATATTTGTGAAAATACATTGTAATATTCATAAATGAATATATTGACAAGTGCATATACCTTGTAATATTCATATGTGAATATATTGTGAAATATTCATAAGCGAATATATATCATCTAATATTCTCAAGTGAATATACTATATAATATTCACATGTGATTTGCCATGTAATACTATGGAATATTCACATATAAAAATATAATTTGATATTCACAAGTGAATATGTCATCTCTTATTCACAAGTGAATATACTATGTTAATATTCACAAGTTAATTTATCGTCTAATATTTAAGTATAAATATACTATGTTTATTATATATATTATATTCATATATAAATGATACTTAAATTGGAAAAAAAAATTAATCATACTTTTTATTCATAAGTGAATAACGAATTTACTGTAACTGCTGCATTTTTATTCACTTATGAATAACGATAACTAAAAATATAAAAAAAAATTATTTTATCTTAAAACTATATCAATATGGATGTCTATTTGTTGATATAAAAAAATCATGAACTTTCATATATTTAAAATCATTTTTCGATAAAAATAGCTTCTTAAAAATTAAAAAAACGAAAAAAACTATGTTAATGAATATATATATATATATATATATATATATATATATATATATATATATATATATATTAAGATAATAATTATCATAGTTTAAGAAAACAGATTTTGTTTGAAAACATCTATTCATTTCCTATTTCCGCTGGTACGATGAAGACTTTTTATTTTCGGCAAAAATAAATGAGTGATTGAGAATGATTCTTCATTCTCAACCTTTTTTATTTTCTCCATTGAACTTACCTCTCTCTCTCTCTCTCTCTTTCTCTCTCTCTCTCTCTCTCTCTCTCTCTCTCTCTCTATATATATATATATATATATATATATATATATATATATATATATATATATATATATATATATATATATATATATATATAGAAAAAACAAGGAAAAAATGATTATATTTATCCATTTAATTGTTGTATACCATTATTTTCTAAAATCTTTTTATATAAATGGTTTAGTCCATGTTTTTGTTATAAACTACAATAGTTTTCGCTTTCTTAAATGAAACATACTTTCTATTTTATTTTTATTTAATTATACATACATAGCAAAAGATGAATATAGATTTTTCGCAAACAATATTATTAAAAATGGTTACGATATGATCAAGTTTGGAAAAATATTGAAAATATATTTTTACCAAAAACATATTAAAAATTGGTATTTTTCTTTTACAAGTTATAATAAAACAAATAGTAAATATATTTTTTTCTCTATAAAAAAGTTTAATTATGTTTTTATGTTTAATTTAAAAACTTGTATGTTTTAGAAATAAATAAGTATTTGTGGCCCATGCATAAAACTTGAACATATTTATAAGTAATGAATATAAATTTATACATATATATAAGTTTATATATTAGGAATAGAATATGGTATACAATTGCAGGACCATCTAAATAAGGTCCATCAATTAACTAAGTTTTATTAACCATCGCTTATAGTGGAATTAGATTTGTTTTTTAGACTACCCTATCCTAACTAATTAGTATCCATTCAAGCTATACCCAAATAAACAGTTGACAAATTTTGCACCGAGTATTCTAAGGTGGGTGAGAGGGAGAAAATAAAACGACAGCGAAAGACTTGAATGCTCTATGATTGGCCAAAATTAGCATTACATTATAATATTTAGTTAATTATTAGGTTGTAACAATCCGAAATTTGAAAAGTTTTAATTTTAATTAAATATCGAAAAAAATGCAATTTGGTTATTTACCATAAAAAAAATTAAGATTATGAAATTGTGACTTTATTAAAATGTCCAAAAGGATTTTAAGTCACTAAGAAAAGGTTATATAAATAAGGTCAAGAGAAAGAATGCATGACAAAATATATTTTTTATCAAAAGGGGAAAAGGGGAATTACATGTTTTTTGGGCTTACTTTGTGACATAATAGCTTAATACATATATTAATTTAGTGAGAAGAGACTTACTCGAGTTGTAGAATATGTTCCTAGATTCATTTAAATATAAAGACCATTGAATACGAATAAGAAACGAAGAAGTTATGCGTATTTGAAGTTGGGACAAAAATGCCTCAAAGTTGGAATGGAATCAACAATGTACTTTGCTGATTCCCATAAATTAGGACGTGACCAACCATTGTGACGACGTGATGAAAACATGTTATAATATGTTTTAGGAGCTCATTTCGATCATTCTAGATAGGGGTTGATTAAGAGCTAAGATAATACGATTATGATGCAAAAAATGTTGGATAAGGTATCTAAGTCCATAACTATATTGATATGTACTTGACCCGATTTGGCATGGTCCATTTGAGTTGTATGACATCGTAACAATTGGATAGACAAAATGACAAAAGTGACATTTATGATTTGTTAATATTACAAGCTCTAATATATTATATTAAATCATATTATTTAATGAGTATTGATCAATAATTAATTTGGTGATCAAAAGAGACTAATTAAATATTTGGGGATAGATTTGGTAAATCATTCATTCTTATATAGTGGGCTTATGATCTATGATTCACTAGATTAGGCTAGGACCAATAGGGTGCTCCATGGATGCTCCACGGAGGTTAAAACCCATGGATCATGGAGGAAATGAAAAGTCATGCACATTAGGGTTTGCATGGTATAACCCTACATGTGACAAGTTATATAAAGGACCTCATAGCAAGTAAAATCAGCCACTAAGACAAAAGGGTGAGGGCTAGCCGAATTTTGTGCACAAGTGGTCTTCTCTCAAGTTATTCCTAGATTTGTGGTGTTGTGTGTAGCATTTGAGGCATCACATTTGGGGTGCTAGGCTCGCAAGGTCTTAAGGAATCCAATCTACAAGAAAGGTATGCCATTCTACTAGTTTTTTGTAATACATATACCCCATCATATGCAAGTTAGGATGAAAGCCTTGGAAAATTAAAGTTTGAACGTATAATAGAGAAAACATAGACCCAAGGTTTGTTGGGTTGCAGGTACACCATCGGAGTGTTAGAATGCTCAAAATCCATCAGTGGTATCAGAGCCTTGGCTTGTTTTTAAATATATTTGATGCAAATTGCTGAAAAAATCAATTTTTCTGCCCACTATTCAGTGACGTCACCGAGTCCATGGGGGGACTCGATGAGTCCCTGTGAAAACTCATCCAACTTGTCGAGTTGGTTCATGCACTCGACGAGTCGGAGGCCCTGAGTGCAAAATTTCGAGTTTTATTTGTGAAATTGGATTAGGATCATTACCCCAAACTATTTTTAGATTGTTAAACCTATTCTTGAAGTGGTAATGATTGTACTTATCCAATTTCAATGATAATTGTCAAACTTTCAAGTTTTATATTAAGTTCATATGATACTTGAAAATTGTTGATTTGAATTATGCATGCTTATGAGTTTTGTTAGATCATAGAAATAATTTGACATGCTTGTTAGTGTAATTGTTGATCTAAATGCTTTCTAATGGACTACATAACTTGTCCTCAAGTTATAGAACTCCAAAAGTCTTTTCTATTAAAATCATTAAAATTCATAAGTTATAGAAATGAAAGTTTTTGAATAGTCTCAAAACTTGCCCTTAAGTTTTGGAATTTGTAAAGTCACCTTAGAAAACTTTAATTCAAAGCCCTAGAATTTTAAAAGTTTAAAATTAAACCCTTATACTATTATAGTATCATAAGTTATTATATATATATATATATATATATATATATATATATATATATATAAGATCAAGTCAGTCTTACCGTTAGTAGGCCTCATTCACGAAGCCGGTCCACAAGGGGTATAAGGTTGTTGTCTATAAAATGGCAGCTTAATGGGTGTCCACTCTCATCCACCGCTTCCTTGACTGGTGGAGGGTCGTTAGCCAAACAGGTAGGACAAAGACTATAATTCTCATTAAAAGTATCATAATAAATATAAAGTAACTAAACCTTTTATAAATTGTCAATCTTAGTTACTTTAGGAAAATGTGAAATTGATGGTAACCCATGAAATTACACTTTGCACATTGCTAAAGTCGTTAGTGGAGCGTGTATGGTTAACCAGCACACTAACTTGGACTTAACAAGGATAGAAAAGGGTGGCTTAAGGTTTATCATAGAACGGTGGTGCGTGTGTGGTTAACCGGAACATCGATTAGGTGGTAGAATTAAGAGTACAAAGTTAATTTGCATGATTATTGACACCTTGTTTATGATCCTCAGTATCCTAGACACAAACTTGAAGGGCATAATCGAGATTTAAACATGCCATTGAATTGTTCACTGAATTTCAAAAGATTTAGGAGTTTCAATCCAATTAAAACCTAATAATCTATTTCGTTTTTCATGGTAGAAATTGGTAAATCGTCATTTACCTACCTTCAAATATTTTGTAGGTTGGATTATGGAATCCCTCTTCCAAATTATAAGAATTTGTGTTGGGTTCAAGCCTTAATATTTCATTTGGGTGTCTTATTAAGGATTCTATATTTAATCTAAACTTGCCTTTCTTCCTTTTTCAGATGTTTTCCAGCAATGTTGCTTCTGGCTCAAACCCTACCGACTCCTTCTCTCTCACGAACCTTTGTGGGAGAGTCATCCTTGATTGAATTAATTTCAATGATTGCATTAGGAACATAAGGATGGTCACTCGTTATGAGGAAAAGGAATATGATCTCGTAATGGAGCTTACGGTCATCGCTGAGTCGTCTGCTACTCCCGAGGAGATTGGTGAGTGTACTAGCCATGAGAAGGATACAACTAAGGTGTCATGTATCATGTTGGCTACCATGACAGCATAAGTCTAGAAATCCTATGAAGATTTCTACCCTTATGAGATGTACCTAGACTTGATGGAAAGATACAGTCAGAGTGCTCGTCAGGAAAGCTATGAAAGCATCACCTCCATGATTACAACAAAAATGAAGGATGGAGAGTCTGTCACGGGCCATCTGCAGAAAATGCAATCATTCATGGACCTGTTGCTTAAGTTGAATGTTAACTTTGATGAGGAACTAGTAATAGACATTATTTTATACTCCTTACCCTCTTGTTATGATTAGTTTCGTATGACTTATCATATGAACAAAGAGGAAGTCACACTTAGCAAACTTCAAGGACTTTTGAGGACTGCTGAAAGTAGTCTCAGAGGTAAGAATGTTGTTCCCACTCCTACTACCGTCGTTGTCCTGGTAATCGGGCAGGGTAAAGGGAAGAATAGGAAAAACCTTTCAAATGGTACCAAGGGAAAGTCTCTTGATAGCTCCTTTTCGAGTGGAACCAAAGGTGGTTCTGCCACTCCCTCTTCCAACCCGAAGGATGCAAAATGCTTCTACTGTCAAGAAAAGGGGAACTGGAAGCGAAGCTGGCTCAAGTACTTGCAGGATGTTAAGGATGGGAAAGTTAAACCCACCCATGCAGGTATTTACACTATATTGTCTAATAACTCACCACATACTAATTCTTGGGTCCTTGATACAAGGTGTGGAATTCACATTTGTTCTGATTTGTAGGGCCTAAAAAGAAGTGAGGATGTGGAGCATGGGAAGATAAACTTGATCATGGGGAATAGGAAAAGCTTCACCTGTCTTGGACTTTATTCTTTATTACTTAGTAATGGGTTAATATTAGATTTGAATAAATTCTATTACTCATCTGAAGTAGGGAGAAATATTATTTCTTTTTATGGTTTGTACAAACAAGGATTTACTTTTTCATTTGATAATAAATGTGGTGGTATTAATGCTTTTTATAATGGTGTTTTCTATTTTAAAGCATTACCTTGTGACGGTGTATATGAAAATGTGTCGATTGTAGACAACTTAGGAAATAATGTATTGCATATTGATTATTCCACTAGTTTGGATAATGCATCATTGTGGCATTGTCGTCTTGGACATGTCAACAAGAAGCCCATAGGCCAACTCCAAAAGGCTAGAGTCTTGGAGTCATTTGACTTAAAGTCAGATGATAGTTGCAAATCTTGTTTACTTGAAATAAGGACTAAGTCACCCTAAAGTGGTACTTGTGCTAGGGGTGAAGCTTTTTCGATCTCATACACACCGATGTGTGTGGGCCCTTCAGAACCGCCACGAGGGATGCTAACCGCGTCTATGTGGCTTTTACTAATGATTAAAGTAGATATGGTTATGTCTACTTAATCAATCATAAGTTAGAAACTTTTGAGAAATTCAAAGAGTTTAAAACAAGAAGTGGAGAATCAGTTGGGTAGGACGATAAAGATGCTCTGATCCGATCGTGGTGGTGACTATCTTAGTATCAAGTTCCTTGACTATCTTAAGGAATGTGGAATTGTTTCACAATTGACACCTCCTTGGACACCACAGCTGAATGGTGTGGCTGAGAGGCGTAATCGAACCTTCTTACACATGGTTCGTTCTATGATGAGTTGAGCTTCGTTACCAATCACATTATGGGGGTATGCCTTAGATACTGCCGCCCATATCCTTAATCTAGTCCCTACCAAAAAGGTTGCCAAAACACCTCATGAGATGTGGAATGGGAAAGTTCCCACTTTAGACCACACCAATATTTGGGGTTGTGAGGCTTTGGTGAGGCGCGAGAATCACAACAAGCTCGAAGCTCGAAGTGAGCGGTGTATTTTCATCAGCTACCCACATAAATCCTTTGGTAATCTCTTCTATAGACCGAGTGACAATGTTGTCTTCGTGGCAAGGAGAGGAGCCTTTCGTGAGAAGGAGTTCATAAGCCAAGGAAACAGTGGGAGGCAAATTGACCTTGATGAAATTCAAGAGTCAACTGGTGATGGAACCTCAAATATTAGCAATTAACCTGAGGAGGAAACTCTTGTTGAGCCGATTAACTATGTAACAACCGGAAATTTCTATCTTATACATCCATTTAGTCCAATCAAAGTAAGACTTTTTTTGGCTATCTTTTAACCCTGTTTAAGGTCTGTTGGAGTGTTATAAGCCTGGTACCTTCAAGGTTAAAGTGTTAGATCTATCGTATAGAGTTCGGTATGCAGCAAACAAGCCGGAAACTCCATTCATAAGGATTTTACAACCGTAAACTAGAGTTTACGGCCTTAAACACCTCCTTGGCTGTAAAATCAGGCCCATATATGAGTTATGCCTTCATTTCTAGCCATTTCTTACACTCCCATCCCTATATTTCAAATTTCTCTCTCTACTATCATCAAGCTTTCACCATGATCTTCCAAAATGTAAGAATTCCTTCCATTGTATTTGATGTTATCCTTCTTAATATTGTATCACCCACTGATTTCATCCATAAAAATCATGTTTTTGGGTAGATCTTCAAGTGTTCATAACTTTCACCATGAACACCAAGAACACCTACTTGTTCTTAGGTCGTGAACCCCCTCAAAGCCTCCAAAGTTTAAGTATTCCATCCATCTACTAGTTAGACTTGATAAACACCTGAGTTCAAGCCTTGAATGATCATTTGGATCATGAACACCAAGTGTTTAAAACTGTAAACCCTTGCATGGCTTTAAACCCTTGTGTTGGTTCATGTTTTGGCCTTCAAACTCATCTAAGTCCAAACCTAGGGCCAAGAATACTTAGGGAATGCGTGTTAGGGCCTTAGAACAACTCAATTGCAAACCTTTCAATGAATGTACGACCGTAAACTCCATGACCATACAATCATTGGCTGAAAACACCTCTTTGGCATATGTCTTCATGAGTGTACGATCGTAATCACAAAGGATCGCAAACCCCATGGCTGTAAACACCAGGTGTGCCCGTAAACCTCTTTTTGTGCGATTTCATGTGATTGTAACACTTCCATTCAATTGGTTCCTTCTCGCTAAGGTGTTTCCTTGCATGATTAAGTGATATATACACTAATTATACATATATATGTGTGTCATTACATGCTTATTAGGATCCGTTGTGCTCAAGACTTCACTTGACCCGTAGCATCCTACAAACGATCTTTCAATCAAACCACAAACTGCAGGTGAGTTCATACCCCTAATTAACCTTTTAAATGATTTCAAATGCTTTTATGTGGGGGAACAGAAGTTGAAACATTGTAGTTATATCAATCACATGTGGCTAATAACTGTCAAACAAATAGATTTCTGATACTTCAAATTATGTTATCAAAGAAAACTATTTAAAAACCCTTTTATCAAACTTTTTTAAATGCTAAATTCTTTATCAAACTCTTGCTAACTTATATACTGTCAAAATCATATATATTCAGATATAGTTATATAAATAAGGTTGAAAGGACTTAGGGCTTATAACTCGCTTTATTTCCTGTTCCTTGTTAAGTTGTGGACTTAGGGTATCCGTTGTTTCTTGTATGGTTGTTTGAATTTTAGATATATATTATGTATATGTGTATAGATATAAAGGTTTCTTACATCATTTCCATACCTTTGAGCATTCGAAGGTGTACAACCATGCTCAGTTATTCACTCTATATTACTAGTAAACTATAATAAGTATAGTTTAGGCCGTCATTTGCGGCCACCTTCTTCCAGAGAAACCCTAGAGAGAGAGAGAGGAAAGGCTTGAGTGTAAGAAAGGGCTTATAATCTCCATTTTTGGGGTGATTTTGATAAAGAAAGAAGAGGGGATCCATCTAAAGTGAGAAGGGAGCTTGGATTGGAGTTGTTCATCGTGAGAGTTCATCTTTGGAGGTATAATTCCTTATATTTCATGTTGATATGATAGATTTCATGATTTTAGGGTTTTTATCTCCCTTTTTATTGAGATCTAATGGGTATGAGGTCTCCTTTGTGTTGTTGATATCAGATTTGGGCCTTGAGAGCTCCATAGAGTCACTACCCTCTAACGTTTTTGCAAGAAAGTAAGCATTTGGAGACTAGGTTACCATTTCTAGAGTTACTTCTCCATTTGAGGCTTGATATGGGATGTATGCACATAAAGGAACCAAGGGATCATGAAAGATCTAGGCACATCGACAGAGAATACCACTTCATTAGACGTCTAATCGAAGAAAGACTCCTCATGGCAAAGGGGGTATCATCGGATGAGAACCTAACAGATCCCCTCACGAAGGGATTGTGTAGGGTTAAGCATTTACAGCAGCCAAGGCGCATTGGGCTGAAGGATGATATTAGTTTTAGTAATTAGATAGATTTCGAAAGTTGTAATAGTTGAAAGTAATTAACATGTGATGTTTAAGTAAAAGGTGTTTTTATTTACTAGTATGGTATTGTCTTGTGTCAATCATTTACTATTGTTTCATTTTGTATGTTTTGACTTCTAGAATAAGTATGTTATGGTATATTATATTATTCAAAAACTATCCACAGTCGATCATACTTTGGAAGTAGGTATTGAAATAAGACTGTCATGAATTTGGTTTGTAGATTTGTCTGAATTGTATTAGACATAGCAATTGTTGCTACACCATTCATGAGTGCTCATAAGTTCTAAGTATTAGATTCAATCCATGCGCACTTGTATCACTTCATGGAATTTTTATCGAGTGATCGTGAGACGCTAATATCATATAAGTCTTCAAACCAATAGATATGAGTTTTTGACTATGAGTTGCTTGTACTTTGATAGTACGAAAATGCATCAGTAACTTGATATTATAAAATGTGCTATTGTGTACAATTTGATGATTAGATAGTACAAGCATATGAGTTGACGTTTACATGTTCTTTTTATTCCTCAGAGGATTAAAAGTGATATCTTGGGCCCCTCAATTATTTTTTTACCTATGTACCGGGCCCGGTCAAAACTCAATTAATATGTTCGATTAAGTTCTATGTCAAACAAATCGGAAATCGGGAAACAAACTGCTGGACAATTAGTACGACGTTGTTCCATGTATTTGTTCGACTGATATCTCGAAAAGAGGATTATATGGTCACTTATCTTAAATGACGCATCATCTTAGTTCCGCGAGACTTTGAAAGAGCTACGATTGTTGGTCGGACCCTAAAGTCGTACTTGCAGCAATAGTTATTTTAGACTAACCAATCCTAACTACTTGAATTACTTTCCTTTCAAGCTATACCCAAATAAACAGTTGACAAATTTTGCACCGAGTATTCTAAGGTTGGTGAGAAGGAGAAAATAAAAAGATAGCGAAAGACTTGAATGCTCTATGATTGGCCAAATTAGCATTACATTATAATATTTAGTACACTATTAGGAGTTCTAGCTGTAACAATCTAAATTTTTGAAAAGTTTTAATTTTTATTAAATATTGAAGAAAATGCAATTTGGTTATTTACGATAAAAAAAAATAAGATTATGAAGTTGTGACTATATAAAAATGTCCAAAAGGATTTTAAGTCGCTAAGCAGAGGTTATATAAGTAATGTCAAGAGAAAGAATGCATGAGAAAATACATTTTTTATCATAAGGGAAAAAGGGGAATTACATGTTTTTTGGGCTTACTTTGTGACATAATAGATTAATACATGTATTAATTCACTGAGAAGAGACTTACTAGAGTTGTATAATATGCTCCAAGATTCGTTTGAAAATAAAGATCACTGAATACGAATAAGAAACGAAGAAGTTATGATTGTTTGAAGATGGGACGAAAATGCCTCAAAGTTGGAATGGAATCAACAATGTACTTTGCTGATTCCCAGAATTTAGGACGTGACCAACCATTGTTACGATGTGACGAAAACATGTTATAATTTGTTTTAGGAGCTCATTTCGATCATTCTAGATAGGGGGTTGATTAAGAGCAAAGATAGTATGATTATGATGCAAAAAATGTTGGATAAGGTGTCTAAGTCCATAACTATATTGATATGTACTTGACCCGATTTGGCATGGTCCATTTGAGTTGCATGACATCGTAATAATTGGATAGACAAAATGAGAAAAGCGACACTTATGATTTGTTAATATATTATAAGCTCTAATATATGATACGAAATCATATTATTTAATTATTATTGATCAAGAATTAATTTGGTGATCAAAAGAGACTATTTAAATATATTGAGATTGATGGTATATCATTCATTATTATATAGTAGGTTTATGATCTATGATTCATTAGATTGGGCTAGCACCCATACAGTGCTCCATGGATGCTCCATCGAGGTTAAAACCATGGTTCACGGAGGAAATGAAAATTCATCAACATTAGTTTGCATGGTGTAACCCTACATGTGACACGCTATTTAAAGGACCACATAGCAAGTAAAATCGGCCACTAAGACATAAGGATGAGGGCTAGCCGAATTTTGTGCACAAGTGTTCTTCTCTCATGTTATTCCAAGAGTTGTGGTGTTGTGTGAAACATTTGAGGCATCACATTTGGGGTGCTAGGATGACAAGGTCTTAAGGAATCCAAACTAAAAGAGAGGTATGTCATTTGGGGTGTTGTATGAAAAGTGTGTTCAATTTGTAAACCGTGGCTACCACCAGTATGTAGTGCATGTTTTGTTCGAAAACCCTGGCTACCACCAGTATGTAGTGCATGTTTTGTTCGAAAACCATGGCTACCACCAATATGTATAGTACTTTTATTACTCAAATAAAACCAAGATTAGGATCCCTGGAATACCCTCCAGTAAGTGGATAGGTAGTTTCATTAATTAAAATAAAACTATTGAAGAAAGAATTTCCCGTAACAAAGGTTAGTTTATACTTATTGTGAGTCATATAACCATGCTAAATGACTGATGACCTCCTTGACATTTCTTCAGGCTTCGTACATTTATAAAATTTGTCACCCCAGGCGTGCCCGCCTAACTGTAGCTAATAGTCCAGGTGTAGGATTGTCGGTCCCGAATAGATCTATTCACAAACTTCATGCTCTTCCTCAAGGAGACTCTGGTTATACTAAAGGTGAGGATTTACTGGTACCCCGAAGGGCATAATGAAGATAGGTATTACAATCCTGTATTAACTAGTTTACGTATGGTTCAGTTGTTCTTGAGTTCGAAATCGTTTGTAACGGTGTAGAGTATAAATAAGTTTACGCAAAGTAATCATTTAGCAAGATACTCTAGTTTTCTGTACGTAGTAATGGATAAACTAAATTTGTCATAGTTTATGTGTTTGACTTTGTACGAAGTTGAATTTGTAAAACTGGTAATGAATTTCCCAAACTATACCTATTATAGTTTGACTGGTAAGTTGTGTTCGTATGCTGTTCTGAAAACTATGCAATTATGTTTAGTAAATGCCCCTTATGCTCCGCATATTACATAAAGGGAATAAGGTATCTAAATATTTGACATAAAACCGTTGTAATTGCATTAGTTTTTAACTTGTCAAAACCATTATGGTTGGCTTGTATTACCCCCTGAAAACATTTTAAAATCTGTAAAACTGTAGGGGTATGAACTCGCTGTTTAACGTAGGATTTGTGTGTCAATCAAATAGGAGTTGCTAGGTGTCAGACAATGTCTCGGACACAAACGGATCCTATTTAACATACACCAGCACATATATGTATTAGATGAGGACATAACACTATTCGTTATAGAAGGAAACCACCTTAGGGACTAGGACACACTTGAAACTAACGTGATTGAAGATGGGGAGTTTGTAGACGTAATCAGGAGTGTACGGTCGTAAACACTTTGTGAAAGGTGCGATTTTCGATGTTTCAAGGTCATTTCTAGCCTATTGGAATTGTTCTAAGCCTTGTGCATGGATCAAAGTAGGGTTTAAAAACCAATAACCAACCAAAAATGGAGTTTACGACCATTAAAGGGTGTATGGCCATACACATGGGTTTACGGTCGTAAACCCATTTCGTGTTCATGATTTGGGTCGATTTTTAGGTGAAAAACCAATGGTTTCTAGTAGATATCAAGAATAGATGGTTGTTACTTATTGTAAGAGGCTTACAATGAGGTTTTTAGCCACCAAACACTAGTGTGTGTTCTTGGTCTTCTTGGTGAGAGAGGGAATCTAGAAAAGGACGGAATTAGATGGCATGAAACATGGATTCATCACTAGAAAGGGATTAAAACACATTCAAAGTGAAGAATCACTTACATTTTGAGGGTCCTTGATCAAACTGGAAATTGTCGAGAGATAATAGAGAGAGATAAAGTCCTTAGAGTGTGTAAAGGATGAAATGAAGGCCACTCATCCCTTAGATAGGGTGACTTTACATCCAAGGGGTGGGGGTGTACGGCCGTAAACCCGAGTTTGCAGCCGTGCACTCCTCTCGAAGGCGTGTTTGGCCTGGATGCTATGCTTTGACATGGAAAAACTCATTCTTGGACCCAAACTTCGATTGTATTGAGTTTAGAATATTTAATTAGACCCGAGAAGTCGACGGAAAATTTATTAAAAATTAAATTTTATTAACGGAAGCGGGTTAAAATAATGGAATAAATTTCGTTTTGTTATAGTTTGTTACTTAATTCTTTATCTAAATATGTTTTAATGGAGTCCATAACTTGTCCTCAAGTTATGGATTACCAAAAGTCATTTCGTTTAAAGATCCATTAAAATGCATAAGTTATATAGTTGAAGAGTCTTTCTCATAAAATAATTTTATGGACTCCATAACTTGTCCTCAATTTATGGATGTTAAAGAGTCTCTTCATTAAAGTTTTTAAAACATTAATTAAACTCATCAGTTGTGAGAATTCAAAGGCTTTTTTGAATTCATTCCATAAGTTATAAAAATGAAGAGTCTCATTTTTAAATGCTTTAAAGTCTTCCATAACTTGTCCTTAAGTTATGAAAGTTGAAGAGTTTTTTCATTAAAACTACTTTAAGCTCATAAGTTATGAAATTGAAAAATGTTTTGAATAGTTCAAAACTTGCCCTCAAGTTTTTTGGAATTTGTAAAGTTTCCCCTCATGAATACTTTAATTCCAAGTTAAGCCCTTAGAATTTTAAAAGTTAAAATTCAACCCTTATACATTATAGTTTTATAAGTTAAGAGTATATATATATATATATATATATATATATATATATATGTGTGTGTGTGTGTGTATATATATATATATATATATATATATATATATATATATATATATATATATATATATATATATGTATGTATGTATATATATAAGTCACAGTTACGGTCTATAAGGGGGGGGGGGGGGTATCAGGTTATTACCTATAAAATTGCAGTTTAATGGGTGTCCACTCTCACCCACCGCTTCCTTGACAGGTGGAGGTTCGTTAGTCGAACGGGTTTACAAAACTATAATTCTCAGTTCATTAAAATTATTAATGATAAATATTAAGTAACTAAACACTTATGAATTCCCAATCTTAGTTACTTAGGAAAATGTGAATTTGGTGCTAACCGATAAAATTACACTTTGCACTTTCCTTAAGTCGATTAGTGGAGCACGTGTGGTTAACCGGCACAATAACTTCATTTAACAAGGTAGGCAAAGGGTGGCTTAATGTTTATCATAGGATCGATGGAGCGCGTGTGGTTAACTGACACATCGATTAAATGATAAATATTAAGGGTACCAAGTACATTTGAATGGTTATTCACAACTTGTTTTGTGATCCTCGACACCCCAGTCAAAAAACTTGAGAGGGCACAATCGAGATTGAAACATGCCATTGAAAAGTTCAATGAATCTCAAAAGATCTAGGAGTTTCAAATTCAATTAAAACCTAAAATTTTATTTTGTTTTTCATGGTGGAAATTGGTGAATCGTCATTTGCCTACCTTCAAATATTTTATAGCTTGGATTACGGCATCCCACTTCCAAGTTATATAATATTGTGTTGGGTCCTAGCCTTAATATTTCATATTGACTGTTCTATTAAGGATTTAAATCAACTAACTTGAATTTCTCCCATTGTAGATGTCTAGTTCAGACAACAATGATCTTCTAAAATCTATTGGAATAAGTTTTCCTAATGAAGATGATTTCTCACAACTGGTTCATGGAAATCATACTTCTCTTCCTCCACCTCCTCCAATTATTCTCCCTAGCCTACAAGCTCTAAGACTTGAAAAGTTCAAGCTCACTCAAGCCCTGCTTACAATGAGACATAAAGATGGAATACCTTTGTGCACTCATGTCTTAGGAATGAAGTCACACATTGACAGGTTGAGAATGTTGGGTATTATTGTTCCAAGGAAGTTGGCTATTGACTAGGTGCTTCAGTCACTTCCGGAGTCGTCGAGTGAGTTCATTAAGAACTACTATGTGACAGATCACGACATGACCCTGATTGATCTTACATATTTGCTTGTTGTTGCTGCATTAGAAATGATTTGGCGGACTGGTCAAGCAAATATTGGTGGAAGATCTATTTCTCAAACATCCATGAACATTGAAGATGGTAACATTAGAAGTCCAGAAAAGCATTCTCTTCCCAATGGAAAAGGATCGACCCAGTTGACCAAAAGGTAAAGAGAAAGGATAAGTCTGTATGTCTTTATTGTCGAATGAAGGGACATTGGAAGCGAAGCTGCCCTAAATACCTAAAGGATCTGAGAAGAGGAAGAATCAAAAAGTTTGACTCTGCTTCAGGTGAGTCCACTATCTAACTCTGTTAAGTTCCTAATTGTTGATTCGTAATAGATGATGTGACTCAGTTACATTTTGATGTTTGGCCGGATCAGGCAAAGTGAAGGAAAATTAAAGGAAGAGTATGGTAAATCTGATCATGAAGATGGATTTCAATCACATGGTGCGAAGATCTGATTCTTGAGCTACTACTTAGGACTTATGATAGATTGCTAGGAAATATGTAATAACATAGTTTTCATTTAAAGTTTCATTGTAAGGAAAAAGTTTTTCCGCATTTTTAATAAATAAATAAAATTTTGTTTTATTTTATATCTGTTTGCAATGGAATTTATGGAAAATTGATGTATGTAAGTTTCTACCAATATTGGAAATATGAATTTGATTCTTTCATTTGTGGTAGCATCTAAATTTACCAAATAAGAAAAGATTCTCATCTCCCAAATTTCAATTAGACCGAAACTTGGAATCATGCAAGTTGTATAATATGATGAATGAGAATTTTTGGAAAACTAAGACTAATCCTTGTTCACATGTATATATGAGTCAAGTGAAGGACTAAGGGATCAAGTACAAATTCTTGTGCACTGGTCAACTCCACCACAAAAGACTGATAAGTCTATTCGTCATGATTTACTAAAGTTTACTAAATATGGTTATACGTACAAGTTTAAGTATAATTCTGAAGCATTGGAAAAGTTTCGGTGTATGTCAGAATGAATGAGAATAATCAAATTAGGCAGAAAGATAAAAAATTTCTCAAATCTAAAAAGATGGGAGACTACTTTAGTATCATGTTTTATGATCATCTTAATGATTGTGATACCATATCACAATTCATCCTCTAAGGACATCTTAGTGCATTCTTATGGCTAAGTAGAGGAGCCATGAATTGTTGAAGTAGTTAAATCAAGAAGATGATTCATACTTCGTTCCAAAACAAGTCTTAGAGTAATACTCCAAGACTGTAACTTGAGTAACACATCTTAAAGAAGGTTTATAGCACTTGTCAAATGTAAGAGTAAAATGTTTTCTACTCTTGTACATTTGAAATTGGTAAGTTGTGATCTTTTGGATAAAACAAAGACCAACTAAGGCCAATTGTGTGATGTGTTTGTCTTGATAAGAATCTGCACTATCTTTTGAATATTTGGAGTCTTATATGTTAAGAGGATAGTGGGAGTCTAAAAGATCCTGAAATAATTATAAGATCTAATCAAGAGTAAATCCCGTAGTTTATCACAAGCTCACGACTTGAGGTTTATAACCTATCGTGTTGACGTATTCCTACTTTTTTGCCCATTCCAATTAAAACTGGCTTTGCATATGAGTTCTAAAAGTTCTTAGTCATTTGCATAACTACTTGGAAGCAATGGCAGGCCCTTGTGCTGCCAGGTGGAAAGAAGTTAAGGTTGCACAAGTTCGGTTCATATGAGTTTGGATTTGTCAAATTCACATGGATAATAACATATATACCATAAAATCTAAGTTTCATAAGGTTTCTCTCCGATTCGTGAAAATGATGGTGACGAAACGCTTTCAGTAAGTAGATTTTAAGTAGATAGTAATTGTGATATTTGCATTCTCAAAGTCGTTAGTGGAGCGTGTGTGGTTAACCGACATACTAACATGGAATTGTGAGGAATGGCAAAGGTCTAAACAATTAAGACTATGATTACATCATCCCTTTTTATAGTTCTAAAATTGTTTAGACACACATGTGAGCTATATAAGGAAAGGTGTATGATTTTGATAATGTTTTATCAAAACATCTGGTATCAGAAATCTGAACTTTGGTAAAAAAATCAACAAAGTATTGATTTCTAGAAGTTCGGTTGATTTCTTGATACATGTCAAAGCTAGTGTGAGCATATGTCTTACGCTAATAATCATCATGTTAGTGGGAGCATGCTAATTATGATAAATGTTGCAATTTAGCAATGTTAATTGTAGAAAACAAAGGTTTCAATTGGGAAAAGTTATTTTGCTATAATCAAGGGAGAGGAAATTATACTTAATTTCCATTCTGGAAAGCTTATATGGAGATTTTAATAATATTTAGTCAAGGATATATATATATATATATATATATATATATATATATATATATATATATATATATATATATATATGAATTTTATGATGGAATCGCTCAACTTAAGAAAATTCTATATATATTGCGTTCTCAAAATTTGATTAAGATTACGACATATATATATATATATATATATATATATATATATATATATATATATATATATATATATATATATATATATATATATATATATATATATATATATATATATATATATATGAATTTTATGATGAAATCGCTCAACTTAAGAAAATTCTATATATATTGCATTCTCAAAATTTGATTAAGATTACGACATCCCTTTTCATAGTCAAATTCTGAAAACATGGAAAATAAAAATATTGTAGCAAAAGATTTGTCTAGAATCATGTCTTTATGTGAGACATCATGAATCGTGTTCCATGTGCTTCGGGTATAGGATCGATTTCATGTGGTATATGTAACAACCCGAAGTTGTCCATCGCCGAAATCCGTTCCGCGCGTAAAAATCTGCCTTTATCGATTCGTCCCATTTTCGTTTTTGGGCTAAGATATATAAACTATAAGTTTATTTTAATCTCGTAAGTGTTCAAATCCATTTAAAGCTCATGAAAATGGCCCAAAATCATTAATTTGAAATTTCTAAATTCTAGGCCGTAAATTCATATAAATGGGGTTTTTGGAGCAGCAAAACCCTTCCAAACCACAATTAGACCTTAGATATGGCTAGATGACTTTATGGAATGGACTTAGAATGCCTTAAACCATGATTTAGAGCCTTGTTCATGTGTTTACGACCCTGGAGCATGCTTGGGCCGTAAACACATATAAATGGGGTTTTTATGCCCTTAAACTCTTCCAGAACACCAATAAGGCTTAGATACGACTTGTCGAATTATGGAATTGGCCTTGGAACACCTTGAACATCAATTTAGAGGAGTAAACTTGAGTTTACTGCCCAATAACATGCTTGGGCTGTAAACTCATTAAAATGGGGAGTAAACTCCTCTAAATGTCTTAAGATGCCACTTAAACACACCTTAAACTTTAGGATAAATTCTAGAAATGTCTACCATGAATTTAAAAGCCTTAAAACATAATAAAACACCCATCAAAGGAGTTCATGGCCATGAGGGGGGTTCATGGGCCGTAAACTCCAAAAACCATGCCCAAAGTCCACTAAAAATCCATTCAAGGCTTAGGAAAAATCATTGGAATCACATGTGATTGTTTAAGGACCAAAACTTTAAGGATTGGATGTGAGGGGGGAGTTTACTGCCGTAAACTCCAATAAATGGTCCCTAAGTGAGTTTTAAACAATTCGAAAGTCAAAAATCCAAGCCTAGCATTTATTCCCAATTGTTTTGAAGCCATTTTGCATCCAAAAGCACCCTCCATGAGTTCACGGCCGTGAACTCATGTGGATGGGGTGTTTAGGGTAGTAAAATCCTAAAGGAGTTTACTCTTGAAGAGTAAACTCCATTCCCCAGTAATTCAAGTCCTTAAATGCCACCCTGGTCCTTCCAAACACTTGTAATGAGGTGTTTCCACAACTAGAAGTGTATGTCCTTAGAAAATAAATTAATTAAGTCCTAATTAGATACAAATGTGTATCATTTCATAATCCATAGAAATCTTGTGCGTTCGCGAACCCAGAACTGACGTTTAGGATCCAAACTGACGCGTTTCTCAACCGGTGAGTTCATACCCCTACCCTTTTTCAAATGTTTTTCAATGTTTTTCAAATGTTTTCAGGGGGGGGGGGGGGGGAATACAAGCAAAAGTACAAGGAAATCTTGTACTTAAACTTATTTTCAGTTCAATGTCTCATTTTATGTATGTTTCTAATATCGAAAATCGTGAGAACTAATGATTCGAATTTGCAGAGTAAACAGTTAGACTAAAGTCAGATTTCTTTAAAAAGTGTTTTAAACTATATTACATTTTGTAAAAGAAAATCATATTAATCATAACTAAGATTAATACTAAACGAATACGAATACGAATATAACCAATAAGATAGTACGAATACGAATATAACCAATAAGATAATACGAATACGAATACGAATAGAATACGAATATAACCAATAAAATAGTACGAATACGAATACGAATACGAATATGAATATAACAAATAGGATAGAACGAATACGAATACGAATGCGAATACTAATATAACTAATAGGATATAACGAATACATATAGAAATAGGACTACGATTGCGAAATAACGCCTTTGGATGACACCAAGACTTCGAATATACAGTTAGTGTACGCCTTGAATGTCACCAGAGTTTCGAAATTAATACAAAAGTACGCCTCTGGACCTCTACTAAGTTTCGAATACATCCGCCTTAGAATGTCGCCAGAGATACGAAAATACAACTAATTTACTCTTTTGGAAATCATCAGAATAATCGAAAATACTGTAATGTACGTTTCTGGTGAATCCAAATATTCGAAAATACAACTAAGTTAGTAGATAATAGACATTCGAATGTAGGATAACTAAGAGTTTAGAATACCTAACTAATACTGCAAGTATGGTAATCATTAGTACTTCGAAATCAAACTTAAGAACCAACCTCAATACATAGGAAAATATGGGATTTTCTTGAAGTAACATAACAACTAGTAACCAAATTAGAAACGAGTAGACAACTCATAACATAGGAAAATATGGGATTTTCCCTGGGTAGCATAACCACTCATATATGAATAAACTAACAAACGAATAACTAAACTATTAGGAAAATATGGGATTTTCCTGGAATGACATAACAAACCGTTTTCAAATTTGCAACAAAAGATAACTAAACTGTATTCATAAGAAAATATGGGATTTTCTTGAACAACAACTATTTCAGAAAGCAAAGTAAACTTGTTCGTTTCAAAACTAAACCGCTTATGAACTCACCAGCCTTATGCTGATTTTCAAGTTGCTTGTATTCTCAGGTCAGCGTTAGACAGGTACACTGCCACCTTTTAGAGAAGATTGAGCGTTCCGAAGACTCGTCTTTTCTTTTGTCCATATGATATATGTATATAACACTTGTATAACCTTTCTTTCAAACAGATGTAAACAATATTATGTAATGTAATGTTTTGTGTTTACTGTTTTTACTATGTGCATTGGATTTGATACTCAACGTAGAGTCAACCCCGGAAATGTTTCTGCCTTTGGTTTTCGAGGTGTGACAGATTGGTATCAGAGCCCTTGTTTATAGTGAACTAGTATACCAAAGCTTAGATGGTATAAAACTATAAACATTAAGGGGCCTAAGTGCTCTGAACTAAAAGTATACTCTACAAATATAAGTATTTTCTAAAGTATACAAGTATACCCGACCGTCGAAATCCGTAACTACAAGTAGAACAAAATATAAGTAAATGGGTGTTGTATGCTGCGGTTAAACCTAGGCAGTTATGTAGTCGTGTCTAGGATCAATATAGCCTTGCCAACTATATTCATTCGAGACACGACGAACATGTGCTCGGGAGTGACTGTGGTACGCAGCATACCTAAAACTTACCCGATATCCGAAACAACGAGTCGTCGTTGCAGCGAACCATGAAATACTATGGGAGTATTTCTCAAGCCGATCCGTTGTAGAAGTTCTCATTCAAGCGTTGTTCCTTGATCATTCCTTTAGCGATAAATTATCTGCTTTGATAACTCCTTCCTGTTTTATCACTTAATAGAATATCTGTCTTAATGAGATTTCCCCTGTTCCGTATCTCTTGATTCAATTCAGAGGACTTATGATCCTCTCTTTCCTGGTTATTTTAGAGCAAGATGCCTCCGAGGAAAAGACCCAGCTCGAAGAACACCAACAACCCTCCGCCGCCACCAGCTCCTCTTCAAATCGATATGGAAACACTTCAGGCAGCCATTACTGCCACAATATCAGCCATCCTGCCTCAACTAAACCCCAGTGGTTCAGGGGATGGTACCGAAACCCAAAACCCGGAAGGTAATCAAGGACACCGGAAGGAGGTGTTCCTATAAAGACTTTATGAATGCAAAACCCACATTCTTCGATGGCACAGG
Source organism: Lactuca sativa (assembly GCF_002870075.4). NCBI lineage: Eukaryota > Viridiplantae > Streptophyta > Magnoliopsida > Asterales > Asteraceae > Lactuca > Lactuca sativa. The sequence goes on from NC_056624.2 coordinate 18,404,140, forward strand.
GGGTGTCATTGCTCTAACTCGGTGGTTAGAGAAAATCGAATCTATCTTCGAGATTTGTGCCTGTTCGGAATCCGACAAGGTAAAATTTGTCGCCTGTACGCTCACCGATAAAGCTTTGACTTGGTGGAACGGCTGAGTCAAATCCCTGATTCTACCTGTAGCCAATGCTATGGGATGGGAAGTTATGAACGAACTACTGCGCACAGAGTATTGCCCTCAGAGTGAAATCCAGAAGCCGGAGCATGAACTCTGGAACCTGAAGATGAAAGGTTCCGATATCGCCGCCTACACATCCAGATTTGATGACTTAGCACTGCTTTGTCCGGGGTTAGTTACCCCGGAGCGCAAAAAGATTGAGAGGTTCATCTGGGGATTAACCCAGCCAACAAAAGGGAACGTTATAGCGGCAAAGCCAGATACCTATGACAGCGCCAAATGTCTAGCGCAAACCCTGATCGATCACAACGATGACCAAGAAGAAGCAAACACCACTCCCGAGCCAACAAAAAAGAGTGGCGAGAAAAGAAAGTTTTGGAAAAAGAAGAAGAAGAGTCAGTCTTCCCCAGAACCCTGGAAGAAACAGTAGATAGTGGCAGTCCACGCTGCCACTACCCCTGTTGTTGTATCTGTTGTAGGTTCCTCAGCCCAAGCACCTGTCATTGGATATGCCGGTATCCTCTCGTGGTGTAACTGATGTAGCTACCACCATCACATCCCTGGCCCCTGTCGTGCAAAGTTTTGTAAAACCTGTGGCCAGGAAGGTCACCTCGCGCGAAGCTGCAAAACCCCAACCTAACCAACTAGTCAAGATTTTGGAGCTGGTATCGGTCAAACCTGCTACAGTTGTGGAGAGGTCGAGCATTATAGACGAAACTGTCCTAAGGCAGTAATATCTGGCAACACCGGGAGAGTCTTAACTATGGAACAAGAATGGACAGCCGCCGACCCCACCGTTGCCACAGGTATATTATTTCTCGATGAATCTAATGCATGTGATCCTTTTGATTCTTTTGTTTCTAATGCCGAAAGAATTTGCTAACCATTCATTCGAATAACTTTCTAAACTAGATCCTTCGTTAGTAGTCGAAACGTGTACCGTCGAGATGACCAACTAGTGAGAAAGAGAACGTTAATGTCAGACCCTTAGATCTTATCCTCAATTCGGATGATTATTCCTTTCCATTCGATCTAATGGTAATCTTTTTGTGAAAAGCTTTAATGCGATCATTGGCATGTAATGACTGAGTCTCATTCATGCTGTTATTCTTGTTTTCGAACGGGTCATCCGTCCAAATCTTTCTTCTGACCCGACTCTCATGATTCTCGACATCAAACCTAAATCCAACCTTCGCATCTTCGTGCATCAAAGCTTAGAAAGTTTCCCATGCATTCCTCGTTCATGTGATATTCGGGAAATGAGAAGTCTGCAACTCTTTCCCCGATGCCTTTCCCGAAAATTCTCGAGAATTCCTTCCGAACGTCTAGTCAAGTCTCATATCGACCTAATCCCTGGAACTACCTCGTAATCGAACCTCCGGGAGGATGATGTATCCAATACAGCGACTAGGACCTGGCATGATCACCACGTGTTCGTAGTGGTGCCCTTTGGTCAACCATCTTCCCTGGTTATGTAGATAAGCAATGACATTATACTCGTGGACCTTCCAAAAGCTAAGACAATAGGGAATTAGTCGGCACCAGAGATACCTATAGAAACGTGTAACTTAGTAACATTAGACCCTTTGCGATCCTCGTAGGAACGATTCTGTAACCTTCAAACTTTGATTACCCTCGGAACTTAGTAACATCCATATGGTACTTCACGTCTCGGTCTTTAAGAAATATCTACCCAACAAATTCAAAATGCGTCCCGATAGTGAGGGTTCGCTGGAACGTTAAGCGGAGACCCGATGCCACTTGGGAGCATGAAAACCCGGAGCAACTGATCCACCCGCATCTGTTTTCATTTCATGAGCTGTATCGTAACCTTTGAATTTCGGGATGAAATTCCCTCTAACGGGGGGATAATGTAACAACCTGAAGTTGTCCATCACCGAAATCCGTTCCGCGCGTAAAATCCGCCTTTATCGATTCGTCCCGTTTTCTCTTTTGGGCTAAGATATATAAACTATAAGTTTATTTTAATCTCGTAAGTGTTCAAATCCATTTAAAACTCATGAAAATGGCCCAAAATCCTTAATTTGAAATTTCTAAATTCTATTGCATCGAATTACGGAAACTTAATCGGGTGCCACCAAAAGCCCCGTTTAATGCCGGTATCGGGTAGAATTCCTCCGTGTCCAAGTTTTAGGACCTATTTAAACGTGTTCAAGCTTTCATTTGAAGCTTTTGCTTCATCTCTCTACTCTCTCTCTAACCTCTCTCCTAAATTCAAGTTTAAGGGTCCATATCTCAAATTTAAGGCTTCTAATCACCAAGGTACCTTCCCTAACTTGTTATGCAACCCCTCTAGCCTTCAAATTCGAGTTTAAACCATGGATTAGGACCATTATCATGATTTTACGGCCCTAGAATATTCCTAGGCCGTAAATTCATATAAATGGGGTTTTTGGAGCAACAAAACCCTTCCAAACCACAATTAGACCTTAGAGATGGCTAGATGACTTTATGGAATGGACTTAGAATGCCTTAAACCATGATTTAGAGCCTTGTTCATGTGTTTAAGGCCCTGGAGCAAGCTTGGGCCGTAAACACATATAAATGGGGTTTTTATGCCCTTAAACTCTTCCAAAATAACAATAAGGCTTAGATACGACTTGTAGAATTATGGAATTGGCCTTGGAACACCTTGAACATCAATTTAGAGGAGTAAACTTGAGATTACTGCCCAAGAACATGCTTGGGCCATAAACTCATTAAAATGTGGAGTAAACTCCTCTAAATGTGTTAAGATGCCACTTAAACACACCTTAAACTTTAGGATATATTCTAGAAATGTCTACCATCAATTTAGAAGCCTTAAAACCTAATAAAACACCCATCAAAGGAGTTCACAGCCATGAGGGGGGTTCATGGGCCATAAACTCCAAAAACCATGCCAAAAGTCCCCTAAAAATCCATTCAAGGCTTAGGAAAAATCATTGGAATCACATGTGATTGTTTAAGGACCGAAACTTTAAGGATTGGATGTGAGGGGGGAGTTTACTGCCGAAAACTCCATGTTTACTACCGTAAACTCCAATAAATGGTCCCTAAGTGAGTTTTAAACCATTCCAAAGTCAAAAATCAAAGCTTAGCATTTATTCCCGATTGTTTTGAAGCCATTTTGCATCCAAAAGCACCCTCCATGAGTTCACGGCCGTGAACTCATGTGGATGGGGTGTTTAGGGCAGTAAACTCCTTAAGGAGTTTACACTTGAAGAGTAAACTCCATTCCCTAGTTATTCAAGTCCTTAAATGCCACCCGGGTCCTTCCAAACACTTGTAATGGGGTGTTTCGACAACTAGAAGTGTATGTCCTTATCAAATAAATTAATTAAGTCCTAATTCGAAACACATGTGTATCATTTCATAATCCATAGGAATCTTGTGCGTTTGCGAACCCAGAACTGACATTTAGGATCTAAACTGACGCGTTTCTGAACCGGTGAGTTCATACCCCTACCCTTTTTCAAATGTTTTCAGGGGGGAATACAAGCAAAAGTACAAGGAAATCTTGTACTTAAACTTATTTTCAGTTCAATGTCTCATTTTATGTATGTTTCTAATATCAAAAATCATGATAACTAATGATTCGAATTTGCAGGGTAAACAGTTAGACTAAAGTCAGATTTCTTTAAAAACTGTTTTAAACTATATTACTTTTTGTAAAAGAAATCATATTAACCATAACTAAGATTAATACTAAACGAATACGAATACGAATATAACCAATAAGATAGTACGAATACGAATACGAATACGAATACGAATATAACCAATAAGATAGTACGAATACGAATATGAATAGAATACGAATATAACCAATAAAATAGTACACATATGAATACGAATACGAATATCAATATAACAAATAGGATAGAACGAATACGAATACGAATGTGAATACGAATATAACTAATAGGATAGAACGAATACGTATACGAATAGAAATAGGACTACGAATGCGAAATAACGCCTTTGGATGTACGCCTTGAATGTCACCAGAGTTTCAAATTTAATATGAAAGTACGCCTCTAGACCTCTACTGAGTTTCGAATACATCCGCCTTAGAATGTCGCCAGAGATACGAAAATACAACTAATGTACTCTTTTGGAAATCATCAGAATAATCGAAAATACTGTAATGTATGTTTCTGGTGAATCCAAATATTCGAAAATACAACTAAGTTAGTAGATAATAGACATTCGAATGTAGGATAACTAAGAGTTTAGAGTACTTAACTAATACTGCAAGTATGGTAATCATTAGTACTTCGAAATCAAACTTAAGAACAAACCTCAATACATAGGAAAATATGGGATTTTCCTGAAGTAACATAACAACTAGTATCCAAATTAGAAACGAGTAGACAACTCAAAACATAGGAAAATATGGGATTTTCCTTGGGTAGCATAACCACTCATATACGAATAAAGTAACAAACGAATAACTAAACTATTAGGAAAATATGGGATTTTCCTGGAATGACATAACAAACCGTTTTCGAATTTGCAACAAAAGATAACTAAACTGTATTCATAAGAAAATATGGGATTTTCTTGAACAACAACTTTTTCAGAAAGTAAAGGAAACTCGCTCTTTTCAAAACTAAACCACTTATGAACTCACCAGCTTTATGCTGATTTTCAAGCTGCTTGTATTCTCAGGTCAGAGTTAGACAGGTACACCGCCACCTTTTGGAGAAAATGGAGACTCGTATTTGCTTTTGTCCATATGATATATGTATATAACACTTGTATAACCTTTCTTTCAAACAGATGTAAACAATATTATGTAATGTAATGTTATGTGTTTACTGTTTTTACTATGTGCATTGGATTTGATACTCAACGTGGAGTCAACCCCGGAAATGTTTCCACCTTTGGTTTTCGGGGTGTGACACTATAATATTTATCCTTTCTAAATTTTCCAAATGTCTGGAGGAGTTAAGAGGGGAAAAGGTCTTGAATTGGATATGACTAAAATGATTAACCAATTATTGAGGACAATCTAAGGTTTACCAAAGATTGGTTGCTCAGGGACATTTGGAAATTCTTACGCTAATAATCATCATGTTAGTGGGAGCATGCTAATTATGATAAATTTTGCAATTTAGCAATGTTAATTGTAGAAAACAAAGGTTTCAATTCGGAAAAGTTGTTATGCTATAATCAAGGGAGAGGAAATTGTACTTAATTTCAATTCTGGAAAGATTATGTGGAGATATTAATAATATATATATATATATATATATATATATATATATATATATATATATATATATATATGTGAATTTTATGATGGAATGGCTCAACTTAAGAAAATTCTATATATATTGCGTTCTCAAAATTCGATTAAGATTATGACATCCCTTTTCATAGTCGAATTTTGAAAACTTGGCAAATAAAAATATTGTAGCAAAAGACTTGTCTAGAATCATGTCTTTATGTGAGACATCATGAATCGTGTTCCATGTGCTTCGGGTATAGGATTGTTTTCATGTGCTATAATATTTATCCTTTCTAAATTTTCCAAATGTCTGGAGGAGTTAAGAGGGGAAAAGGTCTAAAATTGGATATGACTAAAATGATTAAGCAATTATTGAGGACAATCTATGGTTTACCAAAGATTGGTTGCTCAGGGACGTTTGGAAGTATAATATTAATTTTAAAAGGACCATATTCACATATTCTGAATGGAGGCAACTCTTTTTCAAAAGTGATAGTCAACAGGGAATATGGAAATGTCTCCATAGGTGGAAGTTATTCAATCTGTGTAGGGTTGAAAAACTTAGTACAAGAAGGATGTTCAAAGCAATGTACTTTGAATATGAGACTTCGTTTTGATGGAGTTGATCTCCATTGGAATACTCTGTAATGACTGTTGGCAAGTCTTTGTGACTTTGTGCATAATCATTACAAGATGATCAGTGTATATAAGTTTAAAATCTAACAAATTTCGGTAAACGATAGCAATTTGGAATTCTTACATTTACGGTAAGGATTTGGGATTGTGAAATGAGAATCATTGGAATTATGTTCAATCGATTTATTTCACAAAGTAAAGATCATAGACAAACATAGTGTGCATACTTGGTGTATGGCATAACTATTGTTTGGACTAACAGAGTGTGCATGCTTAGAACATGGCATGACTATTGTTTTGATTCAGGTATAAAGTTGACTAATTGAAACATTATGTAAGGAATAATGTGTAATCAATATGGTGATATATAAAAGGTGTTCTATTTATATTCATAAGTTCTAAAACCATATTGGATTCAATTATTCTTGTGTTTCACTTTCATGTTTTGACTTCCAGAATAACAAGGTCATTCTTCCCGAATGTCTAAGTTATTCAAACGATCCGTAGTCAATAATATGTTGGAGATAGGTATTAATGCAATATTGTCATGAAGTTGGTTTGTAGATGTTCTAAGATGTTGTACATACCAAGAGTTGCTACAACATTCATGAGTGCTCATAAGTTCTGAGTATTGGATTAAACCCATGCTTATTTGACTCACTTCATGGATTTTATCACGAGTGATAATGAGACGATAATATCTTATATTCTTCAAAGCTAGAGATATGAGTTGTTGTTTATGAGTTGGTTACACATTGATTGTGTGACAACCCAATATTTCGAATCAATGTAATGACCTAAAAAGTCAAAAAGTGTAACCTCTTTTGATATAATGAAATTCATGTCAAAAATAAAATGTTGAGGGTTTCAGAAATATATGACCAACCTAAGACTCACAGCAAAAACCGTCAATACGGTTAAACATAAAATGATAAATTTCAATAAAATACTTATCAGCCTTAGGTTTCTAAATAAAATTCATATATATCATTAAACCGTCAAAACACATAAAAAGAACGTACAAATCTGACTTCGTATGAAGAAGTTATTATTTTTTTAAGTTTCGGGATAGCGGTAGACAGCTAAAAACTCAAAATAGAGATCGAGCGATTTTTAACCAACACAACCTAAACGAGAGTTGAAGATCTCGACAAAAGTAGTACGACGGTAAAAAGACAGACGAAAACGGACATTGGATGAAGAAGTTACCGATTTTTAACGGACTTTTCGTGTCCCGACCTGTTAAAAATGATATATTAAAAATAAGTTCAAAATTAGCCGACGGAGTCTAAATGAAAGTTATAGAGTACATTCTCACATACGTGTGCATATAAAGAACGTAAAAAACGGAGCTCGTATGCGAAAGTTACGGATTTTTCAAGTTCGAGGTGCACAAACCAAGACGATTTACGCCCAGCGTACCCTCGTACACCCAGCATACTCGGGTGCTAGGCTTTAGATCGTCGACGTTCCAATCTAAAGAATAGTGACCAAGGATGCGGTCAAGCATGACGTCCGGTACGCCCCGCGTAACCCGGAGGTACGTCCCGCGTACTGAGGGTTTCCAGCCCCTATAAAAAGGATGCGAGGGTTCCGGGCATAATTGCTCATTTTCTCTCCTCCTCTTGCGTTTTTACCCCGTTTTGTGTGCATGAAATATCCCGAAGCCCCGGTCTTCACATCCAAGTTCCAAATGAAGGTTTTACACTCCCGAGATTCCCGAGAATCCCAAGAAATCCGCTTTCTCCTGTCGAAGTTCTGCTCGGTTTTCATCTCAGCATCTTCACTCTATTAAGTGAGTTCATACCCCTACAAACACACTTTAAATACGTTTTAAATTCTTTTTAAATGCTTTTAAGGGGGTGGGGGTAATACAAGTAAAGACCCAGTTATTATCGTGTGAAAATATCTATCCTTTGCTATGCATTTCATACTTTTATTTTAACTATCATATGAAAACATTCGCATGCAACACATATTACGATACTACATGAAGTTATCCGCCCTCGAACGATTCCACCGTTCTGGCTTGGGGGTGTGACAGATTGGTATCAGAGCATTGTTTATAGTGAACTATGTATATCGAACCACATAAGATATACAAACAATAAATACATTGGGACTAAAATTGTTTGACAAAATGTTTTTACACCTAAACCGCATTTCATTTAGCTTAAAGTATTTGGGTCGTAAAAGCACAAGTACATACATACAACGAGTCATTTTCATAGTTAGAACTATCCATGAAGTATTAAGACAAGTTGGACACTACGACAAGGCCTCGGAATATGTAATCGGATTTGGGACGAATATAGCCTGATCAACAAGATTTATCCGAGATCGGACTAATGTATGTTGAGGAATGGTCGTAATGAGAAACAATTCAAAACTTACCAAAATGACACTAGTATCAAACATACAAATTTAAATACTATAGGAATATTTGGTAAATGCAATAGTTTAACTTACATGCTTAGACTTACGTGTCTCAATTTCTAGAAAAATCTCATATCTCTATTCTCGTACAGTCGAAATGGCTGGATTCTACCCACCCGGGGATCCCTACTACCCGAATCAAGGAAATGGAGGATCGGTAGAGGAGGACCCCGAAGAAGATGAGGAACCTATAGAGTTGGAGGAAGGGGAGGACTCTAGGACAGACTCAGAACCCGAAGTAATCAACCCACCAGTCGCTCAACCTCTCGCAGTTAGGAAAAACTTTCAGGGACCAACTCCCATTTGGGGAAGTCACATTCACCATTTGAGCCGAAAACAAGGATTACGTCCTCCCTACGGTATGTTTCGGGACTTCTACGACATCAGGGGTGGAGGTTCAGCCGTGCAAGCACTCCTAGTCATGGTGGGCAAACTAGCCAACCAGTCCTATCAATCCGGGGTTCAAGAAAACCGGATTCGTGAAGTCAATGTGGAAGTACAAGTTCACACTTCCAACATCCGTCGACTAGACAGGTTGCAAGATGATGCCCCACTCTGCACCGACACATTCCAAGCGCAACTGATTGTAGCCCTCTCTGAGATAAGGGAAATGAGGGAACCGCAAGCCTCCTTCGATAGGCATCTTATGGAAGCCAAGAAATCCTACACAGATTCAAGCTCCAAGCACAACCTACGTCGCAAGTAGTACTTGCTCAAATCACAAAAATTTTGTTATATAATAGGAACTCGGCTAAAAGTCTTACTTTTCATTCACTTTTGTATCGGAGACTCTTAGAAGGGTCGAAATTTTCTTAACTTCAAAATGTAACTCAACGTATGTTTAATATATATGAAGAAATTCCCTTGTGTGTTAATTCTTTGAATACCATTCAAATTCATAAGTTATCTATCACTATACAAACTTTTATTATGAATCAAGCTCTAAACCTTGGGTAGGTCAGTCGAATTCATAAATTGACGAAAAAAACAAATTTATTAACACACGGCTTCCAATCATTAAAGACATATGGTCTTCATTCTATTTCTTTAACAGCACGATGCCGCCACGTAGATCTACAACGCCATGTCAATAACGCAACACCTATATCACCACCACCTCCATCAACGGATAATGCCGCTTTTATAGCTGCTCTAACAGCTGTAGTGACAGCAGCAATGGCATAGATGAGAAATAATGGGTCTGGAGGGGGAGTAAATAGCTCTACAAATGGCCAACGTCAGGGTCGTTTAGGGGATTGCACCTTCAAGGACTTCACCAATAGCAAGCCCATATCTTTTAATGGATTCAGGGGGATAATGGCTCTATCACAATGGATAAAGAAAACAGAAGCGGTTTTCGAGATCTGTGCATGTCTGGAAAAGAGCAAGGTAGAGTTTGCTGCTTGTACATTCTCCGAGAAAGCTCTGATGTGGTGGAATAGCCATGTCAAATCGTTAACTCTGGTAGTGGCAAATTCTATCGGGCGAAGTACAAAAGCTAGAGCAGGAACTTTGGGGCCTTACTATGGTCGGCTCGGACATCACAACCTATACCAATAGGTTTAGTGATTTTGCAATCCTGTGCCCAGGGATGCTTTCTCTAGAGAGCAAGAAGATCGAGAGGTACATCTGGGGACCATCACCCCAGATTCGAGGAAGTGTACTAGCTTCCAAACCTGTCACTTTCGATAGTGCCAAACAGCTGGCACAAGCTATGGTTGACTATGGAGTCTGCCAAGGCTTCGCAAGTGCTGTTCCAGAGCAAACCATAAGAAATAAGAACAACAACAACAATGCCGACAACAATAGCAAGAAGAAGTTTTGGAACAATAGGAAGACTTAGTTTTCACAAGAATCTTCCAAGAAACAACAAGTAGTGGCAGTCAATGCCGCTACTATCCCCACTGTTGGTCTTGTTACCTCCACACCAGCAAAGCAATATGCTGGGAACCTACCGAAATGCAGCAAAGGCAATTTCCATCACGACAGAAATTGTCAGGAGATGCACTGCAACAACTGCAACAGGAAAGGGCACACTACCCATTTCTGTAAGGCACCAGCGCGAGCAATCACCCAAGTCCCTGGAGCCGATGTGCACCAGGCGTGTTATGGGTGCGGTGAGGCTGGACACTACAAGAGAGACTACCCTAAGACAAGGAATGCTAGCGCTATAGGATGAGTACTGGAAATAGGGCAGAACGAAGCAATAGCTGATCCCACAGTGGTTACGGGTACATTTCTCCTCAATAACGCTTATGAGTGCATACTCTTTGATTGTGGTGCGGAGAGGAGTTTCGTGAGTCATAAATTCTAACACATACTAAACCAGAACCCTCAATCACTCAGTAAGATATTTATAGTAGAAATGGCAAACGGTAGAACAGAAAGCACAAACGATATGTACATACGCTGCACACTAGCTCCAAATGAACATTCATTTCAAATCGATCTAATGCCGATCACTATAAAGATCTTTGAAGTCATCATCAGTATGGATTGGTTAAACCTACACCATGCTGATATACATTTTCACGAAAGGGTCGTTCGCCTAAATCTGCCAAACGGCGAACTCTTGTCATTTATGGTGACAAACCCGGTACCAATTTACAAATCATCTCTTGTGTCAAAGCCCAGAAATACCTGCGTAAGGAGTACCATGCCTTCTTCCCCCACATACTAGATAAAGAAAAAGAAGAGAAAGTCCTCAAAGACATTCCACAGGTCTGCGATTTTCCCGACGTCTTCCCTGAAGATCTTCAAGGAGTCCCACCAGAACGACAACTCGAGTTTAGAATCAATTTAATCCTAGAGTTACCACAGTAGCTAACTCACCGTATCGTCTAGCGCCAGCTGAGATGCAAGAATTATCCAGCCAATTAAGCGAACTTCTCAACAAATGATTCATCAGACCGAGCTTCTCACCTTGGGGAGCACCAGTCCTGATGGTAAAGAAGAAAGATGGGTCTTTCCACATGTGCATCGATAACCGAGAACTCAACAAGCTCACTATCAAGAAACGGTATCCCCTACCACGCATTCACGACTTATTCGACCAACTCCAAGGAGCGAGTTATTTCTCAAAGATCAATTTGACATCCGGGTATCATCAGCTGCGAGTCTTGGAAGGAGATGTTCCCAAAACAGCCTTTCGAACTCGTTATGGTCACTACGAGTTTGTAGTGATGCCCTTTAGATTAACAAATGCACCGGCGGTGTTCATGGAATTAATGAACCGACTGTGTCATTCATTCCTGGACAAATTTGTGATCGTGTTCATAGACGATATACTCATTTATTCGAAGAGTAAAGAGGAATATGGTCAACACCTCCGACAAATCTTAGAAACTCTAACGAAAGAGAAGCTATACGAAAAATTCTCAAAGTGCGAATTTTGGATTCGGAAAGTAGATTTCCTAGGTGACGTGGTTAGCAAAGACGGGATACACGTGGACCCTTCCAAAATCAAGGCAATAGAGAACTGGTCAGCACCAAGAACCCCAATAGAAATCCCACAATTCTTGGGCCCTGCTGGCTATTACCGAAGATTTATACAAAATTTCTCGAAGATTACTAAACCACTTACCACCTTGACCTAGAAGGGCGTAACTTTCAATTGGGAAGAAAGACAAGATGCTGCATTCCAAACACTGAAGCAAGCACTATGTAGCCCACCTATATTGTCCTTACCAGAAGGAACAAAAGACTTCGTGGTCTACTCTGATGCATCTAATCAAGGTCTTGGATGTGCTCTAATGCAACGGGGAAAGGTCATCGCATACGCCTCGAGACAACTCAAGAAGCACGAGGTCAACTACACTACACACAACCTCGAACTGGGAGCAGCCGTTTTCGCCCTAAAGATTTGGAGACATTATCTCTACGGTACAAAATGCACAATCTTCACCGTTCATAAGTGCCTTCAGCACATTCTCAACCAAAGAGAACTTAACATGAGACAGAGAGGATGGGTTGAACTACTAAGCGATTACAAATGCGAGATTCGTTACCATCCAGGAAAAGCGAATGTGGTAGTTGATGCCCTTAGTCGAAAGGAATACTCGGGTTGCCGAGTAAAATCCTTAACCATGACGATCCATTCACACCTGTCCATGCAAATCAAGGAAGCTCAGAGGGAAGCCTTGAAAACAGAGAATGTGACGGGTGAAGCGCTAATGGCAATGGATAAAAATTTTGAAGTCAAGGATGACGGAGTTCGTTACTTCATGGATCGGATCTGGACACTGAAGTTTGGTGGATTTAGAGACGTGAGCATGAATGAGGCTTATAAGACTCGATACTCCATGCATCCAGGTTCATACAAGATGTATCTGGACCTCAAGAAACTGTATTGGTGTCCAAACATGAAAGCAGAGATCGCTACCTATGTGGGCAAGTGTCTGACTTGCGCCAAAGTCAAGGTAGAGTACCAAAAGCCTTCAGGATTACTACAACTACCTAAAATACCCGAGTGGAAGTGGGAGCGAATAACCATGGATTTCATAACCAAATTGCCCAAGACAGCAGGTGGGATAGACACCATCTAGGTGATCGTCAATAGATTAACAAAATCCGCATATTTCCTACCAATAAAGGAAACCGACAAGATGGAGAAGCTAGCTCGAACAAACATCCGAGAGATTGTACGAATGCATGGTGTACCAATATCCATTATGTCCGGCAGAGATAGTAGGTTCACCTTGCGATTCTAGCAGTAGCTGCAAAAATCTCTAGGGACAAGGGTAGGTATGAGTACCGCTTACCATCCACAAACTGACGGTCAAAGTGAGAGGACCATACAGACCTTGGAATATATGCTAAGAGCTTGTGTAATTGATTTTGGTAAAGCATGGGATACCCATTTACCACTAGTCAAATTCTCATACAACAATAACTATCACTCCAGCATTAAAGTTGCTCCATTCAAAGCCCTCTGTGGTCGCGAGTGCAGATCACCACTATGCTGGGCTAAAGTAGGTGACACGCAACTAGCCAAGGGACAAGTACCCGACAACACTCTCACAGACCTAGAAATTATAAGAGAAACAACTGCAAATACTGTACAAATTCGGTAACGACTAAAGGCTTCAAGAAATAGACAAAAGAGTTATACGGACAAAAGACGGAAGCCCTTAGAATTTCTGGTTGGGGACCGAGTGCTATTGAAGGTCTTGCCCTGGAAAAGGTTAATACATTTCGGAAAACGTGGGAAACTAAACCCACGGTATATCGGACCATTCGAGATCCTTGAAAGGATCGACCTGGTAGCATACAAACTTCGACTACCGCAGGAACTCAATAACGTACATCCTACCTTTCATGTGTCAAACTTGAAGAAATGTTTGTCCGATGAGACCCTTGTCTTCCCTCTAAACGAAATTGAAATCAACGAGAGTCTCCACTTTATAGAGAAACCAATTGAGGTCATCGATAGGGAAATTAAAAGAACAAACCAAAGTCACATACCCATTGTGAAGGTCTGATGGAATGCAAAGCGGGAACCCGACTATACTTGGGAGCGCGAAGATCAGATGAAACAAAAGTACATGGATCTCTTTCCCTAATCCACAAATATTTAACTTACATTTAATTTCAGGATGAAATTCCCTCTAACAGGGGGATGATGTGACAACCCGATATTTCGAATCAATGTAATGACCTAAAAAGTTAAAAATGTAACCTCTTTTGATATAATGAAATTTTTGACAAAAATAAATCTTCAAAAGTCATCTACTGGATTTCATAAATGATAGATATCGTGTCCAAGGTTTCAGAATTATAAAGAACACTAAAATCCGAGTTATAACGAAAAAGTTGTAATCAACCTATGATTCACAGCAAAAACCATCAATATGATTAAACGTAAAACAAGAAATTTCAATAAAATACCTATTAGCCTTAGGTATCTAAATAAAAGTCGTAGATATCATTAAACCATGAATACACATTAAAAGAACACCCAAATCTGACTTCGTATGATGAAGTTATGATTTTTCGAAGTTTCAGGATAGCGGTAGACAACTAAAAACTCGAAATTGAGATCGAGCAATTTTTAGCCGACCCAACCTAAATGAGAGTTGAAGATCTCGAAAAAAGTAGTACAATGGTAAAGATACAGACAAAAATGGACATCGGATGAAGAAGTTACGGACTTTTAACGGACTTTTCGTGTCCCGGCCGGTTAAAAATGGTATATTAAAAATAAGGTCAAAATTAGCTGACAGAGTCTAAATAAAAGTTGTAGAGTACATTCTCACTTATGCGTGCATATAAAGAACATCAAAACGGTGCCTGTATGTGAAAGTTATAGATTTCACAAGTTCGAGGTGCACAAACCGAGACGATTTACGCCCAGCGTACTCGGGTGTTAGGCTTCGGATCGTCCACGTCGTCCCTCTACGCCCCTATACCCCTGTCCAATCCGAAGAACGGAGACCAAGGATGCGGTCACGCATGACGTCCGGTACGCCCCGCATAACCCGGAGGTTTGCCCCATGTACCGAGCGTTTCCAGCCCTATAAAAGGGATGTGAGGGTTCCGGGCATAATTGCTCATTTTCTCTCCTCCTCCCATTTTGTGTGAAATAAATATCTTGAAGCCCCGGTTTTCACATCCAAGTTCCGAAGGAAGGTTTTACACTTCTGAGATTCCCAAGAATCCCAAGAAATTCGCTTTCTCCTGTCGAAGTTTTGCTCGGTTATCATCTCGCCATCTTCACTCTATCAAGTGAGTTCATACCCCTACAAACACACTTTAAATATGTTTTAAATGCTTTTTAAATACTAGTAACAGGGGGGGAATACAAGTAAACACCTGGTTATTATCGTGTGAAAATATCTATCCTTTGCTATGCATTTCATACTGTTATTTTAAATATCTTATGAAAACGTTCGCATGCAACACATATTACGATACTACATGAAGTCATCCACCCTCGAACGATTCTGCCGTTCTGGTTTGGGAGTGTGACAGATTGCACGAAAACACATTTGTAACTCGATGTTATAAAACGTGCCTTTGTGTATGATTCAACAAGTAGTAGGACAAGAATATGAGTCGAAGTTTATCCATTCATTTTACCCTTGAAGGGATAAAACCGATATCTGTGGGGCCCTCGATGATTTAGGGATGACACCCCGAAGTGTCTACCAAGCGTGGACTGATTTGATTAGTTCACTTAGTCGGTCGTCATAAATTGGAAATCAGGAAACAACAAATAGACAGAGAGAATGATTAAAATCTATGTCTCGGTCGATATGATATCTAGAATGGATGAATATATGATCCCTTATCTAATGGACAAGTCATTTGACTATGGTCAGAGTTTGGCAGCGGATTTAAGAGCTACGACTTCTAGTCGGGATCTTGGAGTCATATGCAATAATAGTTTTAGACTTATCCAAGTGGGAGACTGTTGGATTAGATGTCTAAGCCAATAACTATTATTGGTATGTATTCGACCTGAGAGTAGCATGGTCCATTTGGGTTAGACTTCACCGGAACAATTTATATGGATAGTCTTTTGAGAATAGTATGTTTATGATTTACATTAAATTATTATAAGTTCTAATATATTAATATGGAATCATATTGTTTAATTAGTATTGATCAAGAATTAATTTACAATTAATTTAGTGATCAAAAGGTAACTAATTAAATATGGACTCTTATATTTATATAGAGTGGGCCAAGTTCATTTAGGTTGGGCTAAGCTTCCATGGATAGTCCATGGAGTTTTTAGCCTATGGATTCTATGGAAATGAAAGGTCATGGGTATTAGGGTTTACATTAATGTAACCCTAATCCACCATACTAGTGTGCTTAGTATTTCTCAAGTTTCCAAGGTGTGTTGGTGATTTCTGATTCCACTTGAGGCTTCCAAACTATTGGGTCCTAACTCTTAAAGTTCAAGACTTCAAGCTACATCAAAAGGTATGTTATCTAACTAGGATTTTGTAGTAAAGTTGCTTCATATTATGCTAGTTAGGATGAAACCTTGGAATTTGAATATTTGCATTTATAATAGAGAAAACATAGATCCAAGGTTTATAGGGTGCATGTACACCATAGGTGTGTTAGAATGCTTAAAACCCATCAAAAAATAAATCCAAGGCTTCTAGGGTTAAATGTACACCATAGGAGTGTTAGAATGCTCAAAAGCAATCAAAAAATGATACCAAGATGAGTTACAGATGGTAGATTCCAAGGATTAACATCATTTTCACTTTGAGGTAATTATTGTTGGATTAGTGTCTAAGTCCATAACTATTTTGGTATGTACTTGACCCGATTATGAGCATGGTCCTTTTGGGTTGCCTTCACCATAGGAATATGTAGGATGAATTAAGGAGAGAAATGTTTAATTATGATTTGTTAATATATTATGAGAATAATATATTAAAGGAGAAATCATATTTTCTAATTAATATTAGTCAAGAATTAATTGATAATTAATTATGTGGCTAAAAGAGATTAATTAAATATAGGGGACTAGACTGCAAATATTGGATAATTGAGTTATTGGGCTAAGGAATGCTAAAGGAACAAGGGGTGAACGAAATTATGATGGGAGCCCATCATATTTTTGTCCATGGCCTTATCCAGAAGGTTCCATGGGCTGCTTAGAGTTTAAGTTGTGCATTAGGGTTTTGACTGAAACCCTAGCAGCCCACACAAGTATATAAAGGACCCCTTAGGCCCCAAAAACGTGGGTAACTGAATCCTTAGGGTTTCTAGACGTTTTTGGGTGCCTCCTCTCTTCTCCTTCTTCATCTAGTTTCTTAGTGGTGTTTGTGACTCCATTAGAGCTGCAGCACTTGAGGCACTAAGCTTTCTGAAGCCAATCAAAGCAAGGAATTGATTGTCATTGCTATATAAAAATCAAAGGTAATTCTCTAAACCCTAATTAAGTTTATTATATGTTAGATCTAGAGTGTATAGCTTTGGATATTCAATTACAAGTTCATTAGACAAACTAGATCCAAAAGCTATTAGGGTTTGCATGTAAACCATAGAATTGATCTTTTGCTTAAAACCCATCAATTATTTCTTCCTTCTCGGAAGTTTTGAGCATCAATGGTGGAATCTTTAATTTGTTTTGATTGTCTGCTAGATTGCCTGAAATAATTAGTTTATAACTGATTTATAACGTTATTGATAGAGTATATAAGCTTTTACCAATATTAGGATGTAGTTTACATAGTCAAACCATTTTATTGAGATTTAGGGTTTAAAACCCTAACTAATTATTTTGAGTAGTTGATGTTTTAGAGTTAGACTATAGTGAATTAGATATTGGGAAATGCTTAATTCATCAGTTTAATGAGATTTTGAGATTAAGAATCAAAAGATAGAGTTTTAACCAGTTAACTGGTTATTTTGATCTCAAAAGTAACTAAGCTCATAATAAGCTAAGACAAACGTTAAGATTCTTGTCAATGTGTATAAATATGCCTAAGAGCAAAAGATTGATAAAGATGTAGTAATTAACAAAATAAGCAAAAGTGAGGCATTTAGTGTTTAGTAACTGATAGTGTCAGTTATTATTCTCACTCTTTCTTATGACTTTTATATGTTTAAATTATATATTTATACATGTATGTACGAGAACATTTAGGTACTAAGTGAATTCCATCAAGTTATGAGACGAATATAGATCATGACTATACAAAGATATCGTGTATCTAAGCATGTATGTATATAATTGGAGTATATGTATAAGATATACATAAAAACATGTAGCAGAGCATGTGTTGAGCATAATTCATTCGGGAATGACATTGAGATATGAGTATATTTCCTATAGGAATGAGTTTGAGATATAAGTATATATCCTTTGGGAATGAGATTACAAAACAAGTATATTTCCTGTAGGAATTTAAATTTTTATACGAGTCGAGAAGAGACATATAAATTATGTGAGATAGATTATGAAAAGAGATGTATAGAGTATACGAGATCTAATTGAGAAGATACATACAAAGTATATGAGAATTAGTATGGGATGAAATTTATAGAACATAGAAGATCTAATTGAGATGAGACATACATAGTATATGAGATTGAGTATGAGAAGAGATATATAGAGTACAAGAGAACAAATTGAGATTAGACATACAAAGTATATGAGATTGAGTATGAGCAAAGATATGTTGATTATATGAGATCTAATCGAGATAGGACATCAAAGTATATGATATTGAGTATGAGATGAGATATATAGAGTATACAGGATCTAATTGAGATGGAACATACAGAGTGTATAGGATCGAGTGTGAGATGTATATATATAGTACATGAGACTGAGCATGAGATGAGTTATTGGTAGTATATGAGATTAAGCATGAGATGAGGTATATATTTATAGTATATGAGATTAAGTATAACATGAAATATATACGGAGCATGTGAGACTCAGATAAGATGAGATATATTAGATGAGATATATAGAGTATGTTAGATTATGTAGAGATATACAAAGTGAATGTGACTGAACATAGATAAATTTTAATAGCGAATATGAGACAGAGTATAGGGTAGATGTATCGTAATGTAAGAGTTAAGATATGTGTAGAGTATAAGATATATTGGAGAAGTAGACAAGAGGACGAGTATGATCAAAGAGAAAGAAAATTAATAAAAGATAGAAGAATAACTCACTAAACCTCATGTCCAACGTAGTAGAGATTTTATATTTTTGTAGGTTGAGATATTAGTGATGGGTTTTGGTCATAAGACATCCTATGTGCTCATACAAACCCTAATGCTTGGATCTAGGTTTCTCTATTGTACATGCTTTGAATCCAAGAATATAAACCCTAATTCTAGCATATGGAAATCAGAATTGACATGTAAATAGGTTTAAGAACATACCTTGATTGTTATATAGCAATAACAATCCAATTCCTCCTTGAATTGACCTTGGAAAGCTGAGAGTCACAAGTGTCACTCCTCTAATGGCTTAAAAACACCATAAGCAAGTGGAGAAGGTATAAAGATAGAGGAAGGAGGTTAGAATTCGTTCTTAGGACCTCTTGGGAAGGGTTGGTTGAATTCATAAGCCTTAGGGGGTTTATATAGGTGTAAAGATTAGTGTTTTAGTCCTTATCCTTATCTAGTTGCTTGCCCACCAAGCAACCATAAGATAAGTCTTAGAAACCCTTATCCTAGTCGAATTCTAAGGGATTTACACCTCAAATTCGTTCACCATATATATAAGATAATCCTTACCTTCTTTTGTAACTATCACATAATTACAATTCAGCCCCTCTAGTTTAATAAATTACACTTGATCACAAAATTAATTCTTAATTAATTATTGACCAATATTAATTAAACAAATATGATTTCTCCTTTAATATATTATTCTTATAAAATATTAATAAATCATAATAACCTCTCTCTCTTTATTTATATCTCCAATCAAGTTGCTTTGGTGAAGGCAACCCAAAATAACCATGCACCATCGGGTCAAGTACATACCAAAATAGTTATGGACTTAGACACTAATCCAACAGTCTCCCACTTGGATAAGTCTAACAACTATTCTGCGTATGACTTCGGATCCCGATCTGCAATCGTAGCTTTCCAAAGCCGCTGTCAACTCTGATCATATCAAATACGCGTGTCCTTAGATAAGGGATCATATATTCCTCCATTCTAGATATCATATGAGATATGATTTCAAATCATTCTCTTTGTACTATATCTCGATTCCCGATTTATGATGACTGACTAATTGAACAAATCAAATTAGCCCTAGCCCGGCCGAGCATTTACGTTTGTCATCACTAAATCATCGAGGGGCCCAAAGATATCGCTTTTATCCTAATTTGAATAAATTAATGGATAAAGGTTGATACAATGCTCGCTTGCACTCACGCACCAAATCACACACAACAATATGTTTTATAACACTAAGTTACTGGTGCGTTTACATATTATCAATGTGCAACCGATTTGCAAGATACAACTCACACATCTCGGTTTCAAGAATATAAGATGTTATTGTCTCACCAATCACTCGTGATACAATTCATGGAGTGATCCAAGTGAGCGTGGGTTTAATCCAATGCTCAAATCATATTCGTAAGCACTCATGAACGTTGCAGCAAACATTTGCTTATGTCTAATACTTTTCTAGACAATCCACACACCAATTCACGATAGTCTTCATTCATATCTACTTCCAACATATGAACGACTGTGGCCCGTTTGAATAATTCGATTATTCTTAATAAACTCAATTATTCTGGAAGTCAAAACATGCAAATGTGAAACACAAGAATAATACTAATCCCATATGGCCTCAACCCTTTGAGCATAAATAAAACACCTTTTATTTATCACCATATTGATTACTCATTATTTGTAGTTCTGGGTAATCAACTTCTTACTTGAATTACAACATTTGTCCCATGCTCCTAGAATGCACACAATGTTTACCTATGGTTCTTACTTTGTGAAATAGATCATATTGAACACATTTCCAATCATTCTCATTTCTCAACTCCAAATCCTTTTTCCATAAGTTAAAGAATATCAAATTCTTGCTACTTATAGAATATGCTAGATTCTAACATTCTATGCAACTTATCCTTTCGTAATGTCACTGCACCAAAGTCACAAAGACTATTGCCAATGATATTACAAAGTCCTCTATCGGTGATTGTTACAAGACAATTCCATAGACGTGATGTCTCTCACGCAAAGTACATTCTTTGAACATCCTTTTGCATAGAAGTTTCTAATCTAATCATAGATTTCTCAATATTCAATTCCCAATATGGACACACTTCCATATGTTCTATACGACAACTCATTCTTAATAAAATCTTATATATTCGTAATGATGTCGATATGGTCCATCCAATATGGAAACATTTCCATATTTTCCAATACTATACTTCCAACTACTCACAAGCGACCAATCCTCGTCGAACTTGGATTGTCCTTTGATAGTTGTTTAATTATTTTAGTCTAAACTGATTCTAGTCCTTTTTCCCTCTAAATGTGCTCGACATTTGGAAAATTTTAGAATGGTCAAACATTAAAGCATTTGAAATCGATCCTATACTCGAAGCGTATGGGACACGACGCATAATGTTTTATTTGGCTATGTTCTCAAAATTCAAATTGTGAAGAGGGATGCCGTAATCATAATCGAAATTTTAAGAACACACTATGTACCTTTGACTAAATTTATTAACATTTCTCAACCTAATCCTTTAGATTTGAAATGAAGCATAATATTCTCTCCCTTAATTATAGCAAAATAACTCTTCAACTATTGCGACTTTGCAAAGTATGACTCATGTTTTCTATAATTAATATTGCTAACCTTGCAATACTTTCCTTAATAATCATACAATCATAACATTTATGCTCCCACTATCATGATGATTATTATAAAACATAACACTTATGCTCCCACTAGCTTCGACATGTATTCATAAACATCTTAACTTTCAGAAAAACAATGCTTATTGAATTTCTTAAGTTCATGTTTCTAATACTTAGTGCTTTGATAATCTTTTATCAGGGTTTCTTGAACTTATACACATTTGCCTTCGATAGTTCATATGTGTGTCTAAACAATTAAGACTAATTTCCAAACCTCACAATTCAAATTATGGAAAGGGATGACGTAACCATAATTGAATTCGAGAATGCAATTTTACAATCACTATCTTCTTAAAATCTGTCTTAGTGAAAGCATTTCCTCACAATCATTTTCATGAAGGAGGAAATCTTATGACACTTAGATTTAAACAGTGTATTTGTTCCTATCCATGTGAATTTGTCAAAACCAAAGTTTACGACAAATTCAAACTCTTATGGATCGAACTTTCTTGATCTCGATTTCTTGCCTTTATGGAAGCACATCTGCCCACCATGTCTTCCAAGTAGTTAAGCAGCTCACCCTTTGCTATCAATGTACCTTTCATTGATTAAGGTGCTTCGCCTTTTATGCGTTCAAAATAAGAACTCATAGAACTCACATGCATAATTAACTCGATTGGATTGGCACATAATCAAAATGATGTCAACACGATAGGTTGTAAACCTCAACTCATGTGCTAGTGATGATCGATAAGGTTTATTTGATTTGTTCTTGAAACCTTTCAAGACCATTAAGACTCCCACTGACTCCTTGACATATAAGATTCTCTTGTCAAAAACCATTTCCTGACAAACAAATATTCAAGAGTTAGTGTAGCTTTTATCAAAACACTTCATAAATTGGTCCTAGTTGGTCTTTGTCTTATCCAAGACATCACAACTTTCCACATTTAATGAAAGTTACAAACCTTCTTAATACCTTTCACTCAATGTCACAATCTTAACTTTAAGACTTGTTATTGAAACAAAGTATGATTGACTTATTGATTTAACCATTTCTTCAATTCTTGATTCCTCTTCTTGGACATACAATTGTACTAAGACTCACTTAGGGGATCAATTGAGATGTGGTTCTTAATCATTAAGACCTATTATAAAGCATAAAAGGTACTCTCCCTTCTTCTTAGAATGGAGAAACTTTTATCTTTCTGCCTACTGGACTCTTCTTATTCGTTCTGCTATTGATCTAAACCCTTTAATCAATTCAGAATTACACCTAATCTTGTAAGTATAATGACGAATATCTTTGTTACTCTTATGGTGAACTTGATCAACACACAACATTGTGTACTCGATCTCCTAGTCCTTCACTTGACACTTTGTCAATGAATTAGTCTAATTTCCAAATACGAAATTTCTCATTCATCGTGCATCCACGTTGCATGATTCCAAGTTTCTGTCCAATTGAAACTTGGGCGATGAGAAACTCTCCCTATTTGGTAAATTCTCGACTTTTCCATAAACACCATAAATAAGAATCATATCCATTTGTTGTAGAAATATGCAAACACCAATTTTCATAACGATTTCATTGCAAGGAAATAAACAAATAAATAAATAAGTCAAATGAAAATTGATTTTATTTATAAAAGCAGCGGAAAACATCTGTCCTTACAATGCAAAATCCATTGAAAACTATGTATTTCAAAAGAAAATTTTCTAACAACTTTATCATAACTACCTAAGCTCAAAATCTAATCTTCAAGTCCATGTGATCAAGATCCATTCCTTGTGA
Organism: Lactuca sativa; assembly: GCF_002870075.4. NCBI lineage: Eukaryota > Viridiplantae > Streptophyta > Magnoliopsida > Asterales > Asteraceae > Lactuca > Lactuca sativa. Next base: position 18,427,737 of record NC_056624.2, read on the forward strand.
TTAGATTCATCTTGCTCTTTTCACCAAGCTTCCTTTCTTTTCATTGATCCTGCAAAACATTGAAATGCAATCTTATCACATTATGTATTAAGAATCAATGAATAGGAACTTAATTGAGTTAGATAGTGGATTTTACCTGAAGCGCATCCATACTCTTTGACTCTCCCATCTTTTGGACTCTTCAGGCTCTTTTGGCAGACTTGTATCCAACGCCCTTTCTTTTGGCAGCAAACACAGGTCGGTTCTCCTAGAACGTCCTCGGAAGTATGGTCGGTTGACTCTCCCAACAAATACGCTCCATTTCTTCGCCAAATCATTTCTGATTCAGTAGCAATGAGCATGTAAGTTAGGTCAATGAGGTTGTCGTCATGATCCATCATATAATACTTTCTTTTGAACTCATTATATGATTCTGGAAGTGACTGCAAAACCCAATTCACAGCCAACTCATTCGGGAATGACACACCCAACATTATCAACCTATCAATGTGTGATTCCATTCCTAGAACGTGGGCACACACGGGTTTACCATCTTCATGTTTCATTTCCAATAGGGCTTTAGTGATATTGAACCTTTCAATTTTTCGATCTTGTGGGTTGGGGAGAACAATTGGAGGAGGTGGAGGAAGTGAAGCATGATTTCTTGTTCCTCGATTGAATCGTGGAATACCATCTTCATGTGGAATGCTTGTTCCACGGGATTTGGGAAGACCATAGTTGTCGAACTTTGACATCTACAAAACGGGAGAAAAATGAATTCAAGTTAGTTGATAGATTGAGTCCTTAGTAAATCACCCAAATGAAATACTAAGGCTAGGACCCAACACAATATTCTACAACTCGGGAGAGGGATGCCGTAACCTTAATTGCAGAATATTTGAAGGTAAGTGAATGACGATTCACTAATTTCCACCACGAAAAAAAAAAGAAATTTAAGTTTTAAATATATGAAAACTCCTAGATCCTTTGAGATTCATTGAACTTTCAATGGCATGTTTAAATCTCGATATGCCCCTCTCGTTTGTGACTGGGATGCCGAGGATCACAAAGCGGGTGTGAATAACCATGCAAACTTACATGGTGCCCTCACATGTTACAGTCGCCTATTCGATGTGCTGGTAAACCACACACGCTCCACCGAACTATGACAAACATTGAGTCACCCTTTGCTACCTATGCTTAGAACCAATTAGTGTGCCGGTAAACCACACACGCTCCACTAACGTCTTCGCAAGGGCACAAAGTGTAATTTCATGGAATTGCATCCATTCACTTTTGCCTAAGTAACTAAGATTGGGAATTATATGAAAAACATTTAGTTACTTTTATACTTTATTATACTTATAATGGAAGGTTTCGTCCAATCCTACCCATTCGGCTAACGACCCTCCACTAGTCAAGAGTGCGGTGGGTAAGAGTGGATACCCATTCAATCGCCATTTTATAGGCAATTTCCTTAAACACCCCTTATAGACCAGCTTCGTGAATGAGGCCTACTAACGGTAAGACTGACTTTTACTCATACATATATATAATGTTAATAGCTATCTTTGATAAAGAAGAAGAGCAGCAAAGCAGCTAAGCAGGAATGAACCTTGTCTAATAGTATACCTTCTTCGATCTCCCGAGGAAAGACTCCCAGGTAGCAGTAGGCAAGTAGTTAATCATATCCCATTCTCTAACTATAACTCCGAGTGAGCTTTTCAAGGCTATGACGAGGTGCGAAGCGAAGCAAGGGTCCCAATTCTCCTGCAGTTTCGGAAGTTGGCTTCCTTTACCGAGGTTAGTTAGTTTTCTAGGATTTGCATTTAATGTTATATATAGTATAGAGTGTATTTTATACTTTCAAAATACTAGGTGGTCTAATTTAACAATTATACTTTTAATTCAATTAAATTGTAAACCTAAACTTTTATGGATTTACTAAACCTCTTTTAATTATACACCTTAATTAATTAATAAAACCATAAGGGTGTGATGTGAACTTTTTCAAAACAATACTAGAGTTTTAGAATTTAACATTCCTAATTAAACTTTTAATCAACTTTTAAATTCCAAAACATTAGGGTTTCAACTATTTAAATTTCAAAACAACAAAACTTTTGGGTTCAAATTCAAGCTATAAAACCTAAGGGGAAAATATGAAACTTTTCATAACAACAAGGATCAAATAACAAATAATTTAAATTAACATTTAATCACATAATTATCCATATTTGATTTGTTTAATGATTTCTTGCAAAACAATTTACCAATTTAGTCAAAAATAATTAATCAATTATCTTATAAGGAAACAATTATCTTATTAATTGATAAATATCTTCAATTAGATTAAAAATATAGTCAAATATATCATATAATCGGATTAATATTAATCTAACATGATAAGGTAATTATCCCAATGCAAAAACAGCAAGAAATCCCGAGATAAGCACTATCTGACGCACCGACTCGCCGAGTCACCCTCTGGAACTCGCCGAGTAGGGCTGACTCGCCGAGTCCAAGAGTGACTCGCCGAGTCAGGTCGAACAGTGAGGCCAAAACACGATTTTCAGTTACATAAAGCATCAATACAATAGAAACCAATCATGGCTCTGATACCACTGATGGGTTTTGGTCATAAGACATCCTATGTGCTCATACAAACCCTAATGCTTGGATCTAGGTTTCTCTATTGTACATGCTTTGAATCCAAGACTATAAACCCTAATTCTAGCATATGGAAATCAGAATTCACATGTAAATAGGTTTAAGAACATACCTTGATTGTTATATAGCAATAACAATCCAATTCCTCCTTGAATTGACCTTGGAAAGCTGAGAGTCACAAGTGTCACTCCTCTAATGGCTTACAAACACCATAAGCAAGTGGAGAAGGTATAAAGATAGAGGAGGGAGGTTAGAATTCGTTCTTAGGACCTCTTGGGAAGGGTTGGTTGAATTCATAAGCCTTATGGGGTTAATATAGGTGTAAAGATTAGGGTTTTAGTCCTTATCCTTATCTAGTTGCTTGCCCACCAAGCAACCATAAGATAAGTCTTAGAAACCCTTATCCTAGTCGAATTCTAAGGGATTTACACCTCAAATTCGTTCACCATATATATAAGATAATCCTTACCTTATTTTGTAACTATCACATAATTACAATTCAGCCCCTCTAGTTTAATAAATTACACTTGATCACAAAATTAATTCTTAATTAATTATTGACCAATATTAATTAAACAAATATGATTTCTCCTTTAATATATTATTCTTATAACATATTAATAAATCATAATAACCTCTCTCTCTTTATTTATATCTCCAATCAAGTTGCTTTGGTGAAGGCAACCCAAAAGGACCATGCACCATCGGGTCAAGTACATACCAAAATAGTTATGGACTTAGACACTAATCCAACAATTAGTAGTCGTGGTACCAAAGGAAAAGACACGAGCACAAGAATAAGATTTAAATAGTAGTGAAACATCCCAAAAGTATTGTTCAAAAAATTTATTTTCAAATCATTATTAAAACCATAAATCATCCAATATCAAAAATAAAATCGTGAATCATCTATCATAAAGTATCATAATATTTGTCACATATCAAAATCTCATATAAAAACATTAGAGTAAAAATCTCAGGCTAAAGACCATGGTGTGTGCCATGAGATCATCCCGAGCCTTCCCTTTGCTAGTGGAAGTACCTGAAACCAAAACTGAAAATCGTAAGCACGAAGCTTAGTGAGCTCCCCTAAACTACCACATACCATACACATATAACATACAACTAAGAGATACGGGCCCCGCCCACACTCATCGAGATACGGGCCCCGCCCACACTTTGCTAACTAGGAGATACGGGCCCGGCCCACGCTCCGTTAACTCTGAGATACGAGCCCCGCCTACACTCAGCTACTTCGAGATACGGGCCCCGACCATACTCGACTACTATGAGATACAGGCCCTACCCACACTCAGCTACTATGAGATACGGGCCCACCCATACTCAGCTACTAAAAAAACATACAGGTCTCACATAGACAACATGTATAACTAGTTCTATCAGTCATGCATATATCCATAATCAAACTAAAATGTGAGATACGAGCCTTGCCCACCCTCGACTACTAACATATCATACTACGAGCCGACCTTGGTTCCTTAGACTCTTTTCTACTGAAGGGAAACTCACTTGGCAAAGTTGTTTGTGAAATCTCGCAGTTGAGAAAAATCTAGTAGCTCCTCCGACGTCTCCCTAGCTATCAAAATCAGAGTAATAGTTAGTCAATATCTAAACTCCTTCCAAGGGAAAATTTACCATTTTACCCTTGGTCAAAGACAACGCTCCGATTAAAGTCAATGTCAAGGTGAACTCCCAATCAACCCAACTTACCGAGTTATCTACTGACTCATCGAGTTATATGCTATCAGCCCTGATGATAAACTGAGTCAACTCATCGAGTCCCTTCACAAAGTCGATGAGTTCCATCTATATTGAATCGTGGCAGAACGAATTCACTGGTCGAGTCCCTTCATTGATTCGCCAAGTTCTTCGGCTTCTAGGTCTAAATCCTGTCCATCTGGTTGAGTTTCTTCCCAACTCAACGAACTTCCCTCATGAAACAAAAAGTTTTAGGGACTACGACCCGACTCGCCGAGTCCTATGAACAACTCGTCGAGTCCCTTGCATGCTAAAACCATGCAGTCGATTCTAATTGATTTCACTGCTTCTAACTCATAGATTTGACCCCTAAGGCTAGCATAACACGTAAATTTGCTAACTTTATGTGCATGCATTATGATAGAAGACCAAAACACTCATTACAAGCTAGAAAGGAGGACTAAGTCATGTCATGGGGCTATGGCTGAATAAAGGTGACAAATTTGAGATTCTAAAGCTTAGTAATGCCCAGATCTGAAGTCCTTTCATCCCCCAAGGTTCAAGTCTTTGAATGACGTTGGAAATGACCCAAAAAGTGACAATAAAGAAGCCTACATGTAGATCTAAGTGGATAAAAGCCGAGGTATAAGCTTTATACCTTTAACAAGTCTGATATGCTAAAAAACTCTTGATATTCTGCGCTCTTCTTGTGTCTTCACTCTTTTCCTTCCTTCTCCTAGCTTCATACCAGACAAAATTCATAGAGATTGTTGAAGAATGCACAAGATCGATTAGGGTTTCGAGAGTGGGGTTGGGAGGTAATAAAGATTGGAGTGGACGCTGAATATGATTCCTAAATATTAGGGTTTCCTCCTGACGGATCTACTCTTCGAGTCTAGGCATGGACTCGCCAAGTAGATCACTTAAACCCTGCGTCCAAGATGGCCTCTACTCGAAGAGTTAGAGCTACTACTCGTCGAGCAGCTTTACTAAATGAAAACTTAACAACTCAAATACATGCCAGGAACGGGGCGCTACAATTTTGCCCCACTTGTCTTAGACTTTGTCCTCGAAGTTTGATGTATCTGATAACAACTCTGGGCTCCCTCATCTCCTCCTCGGGCTCCCAAGTCTACTTCGAGCCCTTCTGGTGCTGCCACTACACCTTCACTAGCTCTACCCTCTTGTTCCTCAGCTCCTTCGTCTTGCGATCCACAATCGCCATCGGTCTCTCAATGTAATTTGGACTGTGATCAACCTGAATATCTTTTAAGTGTACCAGTTTTGAATCATCCACCAAGCACCTTCTGGCTGAGCTCTGCTGGAAGATCAAACCGGTAAGTAACCCGACCCACCCTGGCCAAAACCATAAACTATACAATAAATCTGGCACCTAGCTTTCCCTGCTTCCAAAATCTAGTAACACCCTTCCAGGGTGACACTTTCAAGAGGACCACGTCGCCCACCTGAAACTCCAAATCCGAACTCCGCTTATCGGTGTAACTCTTCTGCCGACTTTGAGCAGTCTGGAGCCTACTCCAGACCTGTTGGATCCGCTTCGTGGCCTTGAGTACTACCTCTGTACTCCCAATGACCCTATTGTTGGACTAATGTCTATGTCCATAACTATATTTGGTATGTACTTGACCCGACCCGGCATGGTCCATTTGGGTTGCACTTCACCGACACAATTTATGTGGATAATCTTTTGAGAATAGTATATTTATGATTATATTAAGAGGGCTAGTCGTTTTCACTAGAGAGAACCAAAGTATTCTTATTCTCAAAGTCTTACAAGGTGTTTTGGTGATTTGTGATTCCACTTGAGGCTTCCACACTATTGGGGCTAAGCTCTTAAATCTTGAAGACATCAAGCTACACCAAAAGGTATGTCATCTAACTAGTCTTTGTAGTATAGTTGCCTCATAACATAGATCCAAGGTTTATAGGATTGCATGTACACCATAGGAGTGTTAGAATGCTCAAAACCCATCAATGGTATCAGAGCCTAGGCTTGCTTTCTCTTATACTTAAGGCAAATACATTTTTCGAAGCCAAGAACTTGTTCAGACAGAAAAATCGATGAGTTTTTTCAATAAACTCGATGAGTTCATTGTTTAATGCATGAACTCGACGAGCTCTCTATAGAACTTGACGAGTTTTGGCCCGTGACAGCATATCTTCATGTTTTTTGGATGGAATTGGACTAGGAACATTACCCTAAGCTGTTTTTGAACTTATAAACTTTTTTTTGATGTGGTAATGTTCATGCTAATCCAATTTCAAAGATTATTGTGAGTAGATTCATGTTTTGTATTAGTTTAAAAGTTATGCTAATTACATGAAAAAGTTTGATGTGAATTATCTTTGTTCATATGAGTTGCTTAGATTAATAGAAAAGTTAATTGAATAGTTGTTTTCAATCCATTTTAATCTAAAAGTTGATTCTAAAATGCGTTTGTGTAACTTGTCCTCAAGTTACATGAAAAGTCACATTTAAGTTTCTTAAAACTCATAAAAGTTGTCATAGGTTACAAAAATGAAGTGTCTTGTTCTCATTAAATGGCTTTATGACTACATAACTTGTCCTCAAGTTGTGGAGGTTCAAGAGTCTCTTCATGGAATAAAATATGTGTAACCTTAGTTAAACTCATAAAGCTTCCATAAGTTATGAATTATGAAGAGTCACTTTCTTAATTAGTTTAAAGTCTTCCATAACTTTTCCTCAAGTTATGGAACTTGAAGAGGTTTTTAATTAAAACTACTTTAAACACAAAAGTTATGGAATAGAAAAGTTTTAAAAGTTACAAAACTTGCCCTCAAGTTTTGGAATTTGAAAAGTTTTCTCTTATGAATACATTAATTCCAAGTTAGCCCTTAGAATTTTAAAAGTTAAAATTCAACCCTTATACTTTATAATATTATAAGTTAATAATATATATGTGTAAGAGTAAGGTTAGTCTTACCGTTAGTATGCCTCATTCACAAAGCCGGTTTTATAAGGGGGTATAAGGTAACTGCCTATAAAATGGCAGTTTAATGGGTGTCCACTCTCACCCATCGCCTCCTTGACTGGTGGAGGGTCGTTAGCCAAATGGGTAGGATAATGACTATAAATTATCCCCTTCATTAAAAGTATTAATGATAAATACTAAGTAACTAAACCTTTTATAAATACCTAATCTTAGTTACTTAGGAAAATGTAAATAAGGTGCTAATCCATGAAATTACACTTTGCACTTTGTTTAAGTCGGTTAGTGGATCGTGTGTGGTTAACCAGCACACTAACTCGTATTTAACAAGGTAGGCAAAGGGTAACTTAATGTTTATCATAGTATCGATGGAGCGTGTGTGGTTAACTGGCACATCTATTGAGGGGTAAACACTTACGGGTACCATGTAATTTGCATGGTTACTTCACACCATGTTTTGTGATCCTCGACATCCGAGTCAAAAAACTTGAAGGGCACACTCGAGATTGAAACATGCCATTGGAAAGTTCAATGAATCTCAAAAGACCTAGGAGTTTTAAAACCAATTAAAACCTAATAATACATTTTGTTTATCTTGGTGGAAATTGGTGAATCGTCATTTACCTACCTTCAAATATCTTATAGCTTGGATTACGACATCCCTCTTCCAAGTTATAAAATAGTTTGTTGGGTCCTAGCCTTAATATTTCATATTGGGTGTTATATTAAGGACTTAAATCAACTATCCTAAATATCTCCCAAAAAGATGCCTAGTTTAGACATCTATGATCTTCCCAAATCTCTTGGAACTTCACTTCCTCGACCCCCCGATTAATTATCCCTAACACAAAAGTTTAAGGTCACTCAAGCCCTATTGGTAAGGCAAGGTCTAGGTGTGATCACATCTTGGAGATGATGTCACATATTGACAAGCCGAGAGAGTTGGGTGTCAAAGTCTTGAGAAAGTTGGTGGTTCGATCACTTTCTAGGTCACATAGTGAGTTCCTTTAGGACTCCTATGAAACAAACTATGACAAGTCCGTTAATGATCTTATCTATATGCTAAGATCAACTTCCTAAAACTTTATGGACATTGACAACGATGACACTAGAAATCCAGAAAAAGCATTCACTTCCCGATGGAAAGGGACCAACCATAGTCAATTCAGTTGACCAAATGGTAAAGAGAAATGTTAAGTCTGTGATAGTCCTATGTACCATTATTAAAGATTCCATATATTAAATTGCCAAAGGAAGGGCCATTGATTGCGAAGCTGCTAAATTTACCTAAGGATGTTAAAGTCAATAAGTTTGACTCTACTTCAGGTAAAGTCCACTATCTAACTCTGTTAAGTTTCTACTCTGAGATTATTATTACATGATGTGACTGGTTCACATAATGATGTTTTAAGAATCAAAGAAAGGTGAAGAAACTTAAAGAAAGAATATGTTGAATCTGATCGCGTAGATGGATTTCTATCGCAGAGTTTGAAGATCGGATTCTTGAGCTACTTGTTAGGAGTTATGGTATATTGCTTAGGAATAGATAACAACAAAGTTTTCATGCGCTTTTGCATTGTAAGGATAGTTTTTCCACAAAGTTTTTAAAATAAGAGTAACATTTTTGATTTTATTTATTTTAAAATATCCTTACAATGGCATTTGAGGAAAAAAAATTTGCTTATATGATTCCATTAATAGCAAGAGCGGAAATATGAAATTGATTCTTTCATTTGTGGTAATGTCTAAATTTACCAAATAAGGAAAGATCCTCATCACCCAAGTTTCAGTTGGACCGAAACTTGGAATCATGCAAGTTGTATAGCATGATGAATGCGAATTTTTCATCTTTGGAAAATTAAGACTAGTTCCTTGTTTATATGTATATGTGAGTCAAGTGAAAGACTAAGGGATCGAGTAGACATTCCTGTGCACTGGCCAAAGTCCACCACAAAAGATGGATAAGACTATTCGTCATAATTTACTATGTCTAGTAAATATGGTTATACCTACAGGCCTATGCAGAACGAATGAGAAGAATCAAATTTGGCAGGAGGATAAGAGTTTCTCAAATCTGAAAAGATGGGAGAGTACTTTAGTATCATGATATATGATCATCTTAAAGATTAAGAGACCTTATCATAATTCATCCTCTAAGTGCATTCTGATAGCTAAGAAGAGGAGTTGTGATTTGTTAAAGTGGTTAAATCAAGAAGATGATTCATACTTCGTTCCAAAAATAACTCTTAGAGTTATACTCCAAGATTTTAACTTGAGTGACACATCTTAAAGTAGATTTATTAACACAATTCAAATATAAGAGTAAAAGTTTTCTACTCTTGTACATTTGAAATTAGGAAGTTGTGATGTTTTGGACAAAACAAAGACCAACTAAGGCCAATTGTGTGAAGTGTTTGTCTTGATTAGAATCCGCACTATCTCTTGGATGTTTGACAAGAGAGTCTTACATGTGAAGAGGACAGTGGGAGTCTTAAAGGTCTTGAAAGTCTGAAGAACTAATCAAGAATAAAACCCGAAGTTCTTCACTAGCACACGACTTGAGGTTTATAATCTATCGTCTTGACATGTTTTGTGCCCATTCCAGTTAATGTTGGCTTTGAATATGAGTACTTAGAGCTCTCAATTGGTTGCATAACAACTTGGAAGCAATGGCAGGCCCTTGAGCTGCCAGGTGGCAAGAAATTAAGATTGAGTTCATTCCATATGAGTTTGGATTTATCATTATCCTTGTCTTATGAATATGGTTTTGACAATTCACATGGATAAGAACACATACACCATTAAATCTAAGTGTCATAAGGTTTCTCTCCGATTCATGAAAATGATGGTGAGGAAACACTTTCACTAAGTAGATTTTAGCTAGATGGCAATTGTGATATTTGAATTCTCAAAGTCGTTAGTGGAGCGTGTGTGGTTAACCGGCACACTAACATTTACTTGTGAGAAGTGGAAAATGTCTAAACAATCGAGACTATGATTACGACATCCCTTTTCATATTTCTTAAAATTATTTAGACACACCTGTGAGCTATCTAAGATAAGGTGTATGATATTGATAAAGTTTTATCAAAGCAATTTAGTATCAGAAATCTGAACTTTGGTAAGAAAGTCAATAAAGTATTATTTTTCTAGAAGTCCAGTTGATTTCTGAGTACATGTAAAAGCTAGTGGGAGCATAAGTGTTATGCTAATAATCATCATGTTATTGGGAGCATGAGAATTATGATAAGTATTTCAAGTTAGAAATGTTAATTATAGAAAAAACAAAAGTTTCAATTCTTGAGGCTGCCGGGGATGAAAAAGTTGTTTTGCTATAATTAAGGGAGAGAAAATTATACTTCATTTCAATTCTAAAAGCTTAGATTGAGATTTTCATTTCAATTCTAAAAGCTTAGATTGAGATTTTAATCAAATTTACTCAAGAATATATATGAATTTCATGTTGGAATGGCTCAACATAAGGAAATTTTATATATGGGTTCATTATTTTCGTTATAAAATTCGACTGTGATTACGGCATCCCTTTTCGTAATCTAAATTATGAGAACTTTGAAAATAGAAATGGAAATATTATAGCAAAAGATTGGTTTAGTCTTTATGTGAGACATCATGAATCGTGTCCCATATGCTTCGAATATAGGATCGATTACATGTGCTATATTCATCATTTCTAAAAGTTACCAAATGTCTGGGGCATTAAGAAGGGAAAAGGTACAGAATTGGATATGACTAAAGTGATTAAGAAATTGTCGAGGAAAATCTAAGGTTTACCATCGAATGGTTGCTTAAGGACAGTTGGAAGTATAGTGTTAATTGTTGGAAGGACCATATTGACATATTCTGAAAAAAGGCAACTCTTGTTCAGAAGTGATAGTCAAGAGGGGAATATGGAAATGATCCCATAGGTGGAAGTTGTTCAATAAATCTATGTTAGATTAGGAAACTTAATGCAAGAAGGATGTTTCCAAGGAGTTGATCTCCTTTGGAATGCTCTGTAATGTTTGTTTTCAAGTCTTTGTGACTTTGTGCATAATCATTACAAGAGAATCATTGTATATAAGTTTAGAATCTAACAAATTTCGGTAAAATGGCATGAATTTTGAATTCCTGCATTTGCCATAAGAATTCGGGAGTGTGAAATTAGAATCATTGAAAGTTTGGTCAATTGGTTTATTTCACAAAGTAAGGATCATAGACAAACATAGAGTGCATACTTGATGTATGGCAAAGCTATTGTTTAGAAAAACATAGTGTACATGCTCGGAGCATGGGACAACTATTGTTTTAATTCAAAAATAAAGTTGATAGCTGAAATAGTATGCAATGAATAATGTGTAATCATATGGTGATAAATAAAAAGTGTTTTACTTATGTTCATAGGTTTTGATACCATATTAGATTCAATTATTATTGTATTTCATTTTGCATGTTTTGACTTCCAGAATAAAGTAAGTTATTCTTCCGGAATGACTAAGTTATTCAAACCATCAACAGTCGGTCATATGTTGGAAGTAGATATGAATCAAGACTGTCATTGGTTGGCTTGTAGAGGTCCAAGTTGGTGGACAAAGTTGTGCTACAAAACTGATGAGTGCTCATAAGTTCTGAGTATCAGATTCAACCTGCGCTCATTGGAATCACTTCATCGATTTTATCACGAGTGATCATGAGACGATAATATCTTATATTCTTCAAACCTAGAGATATGAGTTGTTACTATGAGTTGGTTGTACATTGATTGCACACAAACGCATTGGTAACTCGATGTTATAAAACGTACATTTGTGTACGACTCAACAAGTAGTAGAACAAGCCGTATGAGTCCAAGTTTATCCATTCCTTTTACCTTCGGGATAAAAGCGATATCTGTGGGCTCCTCGATGATTTAGTGATGACACATGTGAATGCTTGGCCAAGCCAAGACTAATTTGATTTGTTCAATCAGTCAGTAATCATGAATCGGAAATCAGGAAACAACAAATGGACAAATAGAATTATTATAATCCATGTCTCAGTCCATATGATATCTAGAATGGAGGAATATATGATCTTTTATCTAATGGACAAGTCACTAACAAAGGTCAGACTTCGAGAGCGGCTTTCAGAGCTATGATTGTCAGTTAGGTTTTGAAGTCATACTCAATAATAGTTTTAGACTTATCCAAGTGGGAGACTGTTTGATTAATGTCTAAGTCGATAACTATATTTGGTATGTACTTGACCCGACCCGACATGGTCCATTTGGGTTGCACTTCACCGGCACAATTTATATGGATAATCTTTTGAGAATAGTATATTTATGATTATATTAATATATTATAATTTCTAATATATTAATATGGAATCATATTATTTAATTAGTATTGATCAAGAATTAATTTAGAATTAATTAAGTGATCAAAATGAACTAATTAAATATGGACTCTTAGATATATGTGTGTGATGAGCCAAGTTCATTTAGGTTGGGCTAAGCTTTCATGGATAGTCCATGGAGTGTTTAACCCATGGATCATATGAAATGAAAGGTCATGGGTTTTACCCTAGTCTCCACACTGTATAAAGATGTCCTTGGTTGGTGAAATGGGCACTAGTGTGGGTACACTAAGAGGGCTAGCCGATTTCACTAGAGAGAACCAAAGTATTCTTATTCTCAAAGACTTACAAGGTGTTTTGGTGATTTGTGATTCCACTTGAGGCTTCCACACTATTGGGGCTAAGCTCTTAAAGCTTGAAGACATCAAGCTACACCAAAAGGTATGTCATCTAACTAGTCTTTGTAGTATAGTTGCCTCATAGCATGCTAGTTAGGATTAAAGCCTTGGAAAGTTCTTATTTGCATGTATAATAGAGAAAACATAGATCCAAGGTTTATAGGATTGCATGTACACCATAGGAGTGTTAGAATGCTCAAAATCCATCACCTATGACCGACCTCACCCCAACAGACTGGGGTCCTACATTTCCTCCCGTAGAGCATCTCAAAGGGAGGCTGGTATATACTGGCGTGGTAACTGTTGTTATACGAAAATTTCGATAACGGATAATACATATCCCAATTGCTACCGAAATCCAAAATGCATGCTCGAAGCAGGTCCTCGAGAGTCTGAATTGTCCTCTCGCTCTGTCCATCTGTATGGGGGTGGAAAGACATGCTAAAGTGGAGACGAGTACCCATCACATCATGAAATCGCTTCCAAAATATGTAAGTAAAACAGACATCTCGGTCTGACACCATCAAGACGCGCACTCCATGACATGCCACTACCTCTCGCACATAAATCTCGGCTAGCTTCTCGTCCGAGATGCTCTCCTAGATCAGTATGAAGTGAGCGCTCTTGGTTAACCGATCCACTATGACCCATATCGAATCAACTTCACGTGCGGTACTGGGAAGCTTAGTGATAAAATCCATAGTAATGTCCTCCCATTTCCACACGAGGATGTTTAACGGCTGCATCATGTCGTGCGGCCTCTTGAGCTCTGCTTTAACCTTCCTACAGTTCAGACATCTCTCTACATATGATGCTACGTCCCGCTTCATGCAGGGCCACTAGTAATCGGGTCAAAGATCTCTATATATGTTCGTCGCCCTTGGATGGATGGAGAACCTAGAATTGTGGGCCTCATCCATCAATATCTATTGTACTCTGCCTCAGTACGGTACCAAGACCCTCCCATGCAAGGTCCATAACCTACGACTGTCATAGTTAAAGGAGGCCACATGGCCTATGATCCGCTTGCACTTTCAGCAATGCACCTTTAGGCCCTCAATGGACTAATCGCTGTCATCCTCAGATAGATGTATCAGATTGGGGCTTCTAACGCCTTGTGGCTACAGGCGTCAGCCACTACGTTAGCCTTGCCCAGGTGGTAAAGGATCTCAAAATCATAATCCTTAGCCACATCTAACCACCGATGCTGTCTCATGTTCAAATTTGGCTGATCCATGAGGTACCTTAAACTCTTATGGTCCGTGTAAATGGTACAACGAAACCCATAGAGGTAATTCAACAAATATTAAAGGCGAACACTACAGCCCCCAGCTCTAAATCATGTGTCGGATAGTTAGCCTCATGAGGCTTCAACTGCGTTGACGCATAAGCTATCAAATGACCCCTCTGCATCAGAACTGCACCAGTACTGGTGATCAAGGCATCACAATAAACTACGAAGTCATCAAATCCCTCTGGAAAGGTCAGAATCGGTGCCTCACACAATCGTTGCCTGAGCATCTCAAAGGCTACCTGTTGCTCAGGTCCCCAAGGCATCTGCTACCATGTTTTCCTTTCTGGGATGATAACGAATCTCACATTCGTAATCATTCAACAATTCAACCCATCTTCGTTGTCACATATTAAGATCTTTTTGGTCGAATATGTGTTGGAGACTCTTGTGGTCGGTAAAAATAGTACACTTAGTACCGTATAAGTAATGTCTCCAAATTTTTAGTGTAAAAACTATAGCTCCCAATTCAAGATCATGGGTAGTGTAATTATTCTCATGCACCTTAAGTTGTCGTGATATATAGGAGATAAGTTTTCCTCTTTGCATCAACACACATCCCAATCCTTGATTTGATGCGTCGCAGTACACGACGAAATCTTCTGTCCCATCTGGAAGGGATAGGATTGGTGCACTACACAACATTTGCTTCAGTTTCTGAAAAGCAGCTTCTTGTTTGTCTTCCCAGTTGAACTTCATATCCTTCTGGGTTAGTGTTTTAAGTGGCTTGGCTATTGTAGAGAAATTCTCTATGAATCTGCGGTAACAGCCAGCAAGTCCTAGGAATTGACGCACTTATGTTGGTGTCTTTGGTGCGTTCCAATTCCTAATTGCCTCGACTTTGGATGGGTCAACATGAATTCCTTCATTGCTAACTACATGACCTAAAAATTGTACTTCTCTAATCCAAAACTCGCATTTAGAGAATTTAGCTTACAACTTTTCTTTTCTTAGTATCTACAAGATTATTTGCAGGTGTTGACCATGTTCTTCCTTGGTTCGTGAATATATCAATATATCATCAATAAATACGATCACAAATTTATCCAAGTATGGTTTGCAAACGCGATTCATGAGATCCATAAACACTGATAGGGCATTGGTAAATCCAAAAGACATAACTAAGAACTCATAATGACCATAACGAGTTCTAAATGCTGTTTTTGGAATGTCGTCTTCTTGTACCCTGAGTTGATGGTATCCTGATCTAAGATCTATCTTTGAGTAGTAGCTAGATCCTTGTAGTTGATCGAATAGATCATCAATTGTTGGAAGCAGATAACGATTCTTGATTTTTAGCTTTTTTAGCTCCCGATAATCAGTACACATTCGAAAGTCGTCCTTCTTCTTGGAAAACAAGATTGGTGCTCCCCAAGGTGAAAAACTTGGTCGGAGAAAGCCTTTGTCAAGAAGTTCTTGTAGTTGGCTAGACAATTCTTGCATTTCCGATGGAGCCAACCGATAAGGAGATTTCGCTACTGGTACTGCTCCTTGAATTAAGTTGATTCGAAACTTAACTTGTTGGACGGGAGGTATTCCAGGTAGATGTTCAGGAAGCATGTCAGGGAAATCACATACTTGAGGTATGCCCTTGATTTTTTTTGTCTTTCTCTTCCTATCTACAAAGTGAGCTAAGAATGCGCTACATTTCTTATGTAGATATATATCTGGGTCTTAGTACAAGAGATAAGTTTGAGGTTCTTCCCATATTTATCACCATAGATAATGGGCTTCGCCATTTGGTAAGGGTAGTCGTATGGCTTTCTCATGACATAACATTTCGGCACGGTGTGAAGATCACCAATTCATGCCAATTATGACATCAAAACTACTGATAGGCATTGGCATGAGGTTGACATGAAAAAGGTAGTTATTAAGAGTTAACAGACAGTTTTCTAGGATTTCATGTGTTTTCTCTTCATAGATTTCTTTTAATCTGCTAGACTTATGACTTAACAATTTTCTAAATGTCGGAGTTATAAAATTTTGATCTGCTCCAGAGTCGAAGAGTATAGTAGCATATAAATTATCTATAAGAAACATACCAGATACGACCGAAGGGTCCTGGATAGCCTCTCTGCTTCCGATCACAAACGCCCTGCCATGTCCTATGCGTCATTGTCTCCTTAGCTTTGGACATTCTTTCTTGATATGTTCAACCTCCCCACACTCGTAGCATTTTCTTCCTTCACCACGACCTGTCCCATTATTGGTTTATTGATCGACTGTTGCAAGTGTTGTGCTCCTGCAGTAACTAGCAGTATGCCCCTTTTTCTTGCACTTCATCCAGACAAAACAGTCACCTGGATGATGACGTTTGCACTAATTGCACCATGAAGATTTTGGTTGTGTAGGTATTGCTATTGTGGCTGCATAATTTGTTACCACTTCTTGTCTTTTCTCAGATGATTGTTTGGGATTCATCCTATGAAACTTCCGCTTTTTTCTTCTAGATTTGGGAGACTCACCCTTTGAGATTACTTATGTTCCTTGGATCTCTGTGAGGGCTAGCTGATGAGCTATCCTCTTGGTGCTTTCATAAGTCGTACGCTTTGATGTGATCACCATGCCTTTGATTTACGATGCTAAACCCCAGATATGTCGTTCAATCTTTTTATATTCAGGGGTTACAAGTGTTGGACACATTACATCAAGATCAATAAATCTAGCGGTATAAGCTTTTATCTCTGAACCCTTCATGGTTAGGGTCCACAGTTGTTGTTCTAGTTTATGTATCTCCTCCCTAGGACAATACTCCTCTACTAGCATCATTTTTACCTCCTCCCATTTCATGGAATTTGCAGTATCAATTCCCATGGTATTCACATGGTTGTTCCACCAGGTGATTGTTGTATCAACGAAAGTGCATGCTGCAAATCGTACTTTACAATTATCTGGACAGAAGCTTATATGAAAGATGAACACTGTCTTTTCTATCCACCTCGTCAAATTAACTACCCTTTCATTTCCATGAAAGCTTTTTGGCCTGCGATTCATAAAATCTTTGTAGGTACATGTTCTAGTGGTCCCTACATGGCCTTCGTTTCTAACTCCATCTCTTGTGACATTAGATAGAGCTGCAACAATTCTTTGAGCTATGATTTCTTCAAGTAGTACTATACTTATTGAGGGGTTCATTTCTAGTGGTGGTTGTGGTTGTTGTTGTTGTGGTGCTGATGGTCGGTTAGGGTTTAGCCGATTACTCCTTCTAGGCATTTTGTTTTAGTTCCTATTATAAATAATTAGAATTTTATGAGTTTTCTTAATCATTTAATACAAGAGTACTAAATACTCTAGTTATTATTCAAAGTGTAAAACATAATAGACAACACAATGATTACTGTAACGTATGCTTTATATTATTACGAGCGGTTACATCAGTTTATTTAGGTGTATAAGAGAAAAGTTTCTATAAACATTGCAAAATTTGCAAGGTTTTCTACATCCTTGCTATAAACTTTCCACTTTTCGCCTTAACTAGTCTGATTTTCTATATTTACATAACCACTAGTTGTAGCTTATCTACCAAAAACCTAAGTGATGACCTAGCACGTCAGTGACATTAACCACTTGCTCTTCAAGTGCTTGAGTTCTCTGCTCAAGACTTCCTGTGCGTTCTTCATTTCTTGATGTTTGATTGTAGAGCTCTAACTTTGCAATCCTGGCATCGTGAGTAATCATGTCATTATAAGCAAAATTTATATGATGATGGACATCCATCACCGATTCCTGATGTCATGTCCCTTGTCCTTCTAGCCTTCATACTCTTCTAGGGAGATGAGTAGCCCTCCCTTCAACAATTTCCATCTTATCTTCGATTTTCACACTTTTCTCAAACAATTGAGATAAGGTGTTCACTTCAGAAGAATGTGGGGGATGTGGTCGAGATGATTGACCAGTCCCATACATCTTAATAGCTCTTTCTTTAGCCACCCACCTATCGACGGTTTGGGCTATCCGTACACGTTCATCTTGAACTCTATGACTTCCTGGAGATGTCGCCTGATTCTTCTTAATCTTTTTCCATATTGGTATGGACTTACGTGCTCTGCGTTTCATCTTTGTTCCTCCTGGAACTTCACGGTAATGAGTGTTCATTGGTGGTAAAGATGATGCTACTGATTCTGTCTCCTCCATTGGTTCGCTCTCTTCCATTGGTTCACTCTCTTCCCATTCATTGGAAAGTAAAGGTGCTCCATCGTTTGAAGGTATTGGATGAAAGGTGGTTAGATTTATAGGGTAGTAAGGATTGCCTACCATCCTGGGGAATGAAACTTCCTCTTTTTCATCCTTATCCTCGATGATTATCCATTCTCGTGAATGTGCCATGTCGAATTCCTATACATTTTGGATCATCAAGAGTTTAGTCTATCTAATATTTCTCCCAAATTAAATATTCCATATGATCTGATCATAATAAAATGTAGTTGTGCACCTAAACCTAGTTGTGATAGGATCTATGCACATATAAACTTTAGTTGGAATATTTGATCTAAATCCTTGAGATCAAAAACATTACGGGTATAAAGGTGTATTCTCATCGTGGGTCTGAGTCTTTATATATAACTCTATATTCTTATTTAGTGTACTCACGCTTTAATTATTATTTGTTACTTTAGCAGAATAATTAATAATACTTTTTATCGTAGGCTAAGGGATATACCTTGTAACATCCCCCTCTGGCACGTATCACAATTTTGTCCGCTTTGGGCCACTCGGCACGAAGACTTCCCAGGGGGTCACCCATCCTGGTACTACTCCCGCCCGAGCACGCTTAACTGCAGAGTTCTTATGGGATCTGCTGCCCGCACGGCACGGGTTTTAAAGTCGTGAGGCCAGCAGATCCCATAAACTCTCTGCAGTTAAGCGTGCTCGGGCGGGAGTAGTACCAGGATGGTGACCCCCTGGGAAGTCCTCGTGCCGAGTGGCCCAAAGCGGGCAATATTGTGATACGTGCTTGTAGGGTTTCAAAGCACTCCATGGATGATGGCAATGAGCCCCTTGATGAAGTGTATGTTAAAAGCCCAAGACTTGTCTTTTCCCTATAAATAGTCATGTATTATTCATTATTAGGGTTAAGAGTGAGGCAAAATGTAGCCGCCATGTGAGGTTTCTTTTGTAGTGTTAGATTCTTTAGTCTATGCTGAAAGTGTAATTTATTCCTCATATTTGAATAAATCGAGTGATCATTCGACATAATCTTCATATTTGTGTTTGTTCTTATTTTCCGCATCTTGTTCATCAAATCTCAATTAGGTTTTAATCCCAACAAGTGGTATCAGAGCAGGTCTTTGAAGATCTATTGATTTTTGAAGTATCGGTCCTTGATTTGATGATTTTCTGCACAAGTTATTGAAGATTATTGGTATTTTGGCGTCTTGAAATCAAAATTATGTTCGATCAACTGTTCATGGAGACTTGTGTTTACTGTTACTATTCATCTGGTATTTTTTAATATTATTCGCATTTGTTGGTATTTTTTTATTAGATCCGATCATTTATTCAATCCAAAATCAATTGATATATCGTTTTCATTGATTGGTCCTATACTATTCATGATACATTTACTCTGGCCCAAAATTGCGTCCACTGTTCTCACGTTTTTTAGTCTGCCCATATTGATTTCTGTTCATCGTTTGGCATTCCTTGAAATTGTTTAATGCAATTAATCTCATCTGTAAATCTTTAAAATCGTTAGTTCTTCTATTCTTGAATCGATTTTCTTTTAACAACACTCTAATCAAAATTGATTTTGATCTTATAACTTGATTTGGTGATTTATACGAAATCAATCCACTCATTCATCGTGTGTCAGTTTTGTTTCTTGATTATATCGATTCTGTGAAGTTAAAATTGGAGACTCAATGATATAAACATGTTGCGAATTGAGATTACAGATTTTGCAGTGTAATGTTAAGAACCAATGAAATCGGGATCGGATGTTCTTAGATTAAGCAGTTTTTCTTGCGAGTCAATCTAAAAAGTCAAAATTGAGGCGAATGGACTTTCTAGGTTCCTAATCGAAATTGTGATCGGAAGTGTAACGTGAACAAATGAAATCGGGGTGGTTGTGTGTTCATTACCGATTGCTAGTCAACAAAAAAGTCAAATTTGATTAAAAAAAATCCAACCTACGAACGTTCGGATTTGGAATTGGTATCTTGGCTGTCGTCTACGAACATTCATAGTGAGTCGTCGTTTCAGTTGATCTTTTAATAAGGGGTAACTGGGAAAAAGGTATTAAAGATTCACTATTGGTCCCTACAACTTCAGCGATTTGACTATTCTGCTCCCTGTCCTTTTCGTGTCTTGGCATTTTTGGTCCAATTCCATATTTTGTTACAAATAAAGGGGTTTATTGATGCATGATTACAATTCCAGCCCCTGGGTTTCTGGAAAGTGACAGTTTCGACCCAATATTCAGAAAAGGTTACTACTTTGAGGGCCGGTGAACAGTTTAGGTTTTTTCAATGCTCATATTTTTTCGTGAACAGAAAATTATTGATTCCATCAAGTCTTGGCGGTTCGGAAAGTCGTTTTTCGTGATAACGACAAATTTTCACGACTTTTTCGGATTTTATACTTCATCGTTTATATCATTTTGTCGCGGGGGAGCTTAGTAAATTTTTATCCATTCAAGATCATTCTCATGACCATTTGAAGGATTTATAATCATGTTTTTTATTATAAATCGGGGGAGAATTTGGTATGGCCATTCGAAATTTGGATTTGTGACTTTTCAAAGTTGAAGATTTTTAATAAAGCTTGTGGTAGAATTATGAAGGTGCCTTTTATAGTGGAAGTTCTTCATCGAGCTCTGCTAAAGCTTTTACAGAGAAGTATCCTTTACAGCGGAAGTTCTTTATCGAGCTCTGCTAAGGACTTGTTATATCTCCGACTTCTAGTATTTTCTCGATCAAGTGGCATTACGACTCTTAAAGTTTGGGTTGTTACATGATATTTTTTGATGGCATATATCATTAGCTTATTTGAAGATCATTGTGACTTGAAAGGGGGGGGGGGGGGCTCTTCAAAGACAAGAAGTGATTCGGTTTCTTTGTTCTGAAATGTGTTTTTATGGAGGGTTTGGTTTTCATGAAGATTCTTTGGGATTACATTCGAATATGAAGTTTAAAGACATTACTTCAGTGCTTGATTTATATATCCTAAAGCCCGTGTTTGAAGACTATTGAAGAATCAAGATTCGTGGATTACTTCATATATTCCTCGTTGCAGATCTTTTTATTCGCTAGATGCTTGTTTTGGAAGTTAAAGCATTGTCATCCATTCCATACTTTGAGGGGGAGATTGTAGGGTTTCAAAGCACTCCATGGATGATGGCAATGGGCCCCTTGATGAAGTGTAGGTTAAAAGCCTAAGAGTTGTCTTTTCCCTATAAATAGTCATGTATTATTCATTATTAAGGTTAAGAGTGAGGCAAAATGTAGCCGCCATGTGAGGTTTCTTATGTAGTGTTAGATTCTTTAGTCTATGCTGAAAGTTTAATTTATTCCTCATATTTGAATAAATCGAGTGATCATTCGGCATAATCTTCATATTTGTGTTTGTTCTTATTTTCCGCATCTTGTTCATCAAATCTCAATCAAGGCTTTAATCCCAACAGTGCCATAGGGGGATGTTACAAATGGTATCAGAGCCAGGGCACGGGCCGGTGTGTTCGACGGGGACATCGAACCCTATAATGGGGGGTGAAAGTGGGTTAGATCTGATCCTTCCCTATCACAACGCGTTTTAAAGTCGTGAGGGCAGTAGATCCTATAAGAACTCTGCAGTTAAGCGTGCTCGGGCGGGAGTAGTACCAGGATGGGCGACCCCCTGGGAAGTCCTCGTGCCGAGTGGCCCAAAGCTGACAATATTGTGATACGTGCTGGAGGGGGATGTTACATACCTAAACCTGATAGAGTAACCCCTAAACTATAGACGTGCTTTCCTAAGAAAGTACTAGTTCACTACAGTTAATAGCTCTGATACCAAATCTGACACACCCTGGTCGTCGGCGGAAACACCGGGTGGTGTAACGTCATTTTTCGTATCACAGTTACATAACATACATTGAACAGTACTAAAGAAAATACATACCTTTATTGATAATTGAAAGTTATATAACTGTTTTTCTAGAACATATTACATAATATCCAACTATGACATACTTCTTAATGAACAGAAAGATAATAGTAAAACTTCTCCTGTTCGAATACATACCATCTTTTCAAGATCCTGAAAACACATACATTTTCAAATAGGTCAACATAAAGTTGGTGAGTCCACAGGTTTGACTCTATATAAAAATAACACTTTTTCTCAAGTTCAAAAGTATAGTTTTTAAAGTATCATTTTGACTCTTCAACTTTTAGTATATATATCAAGTATAATATTCTACTTATCAAATTAGTGTTATACCTAAACGTTCTTTGAACTTAGAGTATAAGTAGGGGGAAACTTATACATAACATTAATACTCGTATACGACAAAGTATAATGTTTCAAACAAACTGCTACCATGAGACTGTAACCGCTGGTACGACACAATACCTCTGATAAAACACACTCACGATTTCCATGAGTAACAATACACTTATGATTTCCATGAGAAACAACATCGTACGCTTCATCGACGCCGGAACAATAACAAGTAAAACGATAGTTTGTCACTTGTTTATGGTTGACTGTAGCTAACAATCACAAGCGGGTGTGTCAACCCGTATACTAATCATACATGACTTCCTCGCTCACACGGGATTAACGGTTACAGTTCAGAGGATTTCCGCTAAGACCCCCAATCTTAGTTGATGAATATAATTACTCATGCAGACTTCGACGACTTCCTATAGCTCTAACAACAAAATCATTTTCGTGTCTAAAACCCTAAGTTACTAGACCTTGCTTTTAAACATTACTCCTAACTTCATAACATTTAGGCAGTGTAACAGCTATAACTTGAAATAAAACCAGGTTTTATCTTGACATAAAACCATGAACAACAACAACATATAACATAACAAGTTTTATCTTGTCATAAAATTAACAATAACAGTGTACTTTATAAATTAACATTCCGAATATAACTTCGTAATTATATCGGATACAAAATATATATAGAATCTTAAGTATAACTCAATATTTACATTTGTATAATAACATGCTAATAAGTTAATAATAGTTGTATATTTTCAAAATATTATATTTAAAATAACTATATCCCGGCTAATATAAGTATCTATATCGACATGAATATACTATCATATAGACATAATATTAACATATGTATAATATTTAGCATGCATTTTCCCCCAAGAATATTGAAAAGTGGGGTCGTGAAACTCACCCTAGTAGCGTGATTTTATGTAATCAAAGCAGAAACGGTTAGAGATACAAGGTTGTCGGGGCTCGAGATGCAAGATGGCTTTAGCAAAGGAGAGAGGAGAAAGGGAAATGGTGTATGGAATACCTGAGGTCGGCCCAGCTATTTATAGTAAGGATTTTGGACTCTCTCATCGTGAGTTTTATAAAATTCACGTCGTGATTCATGCATGCTCATCCTGTAGACTGGCCATTTGCGTCCCTAGCGTCGGAGGGTGGCCATGTGACTCCTCACGTCGTGAGATATCCTTGCCTATGTCATGAGTTTGGATCTTATCCCTTCGTAGCCTCGTCACACACCTTCTAGATTCCAAGATGTGGCAAAATGACACCTCACGTCGTGAATAAACCCAGGTTCATGTCATGAGTTCAGTCAGATTAGGGTTTCTGATAGCCGAATCTTCGGAAGGTCGTAACTTTCGCATACGAACTCCGTTTTTGACATTCTTTATATGCACGCCTAGGTATTTACGAGTACTACAACTCTTTTTTACACTCCAATAGCTAATTCTAAGTCTATTGCAAATTCCTCTTATTATAGAGATATATAGTGTTCGGTTTATCACAACTTCCTTATGCGAAGTCAGATTCAGATGTTCTCTAAATCTTTGGAATCGTATCGACATATACTTTGAGTTGTACTATAAAGAAAGTTCATATTTGTATTAGAATTTATCATGAACTACATAGTACATTTATCACATTACTAGTTTACAAAATTACATGATTGGTATAATCACATGTGATTCTCTATTGACTATTTTGACTGGTGTTACACAATTCATATTCTACCTTAGATTTAAAAATCTGCATCAAATTCGCCACGCTTGAACAATAGAGATTAAGCATCGTCCGTATCTATCGCATACGATGTAACATCCGTCTCTCGAGGTATTAATTAATCAATTATGCAACTTAAAAAGATATAGGACTATTTTTGGATTTTTAATTTTTTGATTTTTGTTTGATTTTTGAATATTTTTTAATACTCCCCCCTAAATTTGTGCATAGAGGAAACTATGAACGAATTTTACAAAAACAAAATATTTTGGGATCAAAGTTGTTAGACAGTCTTAATCCGTTTGTCAGTACCTTCCTCTTCATGAATAGATCTGGTCGATCGCCGGTATTGTGGTCCACTTAAGCACGAAAAATTGTGACAAATTTTGGACATGCTATAAGTGACAAGACAAGTTGATCCAATGTTCCTAGATACAACTTCTTAAGAACCATTCATCTGACGACGACCTAGGATATTCTTGTCCACCTAAGTTGAACAACGAGATCTACAGATAACCTATAAATCGTTCAATTTTAGTTGTACTAGAACGTGTTTCCCGCTTCCTTCTATACCCTAATAATCAAGGACTTCTGAGATGCTCCTTACTTTAGGTGAGCATACTGTTATTAAGAGAGATGATAGATTTAGAATGCATATGTTGTACATCCAGGTCAGATCTCTTCCAATCACGCAGAGGCTGAAACATATGACTAACTAGAATTCCAGAGGGATTCAGAAGCAGAAGGTTGCATATGTTGTGTACCAGGTCAGATTATTAATCACGCAAAGGAGACCACATATGGGTAACAAGTAGAAAGAATAGCATTGATAGAAGATGCAGAGAGACAGATTTGCAAATGTTGCAGTTCAGGTTGGATCTTTCGATCACATAGAGGAGGCAATATATCATTAACAGTAGGAAAGAAAGAAAATAACTTTCTACATACATAATTTATCGGAATTGCCCAGTCGCCCCACCAATATCGGAATTAAGGACAAAATCCGTACATTAAGGAAAAGTTAAACCACAGTTCTAGATACAGGTTCTCTTAATGTGACCGGTAGATTCTCATGTATATCTCCCTGCTCAACCTACCCAAGCGTCATATTGTCAGGCTAAACAGAACTATCTTGGTAAAGATTTATCAAGTCTCTAGATTCCTTAAGTTCATTAGTACCTAGTCAAGTCCATTAAACTTTTTGTGCCTACCAGCGCATCGAACACATAGCCTAGACAATTCAGCTTTGGTACCTTACACAGATTCAGATTGTCCGTTATTACTTGTTAATATCACTTCCCCAATAATACCTACTAATGAAAAACTATAAGAAAATAAAAGATTAACTTCAAAATGAATCAATGTAAAATAAACTCAGGAGTATCGAGAAGAAAACTCAAACCATAATTCACTGATTGAATTTGCATCCAGAAGGTCTAAGAACAACATGCATAATCTCATAACAGATCTGAAAATTCTTCACGTCATTAAGCACTAACCCCATGTGTGATCCCTTCCTTTCATCCTTTCTCACAAAGGACACATACTCTCAAACAAAGTTCTGATTGTTGTACAGTTGAGAGATGACTCCTATCAAGTGCCTGGAATAGCCACTATCAATAAACCGAAGTCTAAGGATATCCATGCATAGCTGTTCCGACTTTGAGCGGGATCAATTGGTCTTTGGAACCCAGTCCATTTTGAAATTGGGTTGACCTTTGTCATTTTTACAAGGAACTCTCTCGCATTACATATCCTGCATATCACAAATAGAAGATGACGAAATATTAGAATCGTTAGAAGATTTGGGAGATTGAACCTTTGGTACCCATCTGTAGTTAGGTTTGACCCATTTCTTGTTCGAGCGGATGGGTGCCACGGCACTTGATTTTGAAATTGCAGTCGTCCTTTGAGATGACTTTTACCTAGCCATTCTTGGCTTCACTGGAACATCTCTTGGATTAGGCTTCTTGCCTGACATTTCCTTCTTGACCTTGGGATTTTGATTCTTTGCCTTGGGAGTTGAATTTTTGCTCGTCTACGCATTCCAATCACCATTGTCTGAACGTGACCTTGAGCGGTTTCTTTTGGAGGGTCTCCCTCTTGGCACATTCTGCCATCCTTGTGCGTAGTAGGTAATGTTTGCGCGATTTGGACAGTTTCGGGAAATGTGGCCAGGTGTTCCACAGTGAAAACATGTCTTTGTCTTCTCTGGGAAGTTGTTTCTTCCCGCCCCTGGTGGCGTGTCCATTCCTTGTCTCAGGTTGTTCCCACATGCACACTTGCAACAAGCCATCCGTTTCGCTTGTTTTGGTGGCATGTATTTCTCAATAGCAGGTTGATCAGAAGCAACTGAGTTCGAAGCAATAGTTTCAGAGTTCAAGGAGTCATTGGATTGTTCAATTTTTTTCTCCTTGTTCTCATCTTCTGCTACTTTACCTTCACATGTAACAAAATCACTAGAAACATTCACCTTAACCTTTTCTGGCACAACCACAGCAGGTTTCCCATATTGAAGATATGCCTCCCTATCAATTTCTTCCTGTGTTATAGGGATGGATATATAGTTATGATTGAAAGGGGGAGGATCACTATCATACCCTAGACCCTTGTTTTGATTATCTTTGAATTTTAATTGGTTTTCAAATAAGGACTCGACTCTCTTACTTGACGCAATATAATTTTTGAAGCTAACATCTAATTTTCCACACTTAATTTTCAAAGCGTCAAGTTCTTCAGTTACAACGACAAGTTTTTTCTTAATGTGATCGTAATTTTCACACTTGTTGTTGTAATCTGCTTGTAATTTCCTAAAGTCCTTAGTCTTGGCCTCTAATTGAGCTTTTAGAGGTTTCTGACCTTTCTTAAGAGTATAGCCTTCGTATTTGAGGTCCTCATTTTCTCTTTTTAATAAATCGATTTGATCTCGGAGAAATTTAATAGTAGTTTAACAAGATGGAGTACATGAAACTTCATTTACCGGAATTGATGCGGAATTCATTTTTTTTATAATAATTCATTTTTTTAATTTCCCTTTGACTTAAAAACCGAGAAAGTCAACATTCAAATTCAAATTTAAAAAGTCAAACTTGAAAAGTCGAACTTAAAATTCAAACCGGAAGGCTAAATTTGAAATTTTAAAAGGTAAACGAAAAAGTCAAAGTTTAAAGTCAACGGTCAAACTTGAAGGTCAAAGTCAAAATTTTAAAGTCAAAAGTCAAAAAATAAAAGTCAAAAATTAAAAACTAAAATTTTTTATTGAAAATGAAATTTAAAAATAAAGGAAATTGATTTTTGGGTTAAATGTGTGAAATTTGAGAAACTAGAGGCGACAGGGAGTGGTTTTGAATTAAATTTCGAAGAAAAGGAACAAAGAACTTGCTAGTCCCACTGGTAAGGGGCAAAGGAGGATAGAATGGAAGACCCGGGTTCTAGTCTTGAAACTATCAGATTTCTTTTGATTATATTCTTCATTCTGCGAAGTGTACAAAGTTTAAACAAGCAAGCTGATTAACAAGTTGCCTTGTAGCTCAACAGGTTAAGGATGATGATTATTGACTCACAGTACCCGGGTTCCGAAAACCCGGACAGAAAACCCGCATGACCAAAAACATTGCTTCAGATCGCGAAAAAAACGACGTTTTTCACCATTTTTGCTCCAAAACTCGATCAAAAACTTGTTTTTATCAAAAACACGAAGAACAAACCCCCTCCCCCTTATTTTGGCAAGATCTATCGCAAAACGCAAAAATCTCTTCAAAATATGATCAAATAAGCTCCAGATCTGAAAAAAATGATTGATACAATCCAAGCTCTGATACCACTTGTAAGTCCCCAAATCTGCTTGTGTATCAATTAGATCCAACTGATGGTGCGGAATCCTAATCAATTGGATGATGTCAGATCAAAATAGGTGAGAAGGAGAAGAAGAAGAAGATGAATCTATGATGTATTAATGAAATGATTGATGCTCCATACACATAGTTCACGCACACTCTTCTCTCTTGTTTCTCTCACACCTTAGAATACACACACTTAAGCTCCTTGGCTATGTCCCTCACATGCACTCCTCACCCTATATATATATATATATATATATATATATATATATATATATATATATATATATATATATATATATATATATATATATATATATATATATATATATAGAGAGACCTAAGGACAACCCAAAATACAAATAATCCAATGCTAGACCAAAAACACATGGGTTTTCGGTCCAAGCTACAATTAATCCTATACTATTTTTGGCCCAAATACTTAAAACAATAAATGCTTAGAAAAGCAAAGTATAAACTATATTTTTGACCCAACAGACTTTAGGAATCTTGGGCCGAGATGTAGGTTGCCCATAAGTCGTACGCATGGCGCAACCCGGCATACGTGGAGCCTAGTGACTTTAGATGCGCGAGACATGAGAAGCGTACGCGCAGCGTACCATAAGATATGCCTAGCGTACGAGAGCAGACACCAAACCCTACTTTCAGGGTTTAAGAGGTATATAAACCCCATTATAGACCCCCCTAGTTTCTTATCAGCCTCCTCACCCACAAGAAAACCCTAATACGTTTTTACCCTCTTTATTGTGTGAATTTGCTTTTATGAGTGCATTTAGTGAAAGAAGGTGGTGAAGAAGGAAAGGAAGGTTGGAGAAGAAGCTTGAGCTCAAGGATATGGACTAAACTCACCCTTTGTCATAAGAAAAAGTTATAAATCACTTAACTTTCTTCCTCACATTCTAGATCTACGGTTATGGGAGTTTTGGACCTCTTCAGGTCCAATGGTTGGATCTTGATCATGTAAATCCGTTTTTAAGCTTTAGATTGCCATCGTTGAGGCTCAAAACACTTTCTTAGCAATAGAGTTTCAATCTTTGAGGCTTTCATTAAGCCATGCATGAGACCTAGCCATTTCCATGGAAATAGATTATTGTTTTTAGAGTTTGAGCTTTTTTGAGTCATGCAAGCCATCAAGTAAGCAACTTTATGGTTTAGGACATGGAATAAGACTTGGATCTGAGTTTGTAGCTTCTGAATCGGAATATTAAGTACCTAATAAAGAAAGGTCTAAACCAGGTATTACGTTGAGTGTACGTGTAGGTACGCCTAGCGTACTCATCATCAAGCCCTTACGCTAAGCGTACTTTGGAGTACGCCCTGCGTAAGGCAATCAATTTGGACTTTGAGTATTTAGGCCACGGTGTGGGCTGTATTTTGTACTTTGGGCCTTAGTGAGCCAGCAGGAGTCAGTAAATAGGAGCCAGGTATAGGTGTTGGGTTTAGGGTAAGACCCAATAAAGGAATTAGGGACTAATGTAGAAACTTGGGCCATTAGTGGGCCTTTAGTTAGCCATTGGTGGACTTAGAAAGAATTAAAGGGTTTGGGCCTTGGTTATGACCCACACCATAGCAGCGGTAAAATAGTCATTTTACCCATAGAATGACCCTTATTTTGATTACGTGTTTTAATTGGTGATGATAGTCGGGGAGCAGCCATAATAGCAGTCAGGGACTCTTTGCTCAGGTTTTCAGCAGTCAGTTCTTCGAGGTGAGTTCCCTTCCAGTAGGACCGGGTCTACGGCCATAATGACGGGCCGTTTAGATAGCAGTAGTTCGGTACACTTGACGAGTTTATGATTCAGGCATGACTATGTGTTATGTGTTCCTGGCTGCGGTCCGATGCATTATGTAGTATATATATTATTGTTATATATTATGATTATGTTATGCTATGTTCAGATAATTCCGGACTCTGGTATGATGCAGAGGGCGAGGCCCTAGTTAGTTCCGGACTACGGTCCGATGTAGTGGGCAAGGCCTTAGTTAGTTCCGGAATCCGGTCCGATGTAGAGGGCGAGGCCCTAGTTAGTTCCGGACTACGGTCCGATGCAGTGGGCAAGGCCCTAGTTAGTTCCGGACAACGGTCCGATGCAGTGGACAAGGCCCTAGTCAGTTTCAGGCATTGGTCAAATGCAGTGGACAAGGCCCATTATGTGCTTTATATGTTATTGCATGGTATGTCGTTGTTTGGGGGAGCTCACTAAGCTTCGTGTTTACAGTTTTGGTTTTGGTTTCAGATACTTCAGCTAGCAAGGGGAAGGGCTCGGGATGATAGCATGGCACACACCACAGTTTTAGCCTGGGAGTTAGAATCTGATATTTTTGACATGATCTTAACGTCAATTTTGATATGAGAAATATTTTATGACCTTTTCAGATACACGACATATGGTTTTCTTATATGATATTTGGATATTATGGTTTTAATAATGTTTTCAAATGAAATTTTAGGCTTTTATTTTTGGGATCTTTCAAGTTGGTATCAGAGCCTTGGTTTGAGGGATTCGGACACACTTCCGGGTGTGTCTAAACTCAAACTAAGGAAATGGTATAAGGTTTTCAAAAGAAAAACATTTCGAAAGTTTATGTTATGATTATCAGTTTCAGTAGAACTCCATGCTAGAATAGGACTAAGGATCTAGGAAGGATGCCTTATGTGCCTGCTATATGTGTTTCAGCTTTATGAGAATTGCATGCTAGTATCAAGTAGACAGTAGTAGGATAGTCTGTTTAGGTTATGCCTGATAGTTTGAGCTTAGAATCGTATGCTAGTATAGATTCTTGTTTGAATAGAATTGCTTGAGTTTGTTCCCTATTTTTCTGAATGCTACTTGCTTTGTGCTTTGTGGGACTCTGAGTGATAGGAGTTAGCCACTAGTTGAATACGTCATGTCACATGTGATAAGGGTTGAATAATCTCAGAGTGTTGGATTTGGCCCTATTGCGCAGCTCTCGTTTGAGTCTAACCGTTGTAGGGACGAGTCCTTTACTCGAAGGATTATATGAGCCTCATCACATGTGATGGTATTCAGGTAGTGTCTAATTGGCATTATAAGGATACCTTCAGTAGCTGAGGATTGAGTGTGGGTTGGAGGTTACCCTAGGGCAAGCCTAATATGGGAGTAGTGCTGGGGGCAATAGTAGTAGAATAAGGGACTTGGTGGAGTCAAGGCAATTCTTGAAAAAAGTATGGATAGATGTGGAAGGTAGTTTGGGCTCGTACTATTGAAAGCAGAGGATCCGTACTCGATTGAAGAAGGGCCGAGATGAGACCAGGAAGCTTGTAGTAGATGTGATCCTTCTAGTCATGTCAGTGTTTCTAACGTTATCATATTGTGTTTTCAGAATGGTGGTTTTAAGCCCTAGACCAGCAGTCGGCAATTCAGGTGTCGGAGAGGGATCAGGTTCAGGCTCGGGGGCCAAGCATTTGGATGAGCAAACTAGGGATTTCATCTCTTCGGAGATCACATGCAACATACTAAACCAGAGTCCTGTGATCTTTGGTACGGTCAAGGAGGGTATTCTAGAGATTGTGGATGAGAGGCTGAGTGCCTTCCGTACTGAAATGGCAGCCATGAAAGGGTCACGTACCTTGACCTTCTGGGAGTTTAGAGCTTCTTGAGCTCCAGATTACCAGGGACCCCGAGACCCCATTTCAAGTACCAGATGTTTGGCTGATGTGGCCAACGCTTTCCGCACAAGCAGATGTCCCGAGGGGGACAAGGTCCGACTTGCATCCTGTCTTCTGAAAGGCAGGGCACGTGATTGGTGGGAGGATGTGGCAACCCGATATTTCAACTCTTTGTAATGCCCTAAAAGGTCAAGTATTGTAACCACTTTTGAGTTAATAAAATTAACTTTCATAATAAAATGTCCAAATAGTTCTATTTTAATTCCTTCTATGTTTAAACGTCTTTAAACCATGATCGTACGTAAAAAGAACGCCCAAATCCGACTTCGTATATTGAAGTTATAATTTTTCCAAGTTCAGCATAGCAACAGACAGCTAAAAACTCGAATCGGAGATCGAACGACTTTTGGCCGGAATGACCTAAACGAGAATCGAAGGTCTCGACAATGGTATTTTAGCGGTAAAAAGTCTGGCAAAAACCGACGTCAGATAAAGAAGTTATGAATTTTTAAAGAAATTTCCTTAAACACGATGAGTTATAAAATAAATAATAAAACAAATAATTTCGGAATTTGCCAACGGAGTCTTAACGAAAGTTGTAGAGCGTAGTCTCACCTACGCGTGGATATAAAGACCATCAAAAACGGAGTTTGTATGAAAAAGATATGAATTTTTGAAGTTTATTAAATAAATTATATATTTATTTAATTCAAAAATCAAGCGTTATCCGAAGTGGAGTCAGCGTCCTCATCCGAGATACGCGCTGCGTACTCCTATACGCCCTGCGTACCCGAGGGCCTTGGCCTCTGATCGTCCACGTCGCCCTATGCGAGGCTACCGACCCGTCCGACCCGCCGTCCCATCCGACTCGCCAGACTGATCCGTCCCATCCGAAGCCGAGGCAGTCGAGGCTTCGGTCATGCATGACGTACGTGTACACGCTGCGTACGAGCATACGCCCCGCGTACGAGGCTTCTCAGACCCTCCTATAAATAGCATGCGAGGGCTTCCGAGAAAAATGCTCATTTCTCTCCTTTCTTTCACGATATTGCCTCGTTTTCCGTGCCCGTTCAAACCCGAAGCTCTGGTCTTTTTGCTCAAGTCCCGAGGGTCGATTTTACTCCCGAGATTCCCGAGAATCCCGAGAAAAATCCGTTTCCCGAGATGAAACTCTGCCCGGTTTTCCACCTCGCTATCTTCAAACTTTCAAGTGAGTTCATACCCCTTAATTTACCTTTTAAATGTTCTATAAATTCTTTTATAAGCTTTCAAGGGGGGATTACAAGTAAAACACACGAGTATTATCGTGTGTTACATAAAGAACTATTTTATATGCTTTTATATATCCAAATCACATGCGATTTACAAACTTTATAAGGGACTTTCATATATATAACATGTGTTAAAATAGCATTCTATCTTTTGAAATATAAATTGTTGTAATGCATGTATAAACTAAACTTTTCTCAGATTATATGTATACTTGTCTATCTTAGACTCTACACCAAAAATCTATGCTTTCATAACAAATGATTCCTTTTCTAAGTATTTCTAAACAAACGAGACACACTTTTAGAAAACTATAATAGGTATAGTTTTACGAACAAATTTCTAACTCTTATGTACTAGAAACATGAATTTCAAGAAGTCACTTTCGTATACAAGAACAAACGTAACATTTTAACAAGTAGATCTGTTTTTATACCACGGTTTTGTGAGACACTAACTTCATGTACGTTCGAGTACGCATTTCAAGTCCTGTATTATATACCAGAATCTCTTGGAGGGGGAGCATGGTGTTTGTGTATAGATCTATACGGGCTTGACAACCCGCACCCTGACTGTTAGCTGCAGTCCACCGTTTGGGGTGACAAACGTCATAACATTCCAACTCCTGAAGAACATTGTGTATAGGCATTCCGAGTCAATAGTATGGTTATAAAACTCACATGGGGTATTAAAAATGCATTGATTTACAAGGTTTTCAAACACATTGGTTATTTTACACTTACATACATTTCTAGAAGCAAACATTGATCTTGAGTGAAGGCTACTTTTATAGTAGTAGAAAATATAGGATTTTCTAAACACAAACAAACAAAGACAAAACATTTCATTTCATACAAACATTGTCACTTAAATACTTATGAAACTCACCAGCTTAAATGCTGATCTACTCTTTCAAAATTACTTGTATATCCCAGGAAATCAGTAATTTAAGTACAATTACATGCATACCACAAATTATTTTCATGTTACCCAACTATACAAGTATTTAGACAAGTTGACACTACGATTGAGACTCGATATATGTAATTAGATTTTGGACAAATATAGCGTGATCAACTATATTTGCCCGAGATTGGACCGACGTATATCGAGGAATGACCGTAGTAAGCAACAACTCAAAACTTACCAAACTATTACTAGAATCAAACACAAGAATTTAAATACTATAGGAGTATTTGCTATCTAAACTAGTTTAACTAACATGTTTTGCATGTTTCAACTTTATTCCATTCTTATAACCCTATTTCTCGTACAGTCAAATGGCTGGATTTCACCACCCTGGCGACCCTTATTTTCCCAACCAAGGCAACGGAGGATGGATCGAAGATGATCCCGAAGAGGACGAGGAACCCATAGAAGTGGGTGATGACTCCGGTACCGACTCAGAGCCGGAAGTTATCGATCCACCACCCATTCAACCTCCCGTCTTCGTAAGGAACTTTCAAGGACCGACACCCGTCTGGGGAATTCACCTCCACCATTGTAGCCAACAACAAAACCTACGCCCTCCCTACGGCATGTGTCGGGACTTCTATGATGTCCGAGGCGGAGGTTCGGCTAATCGAGCACTTCCGGTAATGGTGGGTAAGTTAGCCAATCAGTCCTATCAGTCTGGAGTTCAAGCTAGCTGACTCCGGGATGTCAACGTGGAAGTGTAGGTTCACACTTCTGACATCCGTAGGCTGGACAAGATACAAGACAATGCTCAACTCCAAACTGAAGCATTTCAAGCGCAAATGATTGCACCCTCGCTGAACTGAGGGAACAACAAGCCGCTTTTGATAGGCGTCTAATGGAGTCGAAGCAATCAGATGCGGAGTCAAGCTCCAAGCGCAACCTACGTCGCAAGTAGTGCTTGTCAAAGACTCAAATTTTGTTATAGCTTAGGACATCGGCTAAAAGTCTTCAAATTTCTCGAACTTTGTAATCGGAGACCCTTATAGGGGTCAAATTTTCATGATCGTTGTAACAACTTTTATATTAATATAAGTGACACTATTACTACTATGTTAAGTATTTCGTTCAAACCTTGAAAGGTCTTTGTGAAACCAAATACTTGTTTCATACCTTCAGTCTTACAAATAACTTTCATTCTTCTATTTTAAGACTCATACTATCATCTGTTGTTGAACTATAGCGATTTAGTTCATGAGACACCTACATTTTCTATTCTATGAAATTCTTATCCTTGTCTTTTCAACCTATAGTTGAAGGATGCCTCCGCGTAGGAATCCAAGGCGAAACAACGGTGAGGAAGCACCTGTACGACCACCACCTCCACCACCTCAATTTGATGCTGTTATGTTTCAAGCAGCAGTCACCGCAGCGGTGGCAGCTGCCATGTCACAGATCAATAACTCGAGTACTAATGGCTCGGGATCTGGCACACACCTATCCAACCATGGCGAGAGTCATGGACCACCTCGAGAATGCACCTATAAGGACTTCACTAATGCCAAACCCCGGATGTTTTATGGAACGGGTGGTGTGATGGCCTTGAGGCAGTGGATTGAAAGGATGGAGGCAGTCTTTGAAATCTGCTCCTGTCCCGAGCACAGCAAAGTCAAATTTGCAACTTTCACCCTTATTGATAAAGCTTTAACTTGGTGGAATGGCCACGTTAAAGTACTTACCCTAATCGTGGCAAACTCCATAAGCTGGGAGAGCCTGAAAGCCATGATGATGAGAGAATACTGCCCACGGGGAGAGATTCAAAAGCTCGAACACGAACTATGGACTCTTGGAATGGTTGGTACCGACATCGCTACTTATACCAACAGATTCTGCGAGCTGGCAATCCTTTGTCCTGATATGATTGCTCCCGAGAGCAAGAAAATAGAAAGGTACATCTGGGGACTGACGCCCCAAATTCGATCAAGCGTGTTAGCTTCCAAACCTGACACCTTTGAAAGTGCTAAGGAACTGGCACAATCTCTGATTGACTACAGAGGTCATCAGAACTCAACCACTTCTGCACCAGAACCACAGAAAGGAATCAACAACAACAACTACAACAACATCAACAACAATAGCAGGAAGAGAGTGTGGAATAAAAGGAAGGGTGGGTCTTCCCAAGAATCCGCAAAGAAACAACTGGTTTCAGTGAATGCTACCACTGTACCTACCCAACAAAGCCTTATATAGGTAACCTCCCAAAGTGCACCAAATGCAATTACCACCACGATGGACCTTGTCGGGAAATGCAGTGTGCCAGCTGCAACAGGAAAGGACACACAGCCCGTTTCTGCAAGGACCCCGCAAAGCCGATCACTCAAGTTCCCGATGCGGGTGTAGGACAGACTTGCTACGGTTGTGGCGAAGTGGGCCACTACAAGAGGAACTGTCCTAAGGCAGCAGGCACCGGCGGTGTGGGACGAGTTTTGGCAATAGGCCACGACGAAGCTGTAGCTGACCCAACTATAGTTGCTGGTACGTTCCTTCTCGATAATTCATATGCATGCATATTATTCGATAGTGGAGCGGAGAGAAGCTTCGTGAGTCAAAACTTTGTTCATTTACTTAAAGCCAAACCTAGCAAGTTAGAAAAATCATTCACTGTAGAGATGGCCAATGGAAAAACTGAAAACACTAACTGCATATACATGGGCTGTACGTTAACTTTAGACGGCCATTCTTTCCCAATCAATCTCATGCCGGTCCAAATTAAAAGTTTCGACGTCATAGTCGGCATGGATTGGTTGAGTCTTCTTCGCGCCGACATCATGTGCTTTGAAAAAGCAGTTCGTCTTAATCTCCCTAACAACGAAACATTAGTTATCTACGGCGACAAGTCTAGTACAAACCTTCGCATCATTTCGTGCATCCAAGCTCGCAAGTGCTTGCGGAAGGATTGTCGAGCATTCCTAGCGCACATCGTTGATACAAGTCAAGAACTGAAGGACATCAAGAGCATCTCGGTAGTACACGACTTTCCCGATATCTTTCCAGAAGAACTACCAGGATTACCACCGCAACGCCAAGTCGAGTTCAGAATCGACTTAGTTCCAGGAGCTACCCCAGTAGCGAAGTCGCCTTATCGTCTTGCACCAGCAGCGATGCAGGAACTTTCCAGTCAACTTAATGAACTCCTTCAAAAAGGATTCATAAGACCAAGTTTCTCACCTTGGGGAGCACCGGTCTTGTTTGTAAAGAAGAAAGACGGATCGTTCCGTATGTGCATCAACTACAGAGAGCTGAACAAACTTACTGTCAAGAACCGTTATCCTCTACCCCGTATTGACGACCTATTTGATCAACTTCAAGGGGCGAACTACTTCTCAAAGATAGACCTACGATCCGGATATCACCAATTACGAGTTCTAGAGGGGGACATTCCAAAGACAGCTTTCCGAACTCGTTGTGGACACTACGAATTTCTAGTGATGCCGTTCTGATTAACCAATGCACCAGCAGTATTTATGGACCTAATGAATAGGGTATGCCGCCCTTACTTGGATCAGTTCGTCATCGTCTTTATCGATGATATACTTATCTACTCCCGAAGTGAGGAAGAGCATAGTCAGCACCTACGAAAAGTCCTAGAAACACTGCGGACGGAGAAACTCTATGCGAAGTTCTCTAAATGCGAATTTTAGATTTGAAGAGTCGAATTTTTAGGCCACGTTGTTAGTGAGAAAGGTATACACGTGGACCCCTCTAAAATTAAGGCCATTGAGAACTGGTCGGCACCAAAGACACCTACAGAAATTTGTCAATTTCTAGGTCTAGCTGGCTACTATCGCAGATTCATAAAGAACTTTTTGAGCATTGCGAAACCTCTTACTACATTAACCCAGAAAGGCATGGCCTTTGACTGGGAAGCGAAACAAGAGAAGGCATTCCAGACACTAAAGCAGGCCTTGTGCACCACACCGATACTATCCCTCCCCGAAGGGATAGAAGACTTCGTAGTGTATTGCGATGCGTCAAATCAAGGACATGGTTGTGTTCTTATGCAGAGAGGGAAGGTTATCGCTTATGCCTCCCGAAAGCTTAAGACACACGAAGTGAACTATACGACACACGATCTTGAGTTAGGAGCAGTGGTATTTGCTCTGAAGATCTAGAGGCACTACTTATACTGAACAAAGAGTACTATTTTCACCGATCACAAGAGCCTTCAACACATTTTCGATCAAAAGGAACTCAACATGCGACAACGACGATGGGTTGAGTTACTAAATGACTACGAATGCGAAATTCGTTATCATCCTGGCAAGGCCAACGTAGTAGCTGACGCCCTCAGTCGAAAGGAATACACTGGTCGGAGGGTCAAATATCTAACCATGACTATCCATTCCCACTTATCCACACAAATTAAGGAGGCACAAATGGAAGCTTTGCAACCTGAAAATGTGGCGGGTGAATCCCTGCATGGAATGGAAAAGAATCTTGAAGTCAAGGGTGGCGGAGCCTACTATCTCATGGACCGAATCTGGACCCCGAAACATGGTGGTTTTAGAAACGTAGTCATGACCGAAGCTCAGAACTCAAGGTATTCCGTTCACCCCGGTTCAGATAAAATGTATCTGGATCTTAAGAAACTGTACTGGTGGCCTAACATGAAAGCAGAAGTTGCTACCTTCGTAGGTAAATGTCTTACTTGCGCTAAGGTTAAGGTCGAGTATCAGAAACCGTCAGGATTACTAAAACAACCAGAGATACCAAAATGGAAATGGGAGCGGATTACTATGGACTTCATAACCAAGTTACCCAAGACGACAACTGGACTCGATACCATATGGGTCATTGTCGACAGATTGACCAAAATGGAGAAGCTTACAAGAACTTACTTAAGGGAAGTAGTGCGATTGCATGGTGTTCCGATATCCATTATCTCCGATAGAGATAGTAGATTCACTTCAAGATTCTGGCAGTCACTACAAAGTTCCCTGGGGACTAGGCTAGACATGAGTACAGCCTACCACCCACAAACAGACGGACAAAGTGAGAGAACGATACAAACTTTAGAAGATATGCTGAGAGCCTGTGTGATTGACTTTGGAAAAGCATGGGACATCCATTTACCCCTTGTCGAGTTTTTATACAACAATAGTTATCATACAAGCATAAAGGCTGCTCCGTTTGAAGCCCTCTATGGTCGAAAGTGCAGATCCCCTCTGTGCTGGACTGAAGTTGGCGATACCCAGTTAGCTAGAGGAAGAGTTCCTGAAAGCACTCTCACCGGTCCGGAAATCATACGAGAAACGACAGAGAAGATCGTTCAGATTCGTGAACGATTGAAAGCCTCTAGAGACCGACAGAAAAGCTACGCTGACCAAAGGAGGAAACCTTTGGAATTCCAGGTAGGAGACCACGTCTTATTAAAGGTCTCACCGTGGAAGGGTTTAATACGCTTTGGAAAGCGTGGGAAACTAAATCCAAGATACATAGGACCCTTCGAGATTCTTGCCAGAATCGGCTCTGTGGCTTACAAGCTTAACCTACCGCGCGAACTTAGTAACATCCATCCAACCTTCCACGTCTCAAACTTGAAAAAGTGTCTATCCGACGAGACTCTTGTTATTCCACTCAACGAGATCGAGATCAACGAGAGCCTCAACTTTGTGGAAGAACCAGTAGAAATCATGGACCAAGAGGTCAAACAAACAAAACAAAGTCGCATACCCATCGTGAAGGTTCGCTGGAACGCCAAGTGGGGACCGGAATTCACATGGGAACGCGAAGATTAGATGAAACAAAAGTACCCTCATCTCTTTCATGTTCACTAGTATCTTTACTACTTTAAATTTCGGGACGAAATTCTCTCTAACGGGGGGATGATGTGGCAACCCGATATTTCAACTCTTTGTAATGCCCTAAAAGGTCAAGTATTGTAACCACTTTTGAGTTAATAAAATTAACTTTCACAATAAAATGTCCAAATAGTTCTATTTTAATTCATTCTATGTTAAAACGTCTTTAAACCATGATCGTACGTAAAAACAACGCCCAAATCCGACTTCATATATTGAAGTTATGATTTTTCCAAGTTCAGCATAGCAACAGACAGCTAAAAACTCGAATCGGAGATCGAACGACTTTTGGCCGGAATGACCTAAACGAGAATCGAAGGTCTCGACAATGGTATTTTAGCGGTAAAAAGTCTGGCAAAACCCGACGTCAGATAAAGAAGTTATGAATTTTTAAAGAAATTTCCTTAAACACGATGAGTTATAAAATAAATAATAAAACAAATAATTTCGGAATTTGCCAACGGAGTCTTAACGAAAGTTGTAGAGCGTAGTCTCACCTACGCGTGGATATAAAGACCATCAAAAACGGAGTTTGTATGAAAAAGATATGAATTTTTGAAGTTTATTAAATAAATTATATATTTATTTAATTCAAAAATCAAGCGTTATCCGAAGTGGAGTCAGCGTCCTCATCCGAGATACGCGCTGCGTACTCCTATACGCCCTGCGTACCCGAGGGCCTTGGCCTCTGATCGTCCACGTCGCCCTATGCGAGGCTACCGACCCGTCCGACCCGCCGTCCCATCCGACTCGCCAGACTGATCCGTCCCATCCGAAGCCGAGGCAGTCGAGGCTTCGGTCATGCATGACGTACGCGTACACGCTGCGTACGAGCATACGCCCCGCGTACGAGGCTTCTCAGACCCTCCTATAAATAGCATGCGAGGGCTTCCGAGAAAAATGCTCATTTCTCTCCTTTCTTTCACGATATTGCCTCGTTTTCCGTGCCCGTTCAAACCCGAAGCTTTGGTCTTTTTGCTCAAGTCCCGAGGGTCGATTTTACTCCCGAGATTCCCGAGAATCCCGAGAAAAATCCGTTTCCCGAGATGAAACTCTGCCCGGTTTTCCACCTCGCTATCTTCAAACTTTCAAGTGAGTTCATACCCCTTAATTTACCTTTTAAATGTTCTATAAATTCTTTTATAAGCTTTCAAGGGGGGATTACAAGTAAAACACACGAGTATTATCGTGTGTTACATAAAGAACTATTTTATATGCTTTTATATATCCAAATCACATGCGATTTACAAACTTTATAAGGGACTTTCATATATATAACATATGTTAAAATAGCATTCTATCTTTTGAAATATAAATTGTTGTAATGCATGTATAAACTAAACTTTTCTCAGATTATATGTATACTTGTCTATCTTAGACTCTACACCAAAAATCTATGCTTTCATAACAAATGATTCCTTTTCTAAGTATTTCTAAACAAACGAGACACACTTTTAGAAAACTATAATAGGTATAGTTTTACGAACAAATTTCTAACTCTTATGTACTAGAAACATGAATTTCAAGAAGTCACTTTCGTATACAAGAACAAACGTAACATTTTAACAAGTAGATCTGTTTTTATACCACGGTTTTGTGAGACACTAACTTCATGTACGTTCGAGTACGCATTTCAAGTCCTGTATTATATACCAGAATCCCTTGGAGGGGGAGCATGGTGTTTGTGTATAGATCTATACGGGCTTGACAACCCGCACCCTGACTGTTAGCTGCAGTCCACCGTTTGGGGTGACAAACGTCATAACATTCCAACTCCTGAAGAACATTGTGTATAGGCATTCCGAGTCAATAGTATGGTTATAAAACTCACATGGGGTATTAAAAATGCATTGATTTACAAGGTTTTCAAACACATTGGTTATTTTACACTTACATACATTTCTAGAAGCAAACATTGGTCTTAAGTGAAGGCTACTTTTATACTAGTAGAAAATATAGGATTTTCTAAACACAAACAAACAAAGACAAAACATTTCATTTCATACAAACATTGTCACTTAAATACTTATGAAACTCACCAGCTTAAATGCTAATCTACTCTTTCAAAATTACTTGTATGTCCCAGGAAATCAGTAATTTCAGGTATTCATTATGCTTTTGATGAAGGGATGTTGCGGCGCCAGTTTAATCTCGTATTTTGGCATCATATTGTAATTGGTTTTGAACATGTAACTTTTGAAAAATGTAAACTTTCAATTATATATATGATGGTTGTATTAATTTCTTTACTATGTATTCATTTGTTACGTTACCACATGAAGTCATCTGCCCCCGAATGTTTCCGCCGTTCAGGTTTGGGGGTGTGACAGAGGAGGTCAGACATGTCATTGGGGATGACTCAGCCCTTGATGCGATATCTTGGGTTGATTTCACGGCCAGGTTCAGAGCGGATTTGCACCGACCATTGAGGTCTAACAACTTGCGAGGGAGTTCCAGGATCTTACACAGACTACTGAGACTGTGGCGGAGATTACCGCCAAGTTCAGGGAGAGGACTCTTCTTGTTCCTCAGTACGTGGAAGACGAGTAGATGAAGAAAGTCTGATACCATAAGATGTTGAGGAGTGATATAAGACAGCTTATGAGCCAGTCCAGCTGTAAAACGTTGGATGACATGATTGCGAGGGCTCGTGAGAGGGAGATTGATTTAGAGTTGGACAGGAAGAGGAAGCCAGTGGTCGTATCTGGCACAGGGAGTTCGGGAAAAAGGCCCAAGGTATCGGATCACAAATCTCGGGGACAGTAGAGCCACAGTCGGTGTGGCAAGTGTCGGCGATTGCACGATGGAGTGTGCAAGGCAGAGAGTTTCGGTTACTACAAGTGCGGTCGGACCGAGCATATGAGTAAGGATTGTACAGCTACTACCACCACCACCACATCATCTGATCTGATTTGTTTCCATTGCAATAATAGTGGACATAAAAAGTCCTATTGTCCAAGCTTAGATGCGGCAGGGAAGGTGGCGGCACCTGCCCCTACTACTTTGAGGATTACAGATGGCCGTCAGGGTCGAGCTGAGGCGCCCGTGGCGAAGAGCAAAGCCTTCCAGATGATAGCAGAGGAGGCGCAAATGACTCTAACATGGTCACAGGTACGTATTTTACTCTTATCTTTGTATATAGTATTGATTGTTTCTCATGATTATGTGTTTGTGTATAGGGTCGTTCTTAGTGAACGGCATTTCAGCTATAGTATTCTTTGATTGGGGGGCTACCCGATCATTTGTCTCGTTTGCAATTAGTAAGAGGTTTAGCTGAGCTCCAGGGGAGCTAGATTGCCCTCTAAAGGTTGAGATGGCTGATGACAGGGCCGTCAGGGTCGCGAGAGTACATAGGGGTGTTCATTGCGGTTATTTGACGAGCAGTTCTCAATGGATTTGAATCCTATTCCCCTGCGAGGGAATAATGTTATAGTGGGTATCGATTGGCTAAGCCCCAATGGGGAAGTGATTGATTATGAGCTTCAGTTAGTGAGGGTCCATACTCCTAGTGGAGGAGAGTTAGTGATTCATGGCAAGAGGCCATAGCGCGGACCGATTCTTTGTTCAGCAGCAAGAGCGAGGCGCTACTTCCAGCAAGGATGTGCGG
This sequence comes from Lactuca sativa, assembly GCF_002870075.4. Taxonomy (NCBI): domain Eukaryota; kingdom Viridiplantae; phylum Streptophyta; class Magnoliopsida; order Asterales; family Asteraceae; genus Lactuca; species Lactuca sativa. The sequence goes on from NC_056624.2 coordinate 18,471,404, forward strand.
GGTACGTTGACTATGTCATGGATGCCCAGGAAAAGGTTAAGGTGACAGTTGATGATGTACCAGTGGTGCGAGAGTAACCGGACGTGTTCCCAGAGGATTTACCTGCGATATCCCCGGAGAGGCAGGTTGAGTTTAGGATTGACTTGGTACCTGGTGCGGCTCCGATAGCCAAGGCACCATATCGGTTGGCTCCTCCAGAAATACAGGACTTGTCTACACAGCTGCAAGAGCTGCTAGAAAAGGGTTTTATCAGGCCGAGCAGTTCACCATGGGGAGCCCCGATCCTATTTGTGAGAAAGAAGGAAGGGTCACATCGCATGTGTATAGACTACCGGGAGCTGAACAAGGTAACGGTGAAGAACTGTATTTTGGAGCATCAGGGAGCATCTCGATTTTCCAAGATTTATTTACGGTCGGGATATCACCAGATGTGGGTCAGGGATAAGGATGTACAGAAGAGCACTTTTAGGACCCGCTATGGTCATTATGAGTTTGTAGTGATGCCGTTTGGACTTACCAATGCTCCAGTCGTGTTCATGGATCTCATGAACCACGTATGTAGGCTGATGCTGGATCAGTCTGTGATAGTGTTCATTGACGACATCTTGGTTTATTCCAAGACTCAGGAGCAGCATGAGGAGCACCTGAGAGAGGTGCTAGAGACACTGAGCATGTAGAAACTTTTTGTGAAATTCTCCAAGTGTGAATTCTGGTTGCACGAGGTGTAGTCCTTGGGATACCTTGTCAACCAGAAGGGTATACTAGTAGATCCAGCCAAGATAGAGATCGTGATGCAGTGGAAGGTCCCAAGGTCTCCATCTTATTTGCAGCTTCCTAGGTCTGGCAGGGTACAACAGGAGATTCATCCAGGATTTTTCCAAGATAGCAGTTCCCCTCACCTGACTAACCAAGAAGTCGATGGCGTTCCACTGGGGGCCTAAGCAGCATGCAACATTTGAGACCCTCAGGCAGCGATTGTGCAAGGCACCGATTCTTACCCTGCCAGAGGGAGTGGATGACTTTGCAGTCTACTATGATGCTTCTATCATAGGCATGGGAGCAGTATTGATGCAGCAAGGCCATGTGATAGCTTACGCCTCTAAACAGTTGAAGCCACACGAGGCTAACTAACCAACGCATGATTTAGAGTTGGGGGCTATTGTGTTCACCCTCAAGATTTGGTGACATTACCTCTAAGGGGTCTGGTGTACCATTTACTCAGATTACAAGAGTCTGAGGTACCTCATGGATCAGCCAAATCTGAACATGAGGCAGCGTCGGTGGTTAGACGTGGTAAAGGATTACGACTTTGAGATCCTTTACAATTCAGGCAAGGCCAACGTAGTGGCCGACGCTCTGAGCCACAAGGCAGTAGCGGCCCTGATTAGAGATAAATTTCGGAGATTGACAGTGATTACCACACTTCTGGAGTAGATTAGGGAAACACAAACTGAGGTCCTGAAGGAGGAGCGTCAGAAGTATGAGAGGATCGTGGGCTGAGTAGCTTCCTTCGATTATGACAGTCAAGGATTGTTGACCTTGCATGAGAGGGTACGGATACCATATTGGGGCAGAGTATAGTAGGTGTTGATGGACGAGGCCCAGAAGTCTCGGTTCTCCATCCACCCAGGGGCGACGAAAATGTACAGAGATCTTCGACCCGATTACTGGTGGCCCTGCATGAAGCAGGATGTAGCTTGGTACGTGGAGAGATGCCTAACCTGCAGGAAGGTCAAGGCTGAGCACAAGAGACCCCACAACAAGATGCAGCCTTTAGATATTCCCGTGTAGAAATGGGAGGATATCACTGTGGATTTCATTAGTAAACTTCCGAGGACCGCACGTGGAGTGGATTCGAGTTGGGTCATAGTTGATCGGTTGAACAAGATTGCGCATTTTATACCAATTTAGGAGAGCATATCGACTGAGAAGCTAGCCGATATTTAGGTGTGAGAGATAGTGGCTCGACATGGAGTGCCTATTTCGATAGTATCAGATCGAGACGTTTGGTTACTTCCAGGTTTTGGAAGCAGTTTCATGACGAGATGGGTACTCGTCTTCATTTCAGCATCGCTTTCCACCCTCAGACGGACGGGCATAGCAAGAGGACGATTCAGACTCTCGAGGACATGCTTCGGGCATGTGTCCTAGATTTCGGTGGCAGTTAGGATACGTATCTTCCATTAGCGGAATTCTCGTATAACAACAGTTACCACGCCTGTATTGACCGACCCCCCTTCGAGATGCTTTACGGGAGGAAATGTAGGACCCCAATCTATTAGGGTGAGATCGTTCAAAGAGTCATGGGAAGTATGGAGGTAGTACTCAAGACCACGGAGTTGATTCGGCAAGTCCGTAGCAGGCTCCAGACTGCTCATATTCGGCAGAAGAGATACGCCAACAGGAGGCGTTCGTACTTGGAGTTCCAGGTGGGTGATATGGTCCTCCTGAAGGTGTCACCCTAGAAGGGTGTCATCAGATTCCAGAGGTGGGGCATGCTAGGCCCCAAATTCATAGGTCCATTCAGGGTTTTGGCCCGGGTGAGTGGAGCTCAGCCAGATCCACAACACGTTCCACGTGTCTCAATTGCGGAAGTGTTTAGTGGACGAGTCAGTAGTTGTAACGTTGGATGATATTCAGGTTGATAACAGCCTGAATTACATCAAGAGGCCCATTGCGATCTTGGATCGGAAGACGAAGACTTTGAGGAACAAGGTAATTCAGCTACTAAAGGTGCAGTGGCAGCACCAGAAGGGTTCAAAGTGGACGTGGGAGTCCAAGGAAGAGATGAAGGAGCATTATCCAGAGTTGTTTTCAGATTCAGTAGCAGCAGACTTTGAGGACAAAGTCTGATTCAAGTGGGGGTGAATTGTAACATCCGTCTCTCGAGGTATTAATTAATCAATTATGCAACTTAAAAAGATATAGGACTATGGTTGGACCTGGCATTTTGGATTGGACTTTAGGAATCTTGGGCCGAGATGTAGGCTACACAAAAGCCGTACGCGGGGCATAACCCGGCGTACGTGGGGCATAGTGACATTGGATGCGCGGGACATGAGAAGCGTAAGCGCAGCATACCATTGATGGGTTTTGAGCATTCTAACACTTCCTAAGTGTACATGCAACCCTAATAACCTTGGATCTATGTTTGTCTAATTATCAAGCAAACTTGAATTTCCAAGGTTATATTCCTATCTAGCATACATGGGGAACAATTTTAACATGAATGAAAGATACAATAACTTACCTTGTTGTTGCTTATGTTCCTTGAAACCTTGTGAGCCTAGCACCCCAAGTGTGATGCCTCAAATGCTTCAAACAACACCAAATGCTCTTGGAAAGACCTTTGAGATAATACACACTTCTTAAAATCGGCCAAGCCCTCTAGTTTCTTATATCTAGCCGATTTTGGTGGAGAATGGGACTCTTATATAGTGTTGACACATCTAGGGTTACACCATGTAAACCCTAATGTGTCATGACTCTTCATTTCCATGACCCATGGGTTTGTAACTCCCATGGAGCATCCTATGGGTAGAGCCCAACTAGATAATCCATGGAGCCTCTTAGCCCACTATACAAGATATGAATGATTTACATAATCAACCCATATATTTAATTAGTTATCCTTTGATCACTTAATTAATTCCAAATTAATTCTTTGATCAAACTAATCAAATAATATTATTAATATATTAGAACTTATAATATATTAATAATCTCCAAGTGTTATTTCTCTCATTTAGTCTATCCAATTGCATGGTGCCATGCAACCCAAATGGACCATGCCGGGTCGGGTCAAGTACACACCCGAAATAGTTATGGACTTAGACACCTTATCCGACAGTCTCCCACTTGGATAAGTCTAATAACTATAACTCTAGTACTTTAGGAACCGACCGGCAATCGTAGCTCTTTTAAGGTCTCTCGGAACTGAGAGGATGATGGTACACCATTTAAGATAAGGGATCATATAATCCTCCGTTCTAGATATCAGCCGGACAAATACATGGAACAATGTCTTACTTATTGTCCAGCAGTTTGTTTCTCGATTTCCGATTTGTTTGACAAAGAACTTAATTGAACACATCAACTTAGTTCTGACCGGGCCCGATACTAGGTCAAAACAAAATCATCGAGGGGCCCAGATATCAGCTTCTAATCCAAGAAGTAACAGATAAACTTCGACTCATATGTTTGTTCTACCACTCATTGAATTACACACAAAAGCACGTTTTATAACATCGAGTTACCAATGCGTTTTCGTACAATCAATGCATAACCAACTTGTAAGTAACAAATCATATCTCTAGGTTTGAAGACTTATATGATATTACCGTCTCACGATCACTCGAGATAGAATTCCATGAAGTGATTCCAGTGAGCGTGGGTTGAGTCCAATACTCAGAACTTATGAGCACTCATGATTGTTGTAGCCTTGTCCAACACCTTAGACCTCTACAACCCATCATGACAGTCTTGATTCATACCTACTTCCAACATATGACCGACTGTGGAGGTTTGAATAATATGTTATACCAAACAAAATTATTCTGGAAGTCAAAACATGCAAAAGAAATATAGTAAACGATCGACAAGAGATAGCAACACTTTACTCATAAATAAAACACCTTTTATTCATCATCTAATGTCAATTACACTTTACAAATTTATGGGTTATCTAACTACTAAATCTAATATCATCCTTCAGCCCTATGGTCCGAGCATGCTGGAGATGCTTAACCCGAGTCAGTCCCTTCGTGAGGGGATCTGCTGGGTTCTCATCCGATGATACCCTCTTTTCCACGAGGAGTCCTTCTTCTATCCGATGTCTGATAAAATGGTATTTTTTGTCGATGTGTTTGGATCACTCGTGATCCCTTGGTTCCTTGGCTAAGGCAACAGCACTTTCACTATCACAGAAAATCTCCATTGGCTCTTTGATAGCTGGTACAACTCCAAGGTCTCCAATGAAGTTCTTCAGCCATATCGCCTCCTTTGCCGCCTCGCTAGCTGCAATATACTCTGATTCACAAGTTGAATCAGCCACTGTCTCTTGCTTGGAACTCTTCCAAGAAATTGCTCCTCCATTTAGGGTAATGACCCAGCCTGACTGAGAGCGGAAATTATCCCTATCAGTCTGGAAGCTAGCATCACTATACCCTACAACTCTCAAGTCATCACTCCCACCGAGGGTAAGGACCCAGTCCTTAGTCCTCCGTAGGTACTTGAGGATATTCTTTACCGCAGTCCAGTGTGCCTTGCTAGGGTTCGCCTGATACCTGCTTGTCACACCCCTGAACCAAGGATGGCGGAAACGTCCAGGGATGGAGGACTTCATGTGTAGTATCATAACAACAATGGTAATAGTGATAAAAGTAAATACAACCAACATAAATATAATTGAAAGAGTTACATCAATGTATGGATTACATGTTTCAAAATCAATTACAATATGTTGACAAAATATGATAAGTTTGACGCCTTAACGTCCCATCCTCAAAAGTACTTTGATACCTGTTTAGCGATTTCCTGAGAATACAAGTAGTTTGAAAAAAAAGTGTCAACACAATGGTTGGTGAGTTCATAAGTTTTTGTATATAATTATGAAAAAGCTCGTCATGTAATTGTATAGTTGTTCCAGAAAAATCCGATATTTTCCTTAAAATGAATAATGTAGTCTTGTATCCAAAGACTGAAATATATGAGTAATCTTCCTTATTTACAGAAAATAATGTGTGTTTATTTCAATACAAACGCGTATGATATCAGTGAAACTCTCGTATATTCTTAAGTTTGTTAATACTTTCTGTGAGCTATTATAACCATACTATGACCTAGGTGGCCTGAATACGACGTTCTTCGGGCGTCGTAGAACTGAAATGACACTTGTCACCACAGACCTGCCGGTCTAGCTGTTGCGAGCAGCTCTGGTGTGGGTTGTCAAGCCCAATATAGATCTATATACAACTATCACGCTCTCCTTCCAGGAGACTCTGGTTACAATACAGGACTTATGATTTATGTGAAGAGGATGACTCACAAAGTATTTAACGAATTTACACTTAATCATAATGAAAGTTTCCTTTTGGTAAGGTATGCATTTTGAAATCCATCGTAAACTATACCTATTATAGTTTATCAAAACGAAGGTATAACAGTAAAGTACGTAATTTTTACTTAACATAGTTTATTTAACGTTTGTGTGTAACGGGTATACTTCAATAATAATGCTTTGTGTAATCTATGCTTTATCTAGTAAAAATCCATTTGTTAACAGGTTTATGACTAGATACTAACACAAGAACGTCATATATTGCAAATATACATGAACACTTAATAATATACACCTTGCTCAACATGTTACAAGGTGTTATGAAAATTATATGATGTTAACTAAATTAGACCTTCCTGCACTGTTTTAGAAAAGCCATAGAAAAATCATACGAAGTCAAAAACTAAATCCGTAAATTCTGAGAGTTCCCAAAATGTGTCTAGTTTACTCATAATTTTTATCATGATTTTTAATGACCTGTAACTTAGGTGAAAACGTCCATAATCACAGACTGGTCCGGATTGGTGTTTGAAATGATAGGCAGTTTTGTAAAAATCACCATAAATTGTAGAAAAGTCGTATGGAGATGTGCAAGTAGTCATTTTAAAGCTAAGAAGTGGAACTATATGCACCTAAAACAGTTTTGAAAACAAAAATGTTTAAGATGTCCAAAACAGTCCGTGAATGGAGTTGAACTTTTCTGATGAAAGCTGTTAGAAAAATGTAGTTATGTTCTTAATGTTTTAACTTGTATTCCCCCCCTAAAAACTTGAGAAAACATGAAAATGTAGGGGTATGAACTCACCTTAAGTGTTTTCAGTAGATGATTGATGAAGAACGGAGGTGCTTAACTCAAGGGCACTTGGAATGTCTTGAAGATTTCGAGAATCTAGCATGATAGTTATGGAGTTTGTATGAGCTATCAATGATTTGAGTAGAACGAAGTGTGAGAATCACAAGGAGGATGGATTACACTTACCAAGAGTGGTAGAACACTTGATGATCAGCCTTGAGATCTTGAATTTAGAGAGAAAAGTTGGAGAGAAAAAGTTGGAGTTGAATCTTTGGTGGAATGAGAGTGAATGAGAGAAAATGAGGAGAGAGGATGAATATCCAGCTCTCAAAAACGTGGGAAGGAGTAATGATTGAGTGGAAAGGACATTGATGTGACTTAGGTAAGGTGGGGAGGTATGGCTGGTCATAGAGTGGGTGTGGGAGTGGTTGCTTGTGCCATAAAGTAAGGCAAAGTCAACACTCCTCCTATTTGTACTTTACCCACTTGCTTTTATTATTTAAATAGAGATTTTTATGAATTTATGATTAAATTGTGAATATTTAGGGTTTATTATGTTAAATTATGATTTTGGGTGAAAATCCCGCGTTAAAATAATTAAAAACGGGCTTAAAACGCAAATTTGGTTGAAAACCGGGAGAAAAGTGCTTCCCAGCGAGACCTCTCGGTCCTAGGCCGAGGTTCGGTCCCTAGGCCGAGGCTCGGTCCTTGCTGCTGCTGAGTCGGAAGCGAGAGGCTGAACCGGAAGCGAGAAGGGAAGCGAGGGTTCGGTCCGAAGGGAGGCAGTCCGACGCGAAGGCAAGGTTCGGTCCGAGGTCAGGCTAGAACCGAAGGTACTGTAGTGAACAGTAATGAACAGTACTTTCGGTTCGGATCCTTCTTCCTTGCATGGTTCGGTTCGGACCTTTCCTCCTTGCATGGTTCGGTTCGGATGAACAGTACTTTCGGTTCAGACCCTCATGAACAGTGCTTTCGGTTCAGCTCATGAACAGTACTTTCGGTTCAGCTCATGAACAGTACTTTCGGTTCAGACCCTCATGAACAGTGCTTTCGGTTCGGTTCATGAATAGTACTTTCGGTTCTGAGGGTTCGTTTCCTTGAGTCCGTTTTTCGCGTAGACTTCCGTTTTTGGGTTATTTTCGCCAAATTCGAGGGTCGGGATGCCCCGAGTGATTATAGAAAGTTGGGAGAGATTTCGAGGGAGATTTGAGAGAGATTCCTCGTTCTCAGAGAGATTTGGGAGAGATTTGACGTACTTGGAGAGATTTTGCATACGAAGAGATACGTGAGAGAGATTTCACATACTTGGAGAGATTTGGGAGAGATTTGACATTCTTGGAGAGATTTCACATACAAAGAGATATGTGAGAGAGATTTCACATACTTAGAGAGATTTGGGAGAGATTTGACATACTTGGAGAGATTTCACCTACGAAGAGATACGTGAGAGAGATTTCACATACTTGGAGAGATTTGGGAGAGATTTGACATTCTTGGAGAGATTTCACATACAAAGAGATATGTGAGAGAGATTTCACATACTTAGAGAGATTTGGGAGAGATTTGACATACTTGGAGAGCTTTCACAAACAAAGAGATAAGTGAGAGAGATTTCACATACTTAGAGAGATTTGGGAGAGATTTGACATACTTGGAGAGATTTCTCATACGAAGAGATATGTGAGAGAGATTTCACATACTTAGAGAGATTTGGGAGAGATTTGACATACTTGGAGAGATTTCACATACAAAGAGATATGTGAGAGAGATTTCACATACTTAGAGAGATTTGGGAGAGATTTGACATACTTGGAGAGATTTCACATACAAAGAGATATGTGAGAGAGATTTCACATACTTGGAGAGATTTGGGAGAGATTTGACATTCTTGGAGAGATTTCACATACAAAGAGATATGTGAGAGAGATTTCACATACTTAGAGAGATTTGGGAGAGATTTGACATACTTGGAGAGATTTCACATACGAAGAGATATGTGAGAGAGATTTCACATACTTAGAGGGATTTGGGAGAGATTTGACATACTTAGAGATATGTGGGAGAGGTTTCACATACAGGAAGATAGAGTGAAAACGATTGAGAGTGTTTTCGTGTGTGATGAATGAGAGTGTTCGGCTTCGTAATGCAAGGTCTTTAGACCCCGTTGTGCCATGATTTAGGATCTTACGCACTCCCTATGAGTATGCAACATTGTATTATTGTTTTTGTTCATTGTTTAGCACTAATGCTAAGGAAATTTAAACACATGAACTTTCCAAGTGGTGTTTTCTCATTAGAATAGTGAGTTATACAGTAATTACATAATATAAACCCTATCATACAAGGTTTTAATCGAGTTGACCGGTTTGACTCGTTGACCTTGACCGGCTTAGACTTGACCCGATTTTGACAATTGTCACATCATCCCCCCGTTAGAGGGAATTTCGTCCCGAAATTTACGCTTTGGCCAGGG